>NW_027191427.1:3298501-3516650 GCF_041956435.1 Mycothermus thermophilus
GTTCCTTGTTTCTTCTTCTTCTTTTCTTGTTCTTTTTCTCGTTCTTTTTCTCGTTCTTTTTCTCGTTCTTTTTCTCGTCTTTTTTCTCGTCTTTTTTCTCGTCTTTTTTCTCGTCTTTTTTCTCGTCTTTTTTCTCGTCTTTTTTCTCGTCTTTTTTCTCGTCTTTTTTTCTCGTCTTTTTTTCTCGTCTTTTTTTCCCTTGAGATGTTGTGTTGGGAGGAGTCTCTTGGCGTTGAAGAATTGCTGCCAAGGCCACCCTTGGCTCTCGGGCCAAGACACAAAGCGCCAAAGACGTCATCTGATGGAGCCAGAAGGGCGAACCATCACAACAAAGTCCGTCCAGCAACCATCCCAATCAGCATCCGTACCAGTGCCTTCTCTACACGAGGAGGCCGAACACATGCCAATTAGTCCTCCATGGAGCGGTAGGACAGTTTTATCTCACGCATTTGATCCTGGCAGCTGTTCCGTTGCACGCCGCACGTATCCGGGGCGACACAAGCTTTCACCGTTTCTCAGCTCAACATGGCTGACCAAGCTGCACCTGTCGCCGAGGACACTCCTCTTCTTGCCGGATCTTCTCGTCCCACAACGAAGCCTCAACGGACAGTCACCTTTAATCCCAACCCCGTCAGCAAGACCTTCTCACCCGAACCCCCGTATCAACGCCCGCGACCCGCACGAACACCGTCCGCTTCGTCTGTGACAGCTCTCTCGATCAGCCCGGGGGCGCTGGGCGCCTTGAACAACAGGCTTCGCCGGCGTAACAGCCTGAGTGGCATTCCATCCGGGTCCGGCAGTACCCTACCCCTTGCCGCCACCGGCAATGCTGGCGCGTCCAAGATCGGCCCGCAGCGAAGCACCAAGAACGCCCAGAAACTCAAGCTTCTGCCGACGCCGGATCTCGAGCCGGAGGAGGAGGCCGACGAAGAGTCGGCACGCGACGTTTACTCGCAATACACACGCATCAAGGACCCAACTGCCCGCCGTGATGCTCTCCGTCTCGGAAAAGCCGACCGCAACCGCCTGCCGCGCGTCACCGCTTACTGCACCGCCAACCGCTATCAGATGGACAATCTCCTCCACTTCCTGAAGGGGAGAGGCAAGTCCCGTGGAGCAAATCCGAAGCTCATTGACGAGTGCATATATACCCCCTACAGCTATGCGTCCAGGAAAGTCCAGGCCACTCGCCTCGACCGCTTTGGCCAGGTCCAATCAACCCCGGAACGCCGCCACTCGACAGGCGATTTGATCGATCTTGTCCATTCGGCTCAGGGGCACAATGGGGTTTCCGCCGGCGAAGAAAACCTTGATGAGGTGGCCTCCTTGTCATCTTTCGGCGATGACCATCAGGAGGACGACATGGCCGCAGAGGTCGCCGACTTTGACATCCAGGTCCACACTCCCGAAGTGTTCCTCTTCGACTATGGCGTCGTTGTCATATGGGGCATGACGGCCGCCCAGGAGCAGCGCTTTCTTAAGGAGATTGCCAAGTTCGAGGTGGAAAAGCTGGCGCCGGACGATGTCGAGACGGAGCTGTTCAACTTTTACTACACCAACGAGTACCAGGCCCGTATCTACAACGACTTTATCGCGTTGAGAGACAAGCACAACTACATGACGAAGCTGGCCATCTCTCACGCCCTCGCGCAGAGCGTCAAGGCAAGTTGTCTGTATCTTGGCTTATTGCTTCAGTATCCGAATCGCTAACCTCTCATTCCACACCAGACCTCCCTATTCGAAGAACTGATCGCCGAAACCATCGAGTCCTGCAAGGACATCCCTGCGCAGCTCGCGCTGACGGGCAAGATCAACCTTTCGCGGGCACAAATCAACATGCAAATCGGTGATCTCTTCATCCTGCGCATCAGCATCCATCTGAACGGCTCCGTTCTCGACACCCCTGAGCTCTTCTGGGTGGAGCCACAACTCGAGCCCGTCTACCAGGCCGTCCGGAGCTACCTCGAGATGGACCAGCGTGTCGGCCTGCTGACCGAGAGGCTCGACGTAATTGCGGATTTGTTGGAGGTGTTGAAGGAGCAGTTGAGTCACGGACATGGAGAGAAGTTGGAGTGGATTGGTGAGTTTGCTTTATTCTAACCCCGTATTACGAGAGTAGGAGCTAACTAGTACTCACAGTCATCATCCTCATTGCCGCGGAAATTCTCGTGGCCCTGGTGAACATCGCCGTTGACTTGGCTGTTGGTATATGATCGCCGACCGTGGCCGTACGGTCATTATGTGTCGTTTTGACGCTCAATCTCCACGCGGTCCATGGCCTTTCATCTTGTTGTCCATACCTCGTCAGCCGGTCAACCCGTTTCATATCGATGGTTTCCTCCTGTTATTTGCGATGACGGCGTTTTGGATTGTCAAGCGGGCATTGGTTCCAAATGTTGATAATTGTGTTGGGTTATAGGATGTTGCGTTGGGCATTGCTCGGTTGCATGGCGCGATTGGAGTTGCTGTTGTTGATCAGAGTATATATATTTCTCTGGCATTTGTATCGTTTTGCGCAAGTTGGATAATAACTCATGGCTTCCCTGTTGTTGCACTGTCATTCTTAGATCTGGGATCGTTCACAACTGGTTTGTGTTCTACATCATTTTCGTAGTTCCATCAGGCATGCCTTCAAGCAACCCAATATCTATATAGAGACGGGTGTGGATTCGCAGAGGCCATATTATTGTCCTTCCGACAGACACCTCATACAAAGGATGGAGGATGAAGGTCAACACGAAATAGTGATGGACCGATTTAGGAACATCCCAGAAATCCCCTCGAAGGCCCCAAAGAGAGTTTTTAAAGGCTCCGGTTGAGCCTTACTTGTGTCATTAAGTCCTCCAGTCTACATATACTATACATGCCTGACCCTGTCTCCCTGGTTGAACCCTATAAACGCCGGCGCAACAAAACGAACCAAACTGACCGCGCCCCATGAACAAGGCAAGTACAACAACTCGGCGGTTGAAGGTATTGGGGTCCCTGGCTACCAGACTCGAGCAACTCGTGGGTATGATATCACTTCCGACCTTTTCCCCCGTCAACCTGATCATGGCTGCGAACCAAAACAAATTCCCTGCCCACTGTACTTCACGCCACCCAATGGCCAGTCCCCCAAGCCCAGTGGCCCCCTGTGACTCCGACATTCCCGCCCTCGGAACGCTACTCGTCGGGCTTATCGACCTGCGTCTCCTGATCGGTGTCGTAGTTGGCCATTTCAACATCCTCATCGGCGGCAGCACCGGAAGGCGCAGCAGCATCACTGGCTTCCGGCCGGTCGGACTCGGTCGAGTCTCCTTTATCGGTGTTTCCGCTCTCGGCCTTACTCTTGGCCGCAGCATCTTCCTTGGCCTCATTTGCGGCGGCTTCGTGCTCCGCCTTGTCTTTCTCGTACTGCGCCATATGCTTCTCGGCGCGTGATTCGTACTCGGCGCGCTTGGACTCGGGGAGCTCCTTCCAGCTTTGAGAGAGAGCTTCGTCTTCGAGTTCGGCGGCATCTTTGCTCTTGTCCTTGCGCATGTCTTCGCAGTAAAGGTCGAACGCGGTACCGGGCTTCTTGGGGGGTTGGCCGGCGGACTTGCTGACGCCATTGGCTTTGCTATCGCCAGTTTGAGCTGCGGAAAGAGCGTCAGAGCCCGAAGAGCGGACGAGAATGTTTTGGCTAATGAAAGTCGAACCAGGAGTACTGCCACCAGCAATGGATGGGACATCTAGATTGGCAAGAATCGGGGCCTTCCGGTGCCCGCGCTTGACCCGCAACGGCTTCTCCTTAGGCTGTTTGGAGGTTAATAACTGGTCGTGGAGCGGTGGCGTAGGTGGTGCTGGTGCTGAGCTTACTGTCGGCGGTGGGCTCGGGCTTCCGTCAGAATCCTCAACGTTGGTGCTTGTCCGTTTGGCGAGCTGTTCGAGCAGGAACGCGCGCTCGAGGCGCATCTTTTCGACCTGGCGCTTGAGGCGGGCGAGACGCAGCCTGGCGGCGTCGTTGGCTTCCTCGACCTCGCTTGTTCGCTGCTTGAGTTGGATGCATTTACGACGGTACGCCTCCTCAACCGAGGGGGGGAGCGGCGGCGGAACTGATGATGCTGGGTTCGGAGGAGATGGGTTAGCATGGGCCTGTAATGATAGACCTGCAGGTTGCACTGCAACTCAAGGACGCTTCAATTGAATGGAAAAGCCAGCCGCGACGTACCAGGCGCCATGGCTAGTTCTGAAGGGCGGATTGATTGATCGCGATTGAATAACGGTTGTCGCGTTGCTGTGGTTGGTGTCAGAAACGATAGTATCAGCAACGTCTTGATGTTGATGGAATTTGGTTGGCGTGGCAAGAGAAGAAGCTAAGAGACTGAGGTGAGGTTGTGATCGAAATGCAAGTTGGTCCTGGCAGGCGTTCCTGAGAAGATGCCCTGTCGCGCTGATCGTCTACCGCGCGCACCAGCCTGTGGGTCCGCCTGGCAGCCCGTGGCGAGCCTGGATGACCCGGGTCCACCGCCGTGCCAAGCCCGGGCCCGATTGCGGGGCCAAGCCCATCTGGGAGCTTCATCGAACTTCCAGGTTCGACCCGATTTTTTGGGGAAGCTTCTAAAGGTTCAAGGCATCGACACGCAAGAGTTGCAGGCCGACTCACAACAACCCAGACCCGCCTCGACGCCCCAACTTCGAAAGAAACATCCGTCACCATGTCGCTAAATATTCCCGGCGCTCCCAACGCCGGCCTGTTCAAGCAGGGCTACAACAGGTACACATGCTTCCCTACACCCCCTACCCCGCCATGCTGGTCGTCCCGCCATGATGACCATCACGAGCCCCTGAACAACAGCAACAATGTTGGAACCAAGATGCAGCTGAGACCGCTAACCACCACTTCTCATCTCTAGCTATGACTCCGAGGATGGAGCCGTCCTCCGCAACATCGACGCCTGCCGGGCCATCTCGTCCACCGTCCAAACATCCCTTGGCCCCTACGGCCGCAACAAGATCGTCATCAATCACCTACAAAAGATGATTCTCACCTCCGATTCTGCAACGATTTTGCGCGAGCTCGATGTCGTTCACCCCGCCGCCAAGTTGCTCGTCATGGCGAGCCAACAGCAGGAGTCTGAGATGGGTGACGCCACAAACCTGGTCGTCGTCCTTGCCGGCGAGCTTCTCAAGAAGGCCGAGGATTTGTTGCGCATGGGCCTCAAGACCGCAGACATTGTTACGGGTTACGAGAGGGCGCAAAAGATTGCTCTTGATGCTCTCGATGAGCTCGAAATCGACAAGATCGAGGATCTGCGGTCCAAGGAGGATCTCAGCAAGGCGCTCCGCACTGTCATCGGCAGCAAGCAGAATGGCAGCGAAGAGTTCCTGGCGGGATTGGTTGCCGAGGCGGTGCTTGCTGTGCTTCCCAAGAACCCTGCGAACTTCAACGTTGACAACATCCGCGTTGTCAAGATCATGGGCGGCAGCCTCGACCAGAGCCGCGTTGTCAAGGGCATGGTGTTCGCCAAGGAGCCTGATGGAACAGTCAAGAAGGCCCAGAAGGCCAAGGTCGCCGTTTACACATGCCCCATCGACATCAGCCAGACCGAAACCAAGGGTACCGTGCTGCTTCACAACGCCAAGGAGATGCTCGACTTCAGCCGTGGCGAGGAAGAGCGTCTCGAGGCCACCATCAAGTCGCTGCATGACGTCGGTCTGCGTGTCATCGTCGCCGGCTCTACCGTTGGCGAGCTTGCGATGCACTACCTCAACCGCTATGGCATTCTCGTCATCAAGATCCTCAGCAAGTTCGAGTTGCGGCGTCTATGCCGCGTTGTCGGCGCCACCCCGCTCGCCCGCCTCGGCGCCCCTATGCCGGATGAGATGGGCAAGATCGACGTTGTTGAGACTCAGGAGATCGGCGGCGACCGTGTTACCGTCTTCCGCCAGGAGGATGAAGAGACCCGTACTGCCACCCTCGTCCTGCGCGGTGCCACTCAGAACCACCTCGACGACATTGAGCGTGCTGTGGATGATGGTGTCAACGTCATCAAGGCCATCACCAAGGACGCCCGTCTAGTCCCTGGGGCCGGCGCCACCGAGATTGAGCTTGTCGAGAGGATACAAGCTGTCGGCGACAAGACTCAGGGGCTGGCGCAGTACTCCATCAAGAAGTACGGCGAGGCCTTTGAGGTTGTTCCCCGCACCCTCGCCGAAAGCGCCGGCCTCGACGCCACGGAGGTTGTCAGCCGGCTGTATGCTGCCCACCAGAAGCAGGACGGCTGGTCCACGGGTGTGGATATCGAGGTGAGTGCTATGCGAGATGTCGTCTGACATGAAACATGGCTAACACTATTTTTCATAGAACCAAGATGGCACGGGTGTCTTGGATGCCGAAGAAGAGGGCATTCTTGACTTGCTCGTCACCAAGCACTGGGCCATCAAGCTCGCCACCGAGGCCGTCCGCACCATCCTCTCCGTTGATCAGATCATCGTCGCCCGGCAAGCCGGCGGGCCGAAGCCCCCTGGACCTAACCCGGTGAGTTAACACCCAATTTACCCCTCTTCTTGATGGTTATCACATTCCTTTTGCTAACATATGGGAACCAAAACAGAACTGGGATGAGGATTGAGCTTGACTTGGCTGTAAAATGAAAAGCAGGGCAGGAAAAAGGGACAGGCGTGATGTTGTTGCTTGACTAGAGGATGGTTGGGTTGAGCCGGAAACCTACGTACACTTTGGATCTCCATCCTCTGGCTTCCCTATTCGCACTTAGATGTCCAAGCACAGTACCTACCTGATGGGAAAGACTCATGGCCGTCCTGTGGCCATCCTGCTTTGTGAACATCCTCGATGGATCGTCCTCTTCCGGTGCTTGTATGTTTGATCGCCCATGTCAACTTTCATCCGAACTTGCCTCGAGGGATCAGCGTTTCTCCATGTCTCGGATTCCTCATGACATTTGCCATCTCCAGAGGTTCCTCGGGTTCCCCTCCCGGAGCTGGACAGCTCTTACGTCTCGTGAACTGCGTTCGTGTGTGTATACGTCCTGCGGTCTCCCAGCTGTGTGTGCACGGACTCAGTCAGGCATCCACAATGTGATGTGGTGATCAGTTGCCTTACAGCATTTGTTTGGCCTGATGTTGATGTAAGCCATCTTTCGTGTTCTGTGAAGTGGCGGCCTCAGACTTTCAGCCTTCTCATGTATATTTTCTTACTTTTCCTCTTGGATTTTCGTCACCTCTTGGATCTCTGCCTGTTTTTCTCGCCTTTTCTCCGTTTTCACCTTCGTCTTCTCTTCTTCGTTCTATCTAACTCGACATAGATGATTTAACTCAGGCACCACAGCGAAAAGTTTGTCGCCGCAATGTCGTCTATAGGAAACATGTGATGGACTGTCAAGCAGGAGGAGTGTGTGGTATGTACTCATACGTTGGTCTCAGAGCCCGACAACATGAGCATCCTCAAGCCTCCGCAACGCACAGATCGCAGATGCATGGGAAATCAACTGCCCACCCACGCCGGGCAGCACAACTGTCCTGCATACTCCTCCTCATCATCATCTCGATACGTGTGGCGTAGCTAGCGACCCTCCATCGCAAGGCTCTCCGCAACTCTGCATAGGGCTCGCCAAACCCCAGGACACGCACGCAAACACACAGACATCTGCCCGCGGCACACTCATCGATCTATACTCGAACAAGTCAAGCTCCGGGTCCTTCGTTGCGGAGGAGGTTAAGTCTAGAAAGGCCCGGAACTCGCTGTCGGTTGGTTTCCCGCTGATCGACATGCATCGCAGCGCGCGCGCAAGTGCGAGAGGCGGCAAGGATGCTTGGTGGCGTTGGATGCCGGAGTGTCTGTGCTCTCTCTTTTTTGCTTGACCTATTACCTGGTACACTACGGAGGACGGAGTACTCGCAGGTGTATTATACGGAGACAAGGCTGGTAGCGATGTGGACGGTTCAACGAGTATTGGTGAGCGGTCTATGCGAGAAAGGCAGAGAGAGAACAATCTCTGCCTCGAGGGTGGAGGGGGCCAGGGATTTCGAATTCCAACGAGGCCAACAAAAAAAGGTTGTCGCTTTGACTGTCAGAAACAAGGTCTACATGCCGTCCGGAGCTGGCCCAAACGGTCCATCTCCCCCATCTCTATAGCTTCCCCGGACGAGACTAAGGACGTAGCCGAGATGCGGAGAGCTGAAGCGGCGTTACGGCGTACAACCTCAAGGGTGTTTCCCTGATGCCGTTGGAGGAGAATTCCTCCCTCGGCCCTAGGGCGGTTCCACATGAGCTCGGTATTTGCTGGCGAGGTATCATCAACTTTGTCCTCCTCCTCCTTCTCCAAAGGAATACTATGGAATCAGCGGCAGGAATTTTTTCAGCGCCCTGCTGTGCAACCGCTTTGGCTCGCAACGAGGCGCTCGCCTCGTCGTCTCGCTCCAGAAGCTGACGACTGAAGCGTGTGGCTGTGAGGTGTCACAGCTAAAAGAGGACCTGGGGATGGAAGATGATACAAACACCAGCCATGTGATGAGACAGCAGAGGATTCGACTGGTGTGGCACTGCAGCGGCGAGAGCCACAAGTGCGACTTAGATCTGGGCTCTGGTGTAACAACCGATGCCATGCAGACGGCAATGGGGAGATCCTTCGTCCGGCTCATCGAGGAAACAATCGGTGAACCGAGACGTTGACTTGGCTATCATGGTTACCCGGCTTACACAACACATGCTAGGTATTTTTGAAACAACCAGGCCCGGATACCGGTAGGTATTCCGTCAGAGTTCCTGGGACAGAGAATGAACAAAGTTCCCATCCAATCTCTGAGAATCTGGGAGCACTGTTTCAACTTGTCGACGGAGCCTGTCAACAGGCCGGTCTGAGCATGCCCGCAGGCGCCAAAACACAGGGCTTGCAGGGCAGTAAATCATGGATCCGAGCTCGGTTCCAGTCGCTCGATGTTTCTCTCATGCAGACGTTAGCATGTCTGACAGACAGACAAACAAGAGCCAAGGAGGCAGTCCAGAGTACTATAGTAGTTACCGGTGAGTTGACCTGGTGATCTGCGCAAGAGGAATATCATCATCGCACCTCAAGGTTGAGGAACACTCGTAGGAAGGAAGTTGTCTTCAGGAGGATTCGCGATGTTGCTGCCGGGACCAGGGGTTCCATCCCCCGGAGCGGCAGTGGCCGGCAAAACGGTTGACTCCATCCATCACACCCACCATCTTTTTGCGCTGCGTTCTCTCCTTGTCTGCTCTTTGCCCTGGCTCGCCCGGAACCCCTCATCTTGTTGGAGCGGCAGGCGAGCGGGCGGCAGTGAGATGTGGTGTGCGCACGGACGGCCGAACAGACGGCCGGGGTCATCGGCCACCGGAAGGCGGGAGGGTGGGGAAGAAAGCAACGTCAGCCAGGGCTCGTCGTCCGTTCGTTTGGTTCTGGTTTGCTCCGGAGAGAGACGCAGAAACAAGCGGCGTCGCAACGAGAGAAGTTGGTTTTTTTTTTTGCACTGCGCGCTGCAACCTCCAGAGAGGTTTTTCGCGCGCGGGAAATCCCACTACGACTGTCCTACGTACCGCTCGCGATGTGCCTGGAATGGTTCGCTTGGAGCCTGTGCAGGTAATCGTATGGGCGGTGAGCAGGCTGCATTGTACACACTCCAACGTCGCGTCTGAGATCTGAGGGTTGAGGATATGCTTGCGAAGGCCCAAAACACGAATCCAAGCAACGAACCCGAAAGCTTGTCTGGGGGGAGATCGCCAGCCCGGCAGAGGCTGTGGCGATCACACCAAGGTTTCCCCAGCCGAGTTGAGATCCATCGGAGGTTTCTTCTTTGTTTGTGCTTTGCTTTTCTTGAGGCTACGTGGATGATGTCGCGATGAGTTTCTGCATGTCCCAGGGTTGAAATTTTTGTTGATTGTTGCTTCTTTTTGAACCCCCCAGACCGGATCCATGCGATTGGCCTGTTTCAGCCTCATCCACATTCTCGGTTCTTGATGACCGGCTGGTCCACCTGTGTGTTGCGTTGTGTTCCGTCGTTGTGTTGTCCGGAAACCCGGTGGTGAGGTCACCAGCCACACCTCTTCCAGCCACATTGACTCGGGTTCCAGAGACCAGATACCTGACCTACAGAACATACTAAGTATACGGATACGTAGAATGAGAGATTGCGGATGTCACCTGCATCATCACTTCGCTTTCGGGTTGGGTCCCGGTATTGATATCAGCATGGCATCGGCCCAAAATGGGAAGTGGACAAAACTTGTAAAATGACATGTGGGCAGCCCGTAACATCGCCGAGACGTTCACTTCGGTAGTCCGTGAGGAAACCTGCTCGATTGTGTATATGCCCACAGAAGGAAAGAGAATGCCATGGCCAGATGCTACACATCGTGTCTTCCAGGTGCGGCACGTAGCATACCTCCCAGCATGCCCCCACGGCCATCAGAAGACCCCGCTCGTTGGCCACACGGACCGACTGAGGTGGGTGATGTTGGTGATGGTTGGCTGCTGGAGCTGCTGTGTGTTTGTGTGACTTTGCCAGTCTTGGTATGGTGGACGAAGCCTTCGAGAAGGCGAGAGTTTGCCACACCTCGAACTTGAACTGAGGCCAGCTCTTGGATTGCCCCCTCTTCAAGCAGCCTTGTGAGGAAGACTGACAACGTCCACAACCCACAGTCATCTTGCCTCAACTCTCACAAGTCTGACCGAGCATTGGGCACGGTCTCCGTGTAGTAGTAGTAATCATAGGCTGGGTTACATCCAGTACGTAGCAGATATAGGTTCTCGGTATGAGCAGCAGGCGCAAGGTAAAACGGGCGCCCCCGTTCATCAGAGGCTTCGCCGTTGCTTCTGGCATAATCCCTGCCAATGATAGGTCATCGCGCGGGGTCGCAGAACTGGGAGGTGGTCTTCAACTTTCTTCACTTGCTTGGAGTTCTCCGCTTTCGAGATCCTGTTTTCCAGCAATAAGCAAATCGTGGAGGTGGAGAGTCCGAACAAGAGAGAGAATTTCCAAGTGTTGGTCAATGTACGTAGAGTAAAAGTCCGGCCATCTCCGTGGCCTCCGCCACCTTCGCCGTTGGAGTACTACTTGGTATTCTCCGGTGGCCAGTGGTTCCTCGGTGTTTCTCAAGTTCCTCATGATAGTGATGGCGAGGGACTTGCCACTGCAAATCATGGCCTTTCCAGAACAGGGTAGGCAAGCTATCGACTTCCTGCATGGCCCCAACCCAAAATGCACTGACCAGGTTCTTCACTCGAGAAGGCAACATGGTGCCGGTTTTAGCGTCAGACCAAAAGGAGCCCAGCCTGTCATCCAGCAACGGTGCGAAATGACAGGGCGTAAAGGCATACGAAGCTGTTCGGTGAACCGCTGAGATGGCTTTCACAAGGGCGATACGGAGTAGTCAGATACTTACCGTCAGGTTGGTTGTCAATATGAAGGAAGAGACCTAGTTTTGACTCTTTTCGAACCTTCGTTTTTTTGCCTGTAGAACCTCATGGAGAGGAAATGAAACATGCAGTGGCTAGATTAGTGCTGTAACCTTGTGATGATCAGCACAACGATTTGGTACGAACAGATGCTCTCAGACCTCCCGCATGCCGAGAATCTCATGTCCGAACTGCAGCGAAGCTGAGGAACATCAGGCAGGACGCACACCTTTCTTGTCTTCTTTCGGGTTCCTCCTCGGTGAATGGGGATGGCCAAAATGGTGTGAAGACAATGTTTCCCATGGATGTGTCTTGACCCAACCATGTGGCTTGCACATGTTGGCATCATCATCTCATGCTGTGATGATGCCAGGCGAGCACGGCACTGACCTGACAAGCGTTCGGAGCCACGTGCTGCGGCCGCTAAGCAGACGGCGTCGGCGAGGATGCTTCCTGTTTCAGTGCGCTAGGGACACGGCCAACCCAATTGGACACTCCGACCCCTCTTTCACACTGGGTACTGCTCCCAACGCTTTCATGTCATCTGAAGAATCCAATCCAATGAATCAGATGCAGCACCCAGCACTTGAAAGTATACATTTATTTTTACAGGCTCTTGCAAGAGGAACTGCGTCAGATAACTACTCTATCCACCACTTGGAAGAATCCCTCTCGTCTGGATGCTCCACACAAACCCCATTTATGTTTCTTTCTTTTTAACCTCCTCATTGCTATTTCTGGGTGTCCAAAGGGATGACGAGGTTTCAGCCGGAATACTCTGCTATGTAATTTTCATTGTCCTGCCGCGGGCGACCCGTTCAGCTTGCTGCAGGAACCTGCTGATGACCTGCTCGTCTTCGAATGACGCCAAACCAACCAAAGACGCTCAGTCGGTTGACGTATTGCCCGTGTAATTGCCCGAGGACTTGGCCCGTTTGGCAGCCACTCTACCAGGCTGCAGAACGTGATCCTGCCGCTGCACTTCCCCACTCCATCAACCTTATTATCCAAGTCCATATGGTGCCGCAGGTTTGGGGAGCGTGACCAGTCGGCAGCGGGGGCGAGGGCAATCCCAGGACTCTGGAGTAACTCTGGGTTGAACCGGCGGCCGAGCTTGTCACTTGAGGTTGCAGCTCGCCTCGCCGCACATCAATGAAACAGAGACCATCCATCCACCCACACACTCACAAGAAACTGGGCCTGGAAAGTCTTGCCCAGGTCCCTCCCACCGGACCGGGACGGGAGCTTGTTCCTGAGCAGGGCTTGATGATGAATGTGACCCCACGCATCCCTTCAGACATTTGGATAAGTACTGTGAAGAAACATAACTACTCATATCCAGCCCACTTCCATCACTCCTCATATCCGGCACATATCGTGGATCCATTGTAAGGCATTTCGTCCATAGTGTACACAGTAGACACTGAAACCGTCGGAGCATTGTGTTTGCCAGGACACACCCTGTGCGGAGAATTGAGGAAGTCGAACCCATGTCGTTTTGGCCCCATCGAACCCACCGCGAAAGCAACCAAGACGACAGGGGAGCATCCCCCGTCCACTTCCCCTTTAGGCCCGCCCGACCCAACCAGCCACTGATTGATGAAGGCGGGAGTCCTCCTCCACCCCTGCCCCTTCTTCTCTCTGCATGGAACTGGACCTCCATCTCCCACGCAGCAGGAACGGGACAGTCCCTTGGGTTGCCAATGGCCGGCTTTTGACCCGGCTGATGCTCGACCTCCCACCGGGCAGCCTCTTGCATCCCTTCTTTTTTCTTCACTTCACTTGATTGACTTGCCATTGACTGCCACTCTCGCTGCCTCGGAATCTGCAGCGCGGCCAACTTCCTGACGTGTTTCAACCAAACTTAACCTGAACTTCCTTTCGCTGTTCAACCGGGACACCAAGTTCCCGTCCCTCGCTCCCTACATCCGACCGTGCCCGAACAGTTGTTTCACGGCTACACAGAAACTACAACCTCTGCCGCAACACCCCGACCCTTATCCATTGTCCTCGAACCTCCGATTCTTGTCCTTGCGCAACCTCCCAGCACCAACGTTTGGAGCTGCAAGGTGGATCAGAACAATCAAGCTTGATTTGCTCTGGAGTTTCTATCGATTGATCACGAGAAACAAGACGGGGAGGCCGAAAAGGGGAAATCATACGAGAGCGACGGAGTTGAAGAACGAGAACAAACACAAGCACAAAATCAACACCAGCAACAAGCCAACGACAATTTTGAGGAGAGTTCAAGGTTCCAGACAGAATTGGCCTGTTCTGCGAATCCAATCTCGCCTCATCCAGCTCGTGCCGCCATGCCCGCCTTCTGACACAACCGCATTGCTGAGGACTGATACTACTACGCCTGAAACACAACGCACGACCCCCAGGCTTTTGCATAGGTACCTAGCGAGCCAGCAGCATCAGCTCGTCTCGCCGGGACCAGTCCCACATTATCCGCACCCATCCGCTCTCGCCTGTGCACATCATCCTACTTGTCACCCTGACGAGCAAGACGTAGAGCGATCCTCCGCTACACTCGGACCAACACCAGCATCTTCACGCAAATCCCCACATGTTTAGCAGATCTCTCAGATCTCGCACGAGCAAGACCCAAGGATTCGCAGACGACCATTATCACGCTGGCAAGGGGCGTGAAGTCCACCACCACCGATCTATCTTCTCAGAGCTCGGAGGATTTGTGAGCTCACACTCGTCGACGGCGGGGTCTGGTAGCCGCCGTGCTCCCGGATCGGACCTCGGCCAGTACGACTACGCGAGCAGCATCGCCTCATCAAGAACCGCAACACCAACGTACCCAGAAAAGGGTGAGTGCGCCTTGTCTTGGACCGACTTGTTCAAGGAAGACCCGGGCAACTTGTTGTCATGAAAATGAGCCCGCCCACGACCGACACCCATTGCTCCCAACGATGAGAGACTAATTTTCCTCAGGCCGTTCTATCACCTCTGGAACTCTAGGCGCACCGTCGCACCGATCCAACGCCTCTGTTACCGGCTCGCTTCGTTCTCGCGAAGGCAGCCTCAGATCCGGAACACCAGCAGACCAAGTATCCGTGACAATGAACTCAGGAAGCAGAGCGCGCCGCGAGCGCACTTTCGTCGGCAGCGAGTGCGCTGTCTGCGAAGAGCCGCTGGAGCACACCCTCCGCGGTGAGAGGATATTACAGTTCTCATGCGCTCATGTGTCACACGAAGCATGCTTTTATGAGTTCATCCAGAGCTTCGATGCCCAGCATTGCCCGAGTTGCAATGCGCCGCTGCATCTGGACACCAGCCGTGGCGGCAATGTTTTGGATATTGGTTGGTTTTCACCTTGCGCTATGGATATTCTGATGTCGCAGCATTGACTGACTTGATCAATAGAAAAAATCAGCAACATGGTTCGCGCCATGTCCGTCACCGACATCCGGTCACAGGCGACGCCGACGCCTACTCCTTCGAACTGGGATGAACCCCAGCGGCCGCGCAGCCGGGGATCTGGGGCTAGGTCAGGCGCCGTTGGCATGTCGAGGCCCGGCCAACGAGACAGCCATGACAGCCGCGAGACGGGCATCTCAGAACCCCGCTATCATGGACAACGCCATATGCGCAGCGATAGCGAAGCGACTGGCATGGCTTCCTCGGGCGGCTACCCCGAGACCACCCAGAGCGGACCGCCACGCCGGCACGATTACGACGTCCAGGCAATGGAAACCTCCCTCTCCAGCCCAAGGGTTGTTACACGCAATCCCATCCCGGCCCCAACGATCACGGTCCGCTCCGAGTACCCGACCATCACCCGCTCCAGGCAGCAGCAGATGCTCACCTGTCTCGTCACTGTCGAGGTGCCCGACAACAAGTGGCGACCCGATCCGGAGGACCTCCAGTTGGCAGCGCCTTCAGTCGCACCCCGGCCGGAGGAATCAATCCGGTCTCCGTCCCCTGCCCGGACGATGCCGCCACCACGTTTTGTTCCGTACGAGCCCCCAGAGGTGTTGGCCGAGATCACCGAGAACTTGCGCAACAAGGTCGACAATTGGCATGGCTTGGACTTCAGCCGCTTCGGCAAGCTTCGTCTCTACGGAACCCTCCGTGTCGGCAAGGACAAGGTGTCATGGCAGGAGCTCGAGTGTTACCTTTTTGCTGAGATGCTCATCTGCGTCAAGGAGAAGAAAGTGCCGCACCAGCAGGGCCAGTGGGGAGACGACGGCGTACCGCGTAAGACGCGTTGCACGCTGAAGGGTTCTATCCTCATCAAGAAGCACCTGAATGAGGTTTCCGAGACGGGCTCCATTGACGAAAATATCCTTACGCTGAGCCTTTCCGTCGCCGAGCTGCCGCAATTCCACCTCCGCTTCGAGAACCGCAACCAGCTCAAACTGTGGCAGCAGGCGCTCCTCGATTTGAACGCCATCGAAACGTCGCCTGTCCGCAGTCCCGACTACGATCGCGGCGAGTTCTCCGAGACGGATGACGAGGAGTGGCACCGGTCGTCTGGCTCCGTCCGTCCGCAGCGCGTCTCATCCCTCGCCTCGTCATGGGGCGGCGCAAAGTCGGTTACGACCGCCCCGACTGAGTACACCAATTTCGCGCGCAGCCCGATGCCTTCGATTCATGTTCCTGTGGATGTGGTGGTTGTTGTCCCCATCTCGGCCTCCATGCAAGGTGTCAAGATCAACCTTGTCAAGGACGCTCTTCGGTTCATGGTCCAGTCGCTCGGAGAGCGCGATCGCATGGGTTTGGTCACGTTTGGCTCCTCCAATGGCGGTGTTCCCATCGTTGGTATGACCACGAAGGCCTGGCCCGGCTGGGGCAACGTGCTTAACTCCATCAAGCCGGTTGGGCAGAAGAGTCACCGTGCTGATGTGGTTGAGGGCGCCAACGTGGCAATGGATCTCCTCATGGGCAGGAAGTACAACAACCCCATTGCCACTATTATGCTCATTAGCGATGCCTCAACCTCGGATGCCGACAGCGTCGATTTCGTCGTGTCGCGCGCTGAAGCAGCCAAGTAGGTTTCTCCTCGGACTATTCATCTTGTAAACGTGCCTAACCTAGATTTCAGGATCACAATCCATTCGTTCGGTCTCGGCATGACCCATAAGCCAGACACTATGATTGAGTTGTCGACAAGGACCAAGGCCTCATACACATATGTCAAGGACTGGATGATGCTCCGCGAGTGCCTCGCTGGGTGCCTTGGTGCCATGCAGACACTCTCTCACCAGAACGCGAAGCTCAAGCTCCGACTTCCCGAGGGCTCGCCGGCTAAGTTCCACAAGATCAGCGGTGCGTTGCAGATTACGAAGCGTGCGACTGGCCGGGATGCGGAAGCGACCCTCGGTGACCTGCGTTTTGGCGACAAGCGTGATATTCTTGTGCAACTCGTCATCATGCCGGATACTTCATCTCAAGAACAATTGCCTCAGGATCCTTGGGACAACATCGTCTCTGGCCTCGAAGCCTTGGGAGGGCCAGTAGATCAGGACGAGCAACGGACCACATCTGTGGAGGAAGTTCCACTGATCCAGGCGGAACTGCAATGGGGCGACATCCTCCGGGAGGGCTCGACGCAACACACCCGCCCCAGCCTACTCGCCATCACTATGCTCCCGGCGTCTAATGGCTCGTCAAAGAAGCCGTGGGGCAACGGACCCCCGATTCCTCCGCACCCGCACGTTGTCCAGCGGCGCATGGAGCTCCTCACGTCGGACATGTTGACTCGCGCACTCACCCTCGTGAGCCGCGGACAACACGACCGTGCCCACAAGCTGTTGAACGAGACGCGCTCCATCCTCAAAGGTCTTGGAAAGGGTGGACTGCCCCCGGTCCCTACATCCAACAAGTCCCAACCCTCGACGCCGCACCCAGGAAACGACGGTTCCCCAACCACCGGTACTCCGGACAGGAAGAACAGCCCTTCACCAACCTCCGCCAACCCCCTCAGCGCCGGCCCCGGAGGAGGCTTCCCGCCCACGCTCAGCATCCCGCGGTCTCGTTCCAACGACGGTCTCGGTCTCGGTACGGGAACCGGCATCGACCCCAACACCGTCGCTGCGCTGGATGCCGAACTTGAGGCGAGCCTGGAGTGGATCAACCATCCGGCCGTGTTTGGTCGCGACTCCCGCAAGGCGGTGCTGCAGGCTATTGGCGTGATCAGCTCGCAGCGCGCCTTTACTTTCAGGACACCGATCGAGAGTCTCTGGGCAGGCAGGATCAGCGGGGTGAAGCGGCTGACGGAGAAGAGCCGGGAGTGGAGAGAGGAGGGCGGCGGCGAGGGAGGGATTATGGAGGAGGCGTGATCATCTCTCTCCTCTTCCATTCTCTTTTTCGTCGCCATGACACGTGTGTTTCCATTCTTTCATGCTTTTTTTTTCTCAAGGACATATTTGGTCGTCACCCTTTTGGTTTCCGACAGCCTTCTTATTTAGCGTTGGTTTTGAAGATACCACTTTTTTTTTCTCTCTCTCTTCTTGAATTTTCTTCTTACCCCCTTTCTTCTTTTATATATCCATCGGGCTTTCGTTTTATATCCCATTTCCCTATATAGTTGCGTTTTGTTTTTGCGCCGTGTTCTGGCGGCAGGGATCGGTGGCTTGGACATGTGTTGCTCGGCGAGACGGAGATGGGATGGGCAGTGAGGATAATGTGAACCAGATGGGACGGGAGTTGGGGATGGTATGTATGAGGGCGCTGACTGGAGCAATGAGAATGGGATAACATACGACTCTCAGGAGTAGAATACGCGGAGAAAGACGAACGAATATATATCTTGATTTGTGTTCCACGCAAGTGGATGCTCATCCGAGCTGACTTATTTTGTGTTCTCTTCAATTTTGGCGTCTCTCTGCATACTCTGGATCTCCATCCTCGGTGTTGGATGACTACGTCGCTCACTTAGGTTGGTCTCCGTCGGACGTAGGTCGGAAGACGGTCAAGCTCCGAAGTGATGCTGTGCAACAAAGCAGCACCCGAGCTCTTCAAGGAGTGCGGGAGGCAAAGGGCCCATCGGGCGACCTATTGCCGAATTCCCCACACAGAGGGCAACATTATCAGATCATCCGATAATCTTTGGCCAATCAGAAGTCTCAGAACCCCGGCGGGTGACCCCGCGAGGATCCGCAGCGCTTGAGGTTCCGCTCCGCCCTGGCACAACAGAGGCCGTCACGACTTCCCGCTTCTCGCGCTCCCTGGCGTCGACCCGCATTTTTCAAGTTGCCCAACTCAGCCATATTGTTCCGTGCATGGGGAGAGAGAGGCGCGACTGCCTCAGCTTGGTTTCGTCTTGTCTTTGTTGGGAGGATGGGAAAACTCGATAGCCTGGGGTTGATTAAGTGGCAACGGGAATAGAGTTTAAACAGCCCTGCATGTGTTGAAGAATGTGTGGTTGGGTACCTGTTGTGGACACACCCACCCCGTGACGTGGGGGACTCGCTTTTTAAGACACCTGAACCAACGGGGCACCACCGGGCCAGGTCGGCGGCAGTCAGCTGCCTGGCTTGTTGAGTCAAATATTTTCCCTCCTGTACAGCGTAATCCTCCGAGGCCGAGTACCTATCGTCCCGAGATGTCTTCATCCTGTGTTTCCTCCTTTCTTTTTCGTTCATCGTTTTATGTCCTTCCTTGACAAGACGCGTGGCGCGTTTGACTACCTATCCAGCCGAACCTCCGTTTGAAACCCTCAACTGTTGGATATCCAGTTCTGCCCTTCGTCCTGCCCCCAAACGCCGCGCGCATACATACAAACGACTTTGGCCTTAGGTCCTAAGTATCCTAGAGTCGCACATCCATGAACTCGATAAAATTGATCCTTCGCTCGCCTTTCCTCGGACAATAAAACCCGCCCCTTTCAGGGGCATCCATACACTCCCATGCCTCACTGAAGGCTTGAATCTTAGAACCTAAGCATCATTATACTACCCTCGTCTTCCGCCTTTCGCGGCGCACTTCAGCAGACGCCATGACCGCCTCCAAGGACATCACCGACAGGCTTCTCCCACGCGGGCCGCAGAATGGATGCGAGTACGGCACCCTGTCAACGGCAGACACCGAGTCTAGCAGCTCCGAGGGAAGCGTCCTCGTTGTGGACTCAGACGACGGAGGCGATTCGGATGTCCAGGACGGCGTCCGCCAGATCGAGGCTGTGGCGCGGACATGGTCAACATGGGGCTTGAGGATTGCGTATTTGGGGTAGGTTGGCACGAGCCTATTTGACTGGAGAGGGATGAGCAGGGAGGAGCGCTTCTGGGAAGTGGTGGTTGATGTGGGTTGGCGTGGCTGACATGGTGATGGGAACAACAGCATCTTCCTCATGGCCTTCACCGTGTCGCTCGAGGGCCAGGTCACGTACTCCCTGGCTGCCTTTGCAGTCAGCTCATTCAACAACCACTCCCTCCTGTCGACCGTGTATGTTGTCCAGGGAGTTGTGAACGGTATGCGCTCCTTGTTACTCATGAGACTGGCCCTCGGCTGACTTGCGCAGCCGTCATCAAACCCCCGATGGCCAAGATCGCAGATGTATTTGGCCGCCTCGAGGCCTTTTGCATATCAGTCCTGCTCTGCGTCTTGGGCTACATGCAGATGGCTGCGTCTCGGAACGTTGAGACATACGCTTCGGCCCAGATCTTTTACTCGGCGGGCTCGACTGGCCTGCAGATCCTGCAGCAGGTCTTTATTGCCGACACAAGTGACTTTTTGAACCGCGCCCTATTCTCGAGCCTTCCTGACAGTCCGTTCCTCGTCACGGTTTGGATCGGACCCGCCATGGCTGCGGCGATTTTGGCTGCCACATCATGGCGTGTTGGATATGCCATCTGGGCCGTCATCCTCCCTGTTGTGTTCCTCCCTCTGGGCCTGAGCCTATACCTTAACAGGAGGAAGGCTGAGAAGATGGGGCTTCTTGCGAGGAAGCAGCCTGATCGGAGTAGTGATGAGGATTTGTCCCCGAGTGTTACGGCGAAACGCCTGTTTCATGATCTTGACATTGGCGGGACGCTGCTCTTCTCTGGCGGCCTCTCTTTGATCTTGATCCCTCTCACCCTTATCTCGAGGTCGCCATCCGGTTGGCACGACCCGAAGCTTCTTACCATGATGCTCTCCGGAGTGGTGTTCCTTGTCCTCTTCCCGCTCTGGGAATCTCGGCCCCATTTGGCACGTCACCCGCTTCTTCCGCTGCAGCTCCTGAAATCCCGAACGTTCTGCGCCGGCTGCGCGCTGGGGTTCTTCTACTTCGCCGTTTTTTATATCGCGGTACAGCCTTATTTTTACTCCTACCTGCTCGTCGCTCTCAACCTCCCCGTTTCCCGCGCTGGGCCTATCACACAGACCTTCTCCTTCGCATCCACCATCGCCGCCCTCCTCGCCTCGCTCGTCATCCGCCGTCTGTCCGCTCCACGTCCCCGCCCTTTCATCATAGCTGGCGCCTGCTTCTACACCGTCGCCGTCATTGTCCTCGTCCTCACCCGTACCCGCGATGCTTCGATCCCCACCCTTTTCGCCGCCCAGGCGATGCTCGGCTGCGGCGCGGGGCTGATGCATGTGGCCACGCAGCTGGTGGTGCAGGCCGCCGCGACCAACTCCAACATTGCCGGCGCCCACCACCCCCAGCAGTACGTCGGCGTCGCGACGGCATCGTTCTTGACTATGGGCCAGGTCGGCGCGGCCGTCGGGTCGGCCGTGTCGGGCGCCATCTGGGGCCGGCTGGTCCCGGCTAAGCTTGTCGCCTACCTGCCGGAACACGTCCGCGGCGAGGCGAAAAAGATCTACGCCAGCGTGGTTGTCGCGCGCAGCTATGCCTGGGGAAGCCCCGAGAGAGAGGCGATTTGCCGGTCGTATCAGGAGACAATAACGGTGCTGTTGTGGGTGGCGCTCGCGACGTGCGGACCGGTGCTGGCGACGGCGATGATGGTGGGGGAGTACAGGCTTGTTGGGGCCGGAGCGGCTGAGCGTGTGCCGGTTACTGAAGAAAGGGAAGAGGAGGAGGCGGAGGAGGTGAGGGCCTGGCGAGGGGCTCGAGGGTGGTGGTGGTCTGAGTGGTGGGGACGGGGTAAGAGCAGGATGACTTCGGTTTCTGTGAGGAGCGTTCGTGATGGATAGAAGGATGGAGCATGGGATTGAATCCTTTCCGTTATGATTAGATGATAGATACCCTGTTGCTTTGCTTTCGATTATTCAATACACTGCATCTGTATACAACTCGGAAGAAGCTTGGGTTGTGAAGACATGACAGACTCTTAGTTATTACCCCATCCCTTTTCTTCGGCACGCCAGGTCTCAATGCGGAACCCGGCTCGTTCCAGACGGTCGATAAATGGCTGGCCCAGACATGCTGCAGTATAGACACCTCCCGGCAAGTTGAGGTCTTCTTGGAGGATTGTCGCTGCTGCCTCGGCAGCGAGAACGCCCGTGACTGTGATCCGTCAGTAACCTCTTTCCACCCTTAGAGGCACAGGAGTGCAGGCGACTTACAATAATAAGCGCTCCCCTTCCACGCGGCCCTCGAGAGCACAGTCTCCCCGCTCCCACCATCCCTAGTCGCAACAGCGCGGTATTCCAGCACATCCCCCTTGGCCACCTCATCCGCCGGCCCCTCTCCGGGCTGAGTCCCCACCAGCTTCTTCGCAAGCGATCTCAAAAACGGCGTCGCCATCACCACCCCTAAGAACATCAAGAACAGATGCGTCGTGACGCCCGAGAACCAACTCCCGCCTCGGGGGCGCATGTACTCCCTAAAGGTGAACTTGGGGCCGTAGGACTGCTGAGATCGCGAGGGGAGAGAGGAGAGCAGGCCCCAAGTCCGCTGGATGTAGGCGGCGTCGGTGCCGCCCGCCATGGAGGTGGTTTGCAGGCCGAGGTGGGGGATGGTGACGACGCCGGTGAGGCGGGTTAGGAGGGAGGGTTTAGGAGGATGAAACTGCTGGTGGGGAGAGGGAGGGATGGGGGAGAGCGCGTAGGGAGCGTAGGCGGAGCGGACCTCGGAGAGGGAGAAGTTCTCGAGGAGGGAGAGGGCGGAGGAGATGGTTCCTCCTGATGGGGCGGCGCTGGCGGGTGGGTTAGCAGAAGGCTTTGGTTGGAGAGAGTTGGGAGAAAGGAGGGGAGGACAGACTGGAGTTTGTAAATGGACAGGACTACGTCGGCGATGGGAGAGGAATAGGTGGAGCGGATGAAGGAAGCGAGAGACCAGGTGATGAGGTCCGGAGGGGCTGATTCGATGCCGATTTGCGGGAACATGAGAGCGCCGGTGGATTTGGCTGTGGCTTCGTACTTGCGAATCATGCGGGCGACGAAGGGCACTTCACCAGTCACGTCAAGGTAGTGGGTGCCGTTCTCGGCGCAGGCGCGGAAGGCCGGCTCGCCCAGGCGTCCGTAGGGCCCGACGGTAGTGATGATGACCAAGGTCTTCCGGGCGAGACCGGCCAGCTCCTCGGCGTAGCCATCGGGATCGGTTTGGTTACCGACTACCTCGATGGCGGGAGGGAGTCTGTCCGGGTTGAGCTTGGCACATTCGGCCGCGACGGCCTCGAGCTTGGGCTGAGAACGGCCGGCAATGGCCCAACGGAGGTTGGTAGGGAGGTTGGTGGTGATGTATTGGGCCGTGTACTTTCCGGTGTAGCCTGGGGCAACATGTCAGTAGTGCTGCCCGTTGAATGGGATGGTTGACCACCTGGGCTTACCGGTGGCGCCAAACACCACGAGGTCATACTGGCGGTCGTGTTGTTTGAGAGACATTGTGCTCTTAGGTGGCGTGGTGAAAACAAGAGCGACAGGTTGAGTTAGGTCTTAAGGAGAGAGTGCCTTGATGTTACTACACATTTAAGTACCAAGTCTTGTGGTTCAAAATTGTCCTTGAGGTCCAGTCAACAGAGAGATTCTGTCTTCGTCAGAGGTTGTTCCAAATTATTAACTGTTCTTTCAGACCTTGCTATCGGCTTCCAAGGCCCAGGGACGTATCAGCCGGGTGATCGAACGGACATGTCCATCCTCGGCCAGTCCTCCGTTCTGCCCATGACCCCAATGCAACGATCTATCTGGGGACGTCAAGGTGGAGGAAAACCTGTCGCTTGTGGCCAGTTGCCGGACAGTTGTCAAGAGGGTTGGCTTGGCGGCTGGTCTGGACCCCACATTTTTCTCGAGGTCCCGGCTGGCTCGCGCTGGAAATTCTTCGGAAAATTGGCTCCACCCGCCAAGACGAGCAGCCCCGTCCCGCTCGACCCCGGTCCGCACACAGAAAATTGCACAGCACATTTCTCAAAATCGTCGACAGCCATCCCGCCGAGTGCCCACGACCATCTCCAGCCAAGTCGCCCATTTCGAACCTCGACTTCACCACCCCCTCAAATCAGTCAAGATGTCCAAGCGCACCAAGAAGGTCGGCATTTCCGGCAAGGTACGTAATCGACTTTTCTTTTCCCCCTCTTCTTTTGCATTGAGGATCATGTCTAACCAAGAGAACAGTACGGCACGAGGTCAGTAACCCATATTTCCCTCCCATTGAACCCGATGCGCCCTCGACGATATCCCCTCCGTAACCGAGCCTTGGACTGGAATTGCCGCGTTCTGGGAGACACCGCGCGTCGGACGATGTCGAAGTCATTTTTCGCAACCGCGCCTGGATGTTGGGGGTTTTGGTGGGAGAGTGGGATGCAGTGACCGGCTGGGCTTCCATGAAGCGGAGTCTTGAGAGATTGCAATATTCTCGCAGCTGGCGCCTCTGCGCATTATCCGACTCCAATGACCCCGCGGACAGATCGACGGCGTTCCAAACAGAGAGTTTGGGCATGGAGGGGATATCGCATCGAGGGCGTATCCGCACGATTCGGCAAGCTGGACGCTGACACCGACGCAGGTACGGTGCCTCGCTCCGTAAGCTTGTCAAGAGTAAGTCGAATCAACTCCCTCTTACGGATGTGTCTTTCCATGGCCGCTAACGCCCTCCGCAGAGCAGGAAGTTGCCCAGCACGCCAAGTACACTTGCAGTATGTCCCTCCCACCGAGCACGGTTACCAACGACACACACGAGATATCCACCGTATGGCCTTGATGAACATAGTTACTGACATGTCACTCCTCTCCTGCAGCCTTCTGCGGCAAGGACAGCGTCCGCCGGACAGCTGTTGGCATCTGGACGTGCAAGTCCTGCAAGAAGACGATGGCTGGTGGTGCTTACACTGTCTCGTACGTAGCCGCGTCTCGAGAAATCCGACCATGAAGGCCGACTAACCATTCCACCAGGACCCCCGCTGCTGCTGCTATGCGGTCAACCCTCCGCCGTCTCCGCGAGATCACCGAGGTGTAAAGGGATGGACATGGGTGTTTTTTCTGCTTTCGGGTTCGGTGTCATGGAAAAGGACAAGGGAGGCTCTACGATACACTTACAGTCAATGGGTTCGGCGGGTCGATCAATGCCAGTTCTTTGAGACAACCCAGTCCCAGGTTCAGATGCTCACAGTATCGTGTACGAGGCTGAGAGACGAGCCGGCGGCGCAGCACTATGTTGCAACCGTAACGGCAGTCGAGGCCTCGTCTTTGCCGTCTCCTGACGACATCAAGCCCCCCAGTGGTCGAATCACCATGCCCGTTTCCCATGTCCAGAGTTCCCTTGTGGTTCCATTTGGTGGTCAACTATGTGATGGGTATCGATTCTGAGGACTTTTGTGTCTTGCCCAGTTCCGGAACCCTATGTACAGAGTAGAGCCCTTGACGGCACGGGAAGGCTTGGCTATGACTCCAACGACAATGGCGCAAACAAGGACAGCAACGATAGAGACAGCCACGGCATCTACTGGCTGGCAGATCTGTTGCCCAATGACATCCCCAACGCACGCATTCTTGCCTGGAGCTATGGTTCCAACTATTGTGATGACGGATGCTCTCAAGTGAGCTGCCGATACTACTTCCGCCATGCTCAAGACATTCTCGAGGACCTGTGCAACGCCCGGAGAGAACCCGATGTAAACGTCTCACCCTTCTAATGTTCTGTAAAGCGTTCATCGACAAAACGCTCCGTCTGGCTCGCCGTCTGGTCATCAACCCACTGTCCCCTCCGGTGGCCCCTGAGATAAATCACAAGTAGGTTCCTCTGGCCTAGCAAATGACAAGGCGCAACTCGCTTCCACGTCTGATTCTCTGCCGAACCCTCAGCCCAGTGCTCCATCTGGTCTGCCGCTAGATAAGACACGCTCAGATCCTACACCAGCCCATCCATCCACACCACCAAAACACTCGTTCGAAGTCCAATTCATCTTGTCTGACATCAAGCCGTCAAGGACTCTCATTGGTAGGAAGGAGGAACTTGAGAAAATTCACAAGCTGTTGAACGAGAGCAAAGGTCGCCGAGTTGTAGTGTATGGACCCCGAGG
This sequence comes from Mycothermus thermophilus, assembly GCF_041956435.1. Lineage (NCBI taxonomy): Eukaryota > Fungi > Ascomycota > Sordariomycetes > Sordariales > Chaetomiaceae > Mycothermus > Mycothermus thermophilus. The sequence continues at coordinate 3,324,252 of NW_027191427.1, forward strand.
CATCGGGAAAACACATCTGGCGTCTGAGTACGCCCGGCAGCACCAACAGGGCTACACTGCTATTTTCTGGTTTAACGCCAGAGATGAAGCAGCGTTGAAGCAAGGGTTTGAGAGGGTTGCGGATCGGATCCTCCATGAGCATCCTTCAGTTCCCTACATCAAGGACGCGTTGTCCGACAACGACCCAGAGCTTCAGGTGCAGGCTGTCAGGAAGTGGCTTGCTATCAAGGAGAACAAGCGCTGGCTCGTCATCTATGACCATTACGATCCGGCTGGCAAAGAGTTCAACATTGTGCCATACCTGCCCAGGAAGATCGAGTCCCATGGCACCGTCATCATCACCACCCGCTCGGCCCAGGAGAATCTTGGCCACCGCATTAAGGTTGGCAAGCTCAAGAGCCTCGAAGAAAGGCAACTTGCGCAACGGTAAGCAATGAACACAAGTCTTACATTCCTTGTGCAAGCGCGAGAGGGACTAATACTGGAACTACAGATCCATCGCTGACGGAACTTGCCAAAGCGCTGGACGGGCGCCCGTTTGCTCTCGTTGCTGCTGGCGCATGCCTCGAGAAAACAGCCATGACATGTGCCGAATACCTCAAGGTGTATCGAGAGTCTCAATCCAAGGCCCAGCCGCAGAAAGCAACATCTGAACACCCGACTCCCCAAGCTTCGACATCACAGCCTACCGCTCCCAAGCCTTCGACGCCCAGGCCAATGACTCCCAGACCCCGTACCCCCCAACGCACAGATTCCCACCCTTCAGCATCCGGACCTTCAACACTACAGCCTGAAACTCCCAAATCCTCGCCCCTCCCAAACTTGGCCCCTCTCCCTCTCACACCTCCCACACCACAGCATAGCCCGAGAAATCTATCTTCGACAAGTCCAAGCCGAAGAATCCTGCTCCTCGGGGTTCTCACAGTCGCCAACCGCCGACTCCCCAGAAAACACCCAAGCAGAAAGCCACCATCAGACCAGTTCCGTAGCCTCAAAGTTCCCAAATTTCGACCTCTCACCGTCAGTCTTCCCACACCAAGACTACCGAGCCTTCCGTCTCTGATAGTCCATCTCCACAGGCTCCGGCTTCCCAACCCCTGGACCCCCAAAGATCAGCTCGACAGGCCTCGGCCACCAAACATTCAACAACCAAACGTAGGCCGAAAGGTTCCGCAGACAGCGTCCTGCACTCAACATGGAACATCTCGTTTGCGCAAGTTGAGAGGCAAAACTCCAAAGCAGCCAACCTGCTGCGGCTCTGGGCGTACTTTGGCCCCGAGGATTTGTGGTTCGAGCTGTTGGCTGGGGCCGGCGTCTGCGGGAAAGGGCCCGTCTGGTTCCAGGACCAGACAAGGGACTTGGAGCTGGCGCAGCTGGCGATGAGGTGTCTGGCGGAGCTGTCGAGGAGTCGTGAGGCGTTGCGTCCGGAGGGCGTCCACGGACGTCCAGAGACCTTGGTGGTTGAGCAGAGGTTGATGCGGCATGTTGACCAGTGCCGGAAGATGGCGTCAAAAGGCACTACTCAGCTACAGAGGGGAGAGGAATGGATCCCGCGCGCATTGGGTGCTCTCTACCTCAATCACAAGCGGTCGCGAGAGGGCGAGTTGATGCTGGTGTGAGCGTTGGAGTGTCATGAAAGCTTCTGGGGTCACGAGGATCCGAAAACCCTTGACGTTGTTGGGCAGTTGGGCCAGCACTATCTAGGCCAAACGAAGCTCACAAAGGCCGAGAAGATGTGTCTGCGGGAAGTCCAGGGTCGCGAGAAGACTCTGGGGGCCAAACATCCAACAACTCTCAAAGCTGCCACGAGTCTTGGTCTCGTCTACGAAAGCGAGGTCGATTCCGGGAGGCCGAGGAGACACACACTCGGGCATCTCACGGACACAAGGAAACCATGGGACCAGAGAATCCGACCACGCTTCGCTGTCTCGACAATCTTGGCCAGGTCTATCAAAAGCAGGGTCGGTTTCAGGAATCTGAACGTGCGTTCCAAACTGCCCTCCTCGGTTACCAAAAGACTCGCGGCCAGAGGAGCAGAGAAACACTCGGTGTCATGCAGAAACTCGGCTCTGTTTACGAACGGCAAAATCGGCCTCAGGATGCAGAGAGGTGTCTCAAGCAGGCGTGTCAGGGCCTGGAAGAGTTGGGGCCAAGGCATCCCCAGGCTCTCACTGCCACCAATTCCCTGGGTCAGTTCTACCAGAGACAAAAGAGACCACGGGAAGCTGAGGCCACATTCAAGAAGGCCCTGTAAGGCTTCGACGGCAACTGGAAGTTGCTGCCCGCCAACATCCGCCAGCAGTATCTCGACGCCAGCTATCATCTCACGCAGGTGTCTATTCAGTCGGGCAACACAGTACAGGTCAATACGTGGCTTAAGCATTCCCAGAAAGGTGCCAAGGTCGTGAGTCTCAGCAGAAAACAACGTCGAGGGGGGAGATTAAGCCTCAACTTCGGAAAGGAAAGACCAAGCCCCGTACGATCTGCGGCAAGGGCCCAAAGCCCCGACCAACAACCGTACAGCTCGGCCAGGAGTCCAAACGAGGTGGGACACAGAGAAACAAGGAGTATCAGAATGGGAAGAAGTTTTGGCCGCCACCTCAGACGACTAGACCTAAGTCAACGGGAACCAAAACGAAGCAGGGAATAACCCCTCTTCCGGACCACCGCCCGCAGGGAACTAGATCCGGGCCTTCGGGCCTCGGTGGTGGCACGGCCAGGTCGAAACCTGAGGGCTATGCTCCAGGGTCCGGGTATCCAGGAAGCTCAGTGATCACTAAGGAGAGGTCAGCAAGTTCCCAGACCGTGTCTCAGCAGCTCAGAAGCTCCGAGATCACGGCCCACTCAAGATACTTTGAGACTGCGCACCACTACACCTCAGAAACTCAGACTACACGACCCCAGCACAAGTCGTCCCTCGACTCCTTGTTGGCAGGAGTCAAAGAGTTGGTTGGACTGATCAAGGGTCATGGAGATGAACACTCAGCGGAGAGCAGTTCGGATTCTTCGCTGTCCGATACGAGCACATCTGACGAAGAAACATCTGAGGGAGAGACGTCTGATGCCGAGAGCCTCAGCGGAGAATGGTCTGACGAGGAGGTAATTGACACCACGTCTGACGGTGGGGCGTCCGATTCTTCCGACGAAGAGACGTCTGACGAAGGAACGGAAACCTCTGACGGCGACTATTCCGACGAGGAGGCCTCATATGATTCAGACTCGGACGATTCATGGTCGTACTCTGGAAACTCGGAGCTTGACGACTCAGAGCCATACCCTGAAGAGGGTTCTGAGGAGTCGGACAAGGAAGAACGCGAGGAGGATGGCGTGGAAGAGTTTCCTGAGGAAGACCACTACTCCTCAATGATCAGTGGAGACAACTATCTTGAGGACCATCGCTCTGAGTCAGACGCCGCGCCAGGGAGCGATGATTTTGAACGGGAGCAGTCCCGGGAGGAAGTTCAGGCTGAAGAGATAGTGCAGCAATATTACGGTGAGTCAATATATTATGAGGAGGAACGCGGCGATGACGGAGAGGTCGAGGTTGTCATCGAAAAAGCCCAAGACCAAGCTCAGGCGACAGCCGTGTTGGAACAGTACGAGGAAAACCGGCCCTACGAGTCCCCGGCCGACGAGCTGGGCCAAAGAGACGCGGGCGTGGGGCAACAATTCGAGAAGCAGCACGAAGAATTGCCATACGAAGAGCAAGACGGGGCAAGACCTGTCGGGGGCCAACATGAGGAATCACGCTGGCAGAACGATGGCCGAGAGAGTGGTGAACCAGACTACTACGGTCAAGGAACACCTCAACCTGATGGGCACGACGGGGCACCTCAGAACCGCGGCGGACAAGAAACGACCAGCCCGGAATCTTTTGATCAAGCCCAAGAACCTAGCCAGCCGCCCCTCGAGGGCCACCTTACCGCCAAGAGGCTGCACATCACGACGAGCATTCATCTCCGGAGCTCAGTTACCCCCGCGAGCCTGCCTACCATCAAGAGTCCGCTTACCAGCAGCAACCTGATTACCCTCGCGGTCCTGGTCACCCCCAAGAGTCCGTCGGCCAGCGGTCGTACCCTCAAGAACCCGCCTACCAGCAACAGAATTCCTACCACCAGCAGAGCTCTCAGCAGCAATCTTCCCATCACCAGTCTAGTTATTCCCAACAACCCGTCTTCAATGTCCAAGTAAACTTTACACACTCATCCTTCCCACAACAGCCTCCAGACCAAGGGTATTTCCAGCCACCACCCGTCAGCCAGCAGGCCCCTCAATACGCCGAATTTGGCCACCAGGTGCACGATGAACAAGAGTCGGACCATGAACACGAGTACCAGCCAGAGTACGATGGGCGGGAGTCTGGCCAGGAGGACTACGAGAGTCAGTCGGGGCATGAGGAATATGATTCTGAGGGGCATGACGAGCAGTCAGGGCAGGAATATGAATCCGATCATGAATATTCCTTTTCTCAACAATCGGCGACAGAGGAGGGAGACTTTGAGGAACCTGAGAGTCAGGATGAGGATGACGAGGAGCAGGAAGATGGGCATGAAGGCGAGGAGGAGGAAAATTATGAAGATTACGAGGATGATGAGGGCATGGAAGACCCCGAAGAGGCGGGTGATTATGGCTTCGAGGAAGACTCCGAAACAGAAGAGCAGGAGGAGGATGGTCAGTATGATGAGTACTCGGGGCAGGATTCCTACTCTCAACAGGCAGAGGATAGGGAGGAGTTGGGAGACGAGCATGGCTCTGAAGATGAGGAGGGACTTGGAGAAGAAAATGGTGAGGTTGACTATGACGATGAGTCAGGACAGGATCATGATAGAAGGGAAGAAGAGGATCAGGGGTACGAGCAGAACGAAGAGTCGTACGAGTATTACCAACAAGCTGAGCCTGGCGAATCAGGAGAGGAAGGCAATGATTACGAAGATCCGGGACAAGAGTATGAGGAAGAGGAGTACGAGCCAGAACAAAGCGAAGAAGACGAAGAAGTGTACGCCCAGGCGGAGGACGGGCCTGGGGGGTACTATGGGGAGGGAGATGGAGATGATGAGGAGCAGGATCCCGAAGAAGACTACGGACAGGAGCAGGAGGACTACGACGACCAGGAGGCGCCTGATCTATATTATGAACAGGAGGATAACGAGGGCGACGAGGAACATGCTCCACATAATGAGCAGGGAGATGAGTATGGCGAGGCGGACGAGCCTGAACCAGAATACTTTGGAGAAGCATACGAAGGTGAGACTGGTGGGTATGATGAAGATGAGTACGGGGCCTATGATGATCATGGCGGAGGTGGCGATGAAGAGGACTATGAGTATTATTGAACCAGGGAGGAATATCCGTGGGGTTTTCTAGGCAGCGTGGATGGGGAACAGGGAATACAGGCTGCGACGATATGTTGTGGTGGAGTTTGTCCTCCATATCTATGTCTTGGTACAGTAACTGGAAGTCATTGTTGTGTCTACAGAGTAGGTAGCTATGCTCAAGCTCTCTTGATTTGAAGAGGTGAAGCAAGGACATCGCCATCTCAGTATCATGGACTTGATGAATGCTGGTCGACCAGAGAGAGAGATAGAGAACTTCCAGGTCACTCAGGTACCAACCAAGCAACCACCTGTTCTTCCTCACCCTGGTGGTAGCCAAGCATCTGGACTGTATGTATGTACATACCTCGCGATCACATGCGCATGACAATATCAGAAGAGAAACTCACATCTTTCACCATAGTACAAAGCGAATCTTCGACACTCAGAAGGATTCTCGGTTCCATCTTTCCTAACGGTGGCGACACTCATGTTCACATTCAGTGTACCCGTTGCGGTTAGTGTCGCCACCAGGAACGGAATGGATATCACCAAAAATATCACCAACCTAGCCCCTGGACAATGATGAAATTATGACCTGATGGCTTTTGTGTTGGTCGGCATGTTCCAGAATCCTGGGCCCCTCCTGTGCCCTGCAAGCTTGAGAGTTGGGGGCCAGAACTGTCACACGCCACATCAACATCAAGTGAACGCCAACAGCAATCCCATGTTGTCTGCGTGCAGATAGCCCCATGCCCCTGGTTTGGGCTTGTGCCTTCTCGACTGTTTGACCTTCTCCAACGCATGCATGATGTATGTACGTACTATACCCGAGTTATCTGGCGCACGGGTGTTTGCCAGGGCAATTGGGTTTCGCTGAGACTGCCTAACGAAGCGTGGCGACGTGTTGATCGTTGTACCCGTGCTGGACAGAAGAGGATGACCTTGCGAACCTTCACTTCCCAGGGCGCTGATCAATTTTTGTTCGCTTCAAAGAAGATGACTTTGGAACATGGGTAGCTGGTTGGCCGTAGGCACCTTGCGTATGTTGTTATCGACGTCCCACTCTCCCTTTCGGCTTTGTGATACTAGGTAGTTCGTACAACCTGCCCCCCAACGTCTGTGCTAGAGGGTCTCCCAGTGACCAGTCAGGGTAGGATCCATTCTTCCATCTTCCATACAGTTCATGATTGCCGTTCAGGGGAAAAGTGAGACAGGTCCCCGAGGACCAGGGGATGGCACCGTGCGAAGCACGCTTTTGAAGTTCTTCGTGTCCACCGGCAACGGGCGTGGGTTGCAATGGTGAGCTCCCTGTCGGTAAGCCGGAGGAACGTTTCTCAACGTTGAGGTTCTCCGGAAAGGTGGTATGGCGGACGGACCCCTGGCCCGCTGCGCACCTCGGGAAGCTCATGTGACTTTGGTTCCTCAACGTCGATGGGGTTACTGAATGGTATCACGGCATCACATCTGACTGCCGGCGCCGGGGGCTTGGTTATCTTTCCCATAAAGAACGGATTGTGGGTAAATATTGCCGGACGTTTGGCCTGATATGGAAGTGGGATGTGTAAGCTGTCTTACATGGAGCCATGACATAGCATGACATAACCAGCCCGAGTTACCGCGTGAGAACTTAGGTCTTTTGGCCAGAACATCCATATCCTTGAGGGATTCACGAAGGAAAATGTGGTCCACTGAGAGATGTCACCCGCACATGCCATAGCCCCCATGATAAGAGGAGCGAAAAGACACGATGTCACACGGCCTCGTGGCTCAGGCTATCCTACCCCAGGATCCAGGTTCCAAGGAATACAACATGGAAACGCGAAGGTAGGCTTTCTTGCACGTCTTACGCACCCACATCGGTTTGCCGATGGTGCTGATGGTTCTACCCGTGAGCAATCAGCGATGCATGTGAGGCTAGGTCGCCCTCAACGTGCTTCGACGTTCCTTCGGCTGGGCCGTTCCCGACTCTCGGAAACTTGCTGTCTTGAGATAACGAGTTGAGTACCTTGCTCCGGCAAGTTGGGTTCACCAGGTCGGCAAGAAACACCCCTCTCTCAATGTCTCACCATCCTCACATTCCAAGCATCGTGTCCCATTGCGTGTATCCTGCGCTTGATCGGCCATAATCACCTCATAATTTGCTCTTACCGCGCCTTCAATCTAGACTCTTCCCTTACACCGAATACTATACCAATATCACGGACAATTATCCATAGCCACAGCTAGCCTTCAGCCCAAACGTACATATGGACACGATTGATCAATGAAATTTACCGTGGTTAAACTCATCCCAGCTGAAACCTTGTCGGAGCTGACCGAAAGGGCGAGGCTACGCATCCCAACTCGTCCGCCGACGGATTGCATCATTGTCCAAGGGCCCAGACCTCTCCACACTCTGGGCATCGGTCCATTGCTGCCAGCACGGAGGATGCCGTTGGGAAAACTTCTCTCGATTCAGTTGAGCAGTAGGGATTACCTAACACGTCAGCAAGTTCAAGGATGCGGTAAACACAGCGATGGCTAGACACATCCCGCCTTCAGAAGAACCAGAAAGGAGAGAAAATCCCGTCATCCAACAACGACCCGGGCATTGTGCATTTGATATTAACGGTTCATGATGTCCCAACAGCCAGTTGTGCCACTGCAATGGTACGGTTTAACATTGCACAACGGCTCAAGTCCAAACACAACCTACCTCCGCCAGGCACCCATCAGGCAGGGTCTCCCCTGTCGTCCATGGGTAGAGTACCCGCGGCCCACCTGGAGTAGGGCGACAAAAAAGGGACCCAAAACAGCCGAAAAGAGCCTCCATGCGGGGCGGGGGATGAGTTTTCCATATCACAGGCCTGAGGCTGGTCAGGTCAGACCTCTCTTCCTTCACGGAAAGCTATCCATGAAACATGATTCGTCGGTAAACGAAAGTTTTGCTGGGAAAACAGTGTTGTGTTCACCTTCTCATCACACTGCCTTGCCCTACCGAACCAACAAAAGCTTCTGTCACATCGCTTGTGCCGGCTGCCGTGCCGTGTTGTGGGGGCAAAGTTTTGCCTGTTGAGGGTGGTGAGTGGCGGGCTGCAGCGACAATCCCCGACGAGAACCGCTCCGCCGGTCTGGGTTCGGTGCATCCTTTCCCCTGAAGAATCCATGGAACCGAAGAATGAACCTGGTGTAGGTGCTCCGTATCCATGGAAGCATGGTACTTTTGGATGGGAATTTTGATGCTCTTTTGGACCAGTTGTGGAAGGTTGGTGCGAACAGGGGGAGGTGGCAGTTTTTTTCACACCGCCGGGACCTCCAAGGTAGGGCCAGGAGCAGGGGAAGAATGGCATGCGCCTCACAACGCAAGATAACGCAAAACCTGGGCGAGGTGTGTTCGCCCAGGCGTGCGGTGCCAGTTGTGACGGCCGATGATGTTTTTCTTTGAGCCGCTGAAGGATTTTTGGACATCCCTGCTCTTCCAAGTGCCATCGATATCCGAAAGAACCGAGAACCGTCGCAATGCCCGGGGGGGGAGGGGGAGGGTCCTCAACAACGCTTCACAACATGCGACCGAATCCTTGTCATAGTCTTCGGTCCCGAACGAAACCAGCAGGGAACATGTGTGTGCTCATGAAACAATGGAGAATAATACCACGGAATTCCGACACGAGAAGGTGGCGGCGAAAGTTGTTCCGACCAGATGAGGATGGGCTTGCCCGAGAGAGAGAAGGAGAACTTGGAATTGACCAACCAAACCCATAACATGAACCAACATACCCGACCAGAGCCCCTTTGGTGATTGTAGATATCCAAAACCGTCCTTAAGCCCCGAAACCCAGAACCAACACACATAGTAATGATGATAATGATACACCCTTTTACTCATTCAAGAAACATTCACACCACCCACTCATTGGATCCCTCACCCGGACCTTGCTAACGACGAACCTCAGTTCCCACAGATGTGGCCTGGGGGACTCATGCTGCCGTGACCCCGTTGGTTCCATCCCCGTCCCTCCCCGGCCTCTAGTCCCTCTCCCAATTGCCGCTCCGAGTGATGAACCGGGCTCGGTATCGGCACCTGGTAGACACCTTCGCTCCCCCTGGGGCCTATCTTCCTGCTCCTCCTCGAGTGGGTATAGCATAACGCTCGCCCAGCAGCAGAGCCTTCCCTGCCGCGAGAGCATCAGGGCATCGTCTTCGCGGAGGCCCGTGAAGTCAGCGAGTAGGCAGCGTGTGTAGACCCAGTCATGAGAGTCCTCGAAGTGAGGGAGGATCATGTGCTGTCTTTGCGATGATGCTGTCGGAGTGTTGGTGTTTGGTTGGCGCGGTCGTAATTGGCGTTCCAGAGGCCATCGTTGCTGATATTGATCAAAACCTCGGATCAGGGTCCGCACTAGTGACCCGGGAAGGCCGACGCGTTCAACCTTTCCCTGAACAGTGGTGCCATCGCCTGAAGGAGATGGGAAGTCGAGGGTCGAGATATCGAGGCGGCAATGAGGAAAATGCATGACCGGCGGCCGGGCTAATGAAGGTGACGAGAAAATGGATGCAAAAGGGCATTCGTCGTCCATGGACTCCCCCCAATCCGAGTCGAAGCCGTCCGAATTTATGTCGGCTGGGTCTTCATTGCCGTAGTCATCGTCTCGAGGTGGTGGTGGCCTCATGGAGAGTGGCATATTAAGAGGGTTGAATGGGTCATAATCCGCAGGCTCCTCGACACGATGTGGTGATAGGATCGCCATTTTGAAAGATGTTCCTGGCGGGCAAGATTAAGTCAAGCGGGTTGCCAACCACGTCAAGCCGAGTCGAATGCGAAGATATGTCGAGAGTGTCTTGACGCGAACAGGCTAAACGAGAAACGAAAGAGTAGGCGGATTGGGAGGAGCGGGGCCAGCAGCTTTTATATCCCCCTAGATGTGTGAGGCTGCCGAACAAGAAAATGTCGATCGCTTGCCAGATGGTGTGCTGAGGTGTGTGGCGCACCCTAAACGGGACAGGATTGTTTGGAAGTGGAAGACGAGGGTTGCAGCCTTTCGCGCCGACAGCTTGGTCCGAGACAGTGAGATTTAAGAAGAACTCGGGCCAGACGGACTGTGCGCTGTGCGTGGTGTACGTAAAACAGGCGAAAGATTGAAACCGTGAGGAGAGGTGGGAGTTGAGGTTCAGGGGGTCATGCAAAGCAGCCAGGCACGCCAAGCTACTGATTCAATCATCCCACACGAACACAGCACGACTGTTGACTGTTCGCCGTCCGCCGAGCACCAGCTCTCCTGCATGTATGTATGTATGTATGTACTCGGTAGTGCGTGTGTATGTCGAGAAGTAGAAGTGGTTTTGTTGGTGTAGGTCGGCTTGTGGAGGCTGGGAGGTCTGAGCTCGGCTCGCCAGCGTCCACTTCTTATTGGGGTCCAGGCAAGTTGCTGTGGCTCAGGACCGGGACGTAGCGAAGCCCCAAGCGACGCAAGCACCGTCCGGATCAGCTCCTCACCCTCCTTCGCCAACGCAAGTCCGCAGCAGCCGGCTGCGAGGTGTCGATGCCGCAGGACCAATCACGGAGCGAGGTAGGCGACTCGGAGACGGGAGCAGCAAAAGAGACCTGGGGACAGGACAAGTGAAAAGACGCTCAGGGAGGGTGGTGCTTTTTGCGTGCTGGAAGCAAACGCATTTCTGCGCAGCGCAAATGCCAAAGTTTGCCGGCGGCAATTTGAGACATGCTGAGAAGAGACAAGAAAAAAAATCTCTAGGCCTGGTCGCAAGGGGGGGGGGGGGGCCTGGCGTTAGCTAGCACAATAGTTGGCCGCCTGCTCGGCTTGGCTTTCGGTGAACATGCTCAACACAAGACAACAGCACAACACCATGGTGTGTTGTGCTGGCAAAGTTAGCCTACCGGAGCAAACAGCACTTGGCGAAGGACGGGATCTGGGGGATCGACGCCATCTCCACACAGACTGAGATTTGACGGTGGGACCCGCGCAAGAATGGAGGGCAAGCTCCACCCACTAACTTGTGGTGTTAGTTGCCCACGAAGCATTCACAAGTGAAAACCCTCGACCTGGGCTCCAAAACGCGTTCTTCGAGTACCTATGTTAAAAAGACGGCACCCGAGATGCTAAAGGTGGCCTTCCAGATAAAAATCTTTGAAGAATGAAATTGCCCGGTTGCCCGCTCTCCTTTGATTTTCCTGAATTTTCCTGTATTTTTTTTTTTTTTTTTTTTTTGCGGTTTCTGAGAGGTGCCGAGGCCCCAACAACGAAGCTCTTGGCGGTGGGTCCCGCTCATGCAGCAGTCCCAATCAGGACCAACAGCGTTTCATTGAGCTGGCCAGAAGGGGAAAGCGCAGCCTGACCCTGGCGCCCGGTGTCCCGCGTGCCCCACTCGGCCCGAGGGTGAGAGCCATGGCAGCTTGCAACTGGAAGGCAAACAGCTCCCAGGTTCCCCGTCAACCAACACCCCAGCGGGACGAACTGGAGGGACCGGGAGGTGAGGTAAGGTACAATGAAAAGCCAGATAAGGTTTCTGCAAATGCAGGTTCCGCGCGACTTGCATCATTTTTCTAGATTCCCCGTTTTTGTGTTTTGGTTCCTGACAACCCCCATCTCGAGCGGAGGGGATGGACGCGACTTGCGGCAAACATGTTCCCGCAGCCCAAGATCGAGGGCAACTCGCAACAAGCAACAAGCATAACAACAATGCCGCAAAAGCACCAAGGTTAATTCCCTCCCCATAGGTTTGGCGTCCATCAACCAGGGCCCTGGGCTCAAGCAACGGAAATCTCCGCCTCCTCCGTCAAGATCGGAACGTTCCGCAGGGCGTCCAGCCCACAACGCTAGTGAGGTATGGTAACGGAAACTACTACAAATTCAACGCGTTAGCAGTTAGCGCTGGTCAGACGTTGAGCTCCCAGCGTCGTGGCACTGGGATGGATCAGCCCATTGTTCCCATCCGTCGCTTTTGCCCTGGGAGGACGGTTATGAGAGAGATCTCCTCGGGACCGGCCCAAGCCCGGAGTTGTGTACTGACAGGGTTCAGGGGAAATGCTCGACGTCCGTCCGCCCTCTTGTTTAGTAGGCTGCGCAACACACCAACTATCGCCTGTTTGGTTCGGCACCACTGCAAAATCACGGGCATAATGCACAGTACGAACGTGTTGCCTAAATATGGTTGTAAGGTGAATCCCCCAGTGCAGGACCCCGGATTTCCCAAATTATCGAGGAAGCTTTGGAAGCCAAGACGAAATACCTTGCGTGCGCCTTTACCATCAACTTGCCCACAGCATGGTTAGGATATTGTTGCAACTGAATTCCTTCTCTTGCTTTCCGGCCGGTCACAGGCGGGCTCGATTCCACTGCCGGCGAATGTGCTACGGTACACCCGCCCGATCCTTTCCAAGCAACACGGTCTGTTCAATGGTTCAGTGCAACCTCTTGAGGAGGCATTCTTCCAGGAAATCAGCTCGTAGAGACGGAACTTGCCGTCCTTGACTTTCGGGATTTCTCACCCGTTTCGAGCATGTAGGCACACCTGGTACTGCGTAGTATGTGTACGCCCGAGGCACTAGGTGTGGAGCACAGATCACAGTTCAGTGGCTCAAAGTCAAGCCAACTTTCCTCACGCTAGAAGGCTGGATGGAATGTACCATGAGCCTGTTGGCCAGCTGATCAATGTGTATACTACAATAATACTACGCTTCTGTCTCCATAGTCCGCCTGAACATGCGAGGGAGGGAATGTTTGCCTGGACAACGGAGCTCTTCAACCCACGGAGGGTAGCGTTAGCTACTTGAGTAGGTATGTTGGGTGTTTGCGAACAGCTTCCTTGGTGCCATTTGCAACCCTTCCTTGACACAGGGCCAACACAAATCACCATGGATGAAGTCCTCGTGACCCTTCACAGAAGATGGGAGACGGTACGCCTACGTAATGGGCCAACTGTCTACAGGTTTGCCAAGGCGTGCTTGGGGCGGCCTGCCGGCAAGCTTTGCAGAGCACAGGACTAAGGTGTTATGCTGCCGTTCTTTGCTGGAACTACTTAGCGGCATCAATGCACAGAGTGATCTCTCCAGTCTCTCTATCCAGGGGACGGCATCTGCCGCCTATAACCAAAGTTCGATTACGTATTGCTAATATGGGGCGCAGCACAACGAGTTTCATCATGTCTAGATCCGTGGTTCCAACCGCAGCGAGCAGCTGCAGAATGGCGAAGCAGAAATGGTGAACTCCGTCTCCGCGGAGACCACTCCGACAGAAAACCTTCTGGAGGATCGGCGTGAACGTTCTGGAACGTATTGCCGGAAATCGGCTTGGTCATTGCTCTCATGGCACCTGTAGAGCAACAATGGATAGCCAGTCGTCATTCATGTGGCTGATGATCCTGACACCGACGACGTGGTCTCGGGGCCCAAGCACTGTTCAAACGGTTCGCAATCCTGCCCCTTACAGACATTTGTTGTTGCCGATTTAACTTCCGAGAAAGAAAACCACTACCTCCACGGAATCTTCCGTGAGAAATCCATGGTTCCCCTGGAGATGTCAGGTTCAAGCCCCCAACCAATTCTCTGGGTTCTCTGGGTTGCTAACTGCAAGTGGCCGAGTCTGGCTGCATTGTTTTCTTGGTCTGGTAGTGAAGCTCTCACACAATTCGGTTTCATGACTCATGCCTATGTACAACAAGTCCAACGCGGTCTGACCTCCAGAACCATCCCAGTGGGTTGGCGTCCTGGCTGTCAAGCGAACTCCGAGGTCCCCGATCAGATCCTTGTCGCGCCCCCCTGCCGTTCTCCCAGATGGGGCTGGAGAAGGCGAATTCCCATGCCTGGGCTGGCGGCCAAAACTTGCCCATCCATTTTCACCTGCTGCGTTCACGCCCGCTCTCATTGTTCGGGAACGTCACCCGTGATTTCACTTTACCCCTCCTCCTGCTTGACATATGAGTTCGCTTGACTGTGCCACATCCTCTCCTTGTGTGTGTTGTGTTGTCCACCCCCCTGGACGACCAACCTGGCCGGCTTTGCCAGGCTGATGCCTCGTTGGATCAGCAAACCATCGGCAAACAGTCTGGAACATTCACACACAAGTGAACGTCGCATCCGGCAGCCAGGTCAAAACAGTGCACCATGGATGTGGCCAGGGTGGTTGTTCGCTCGAGACCTCGAAGCAAAGGCAGCGCTACGGAGTTGGGTAGTATTTACTTCTACCGCCCCGTAACTAAGTACTTTGGGCGCCGATTCCTTGGCTGCTGCATCCACCGTGCTGACTTGGTGACGGCGACACTTCGGCACCCTTCTTCTGCAGCACTCCTGCAGACGGCTGCGGCCTCGGATCATTGCGACCCAGACCGCTGGACTGGAATCCCCACGCCGCAACCCAGCCTGCTGGATCCTGGAGAGATGGCACACACACACCACGCCATGCCCACCACGCCTGCCTGACTGCAGCGAAGACACCGTGAGGGTTGTGTTGTCCAACGCCTTGGCAGGCCAGAGACGCTGGTTCGTCGCTCCATACACACTGCTTGTGGATCAGGTACCATCAGGCCTCTGACGTGTGAGAGAGCAACAGCGCTCCCTACCCTATCCTCCCAGAGATAAGCAGCGGTTGGCGAGGCTACTGCGCTGCTTACGACAACATTCCGCGGTCAGTGCAACGACCTTTGTTCTTTAAGGCTGGATCAACTGGCAATCCTACTGTGCGAAATACTCCCCCTCCCACACCTCAGCAGCTCAGGTATCCGGGAATCACAATCCCATTCGTATTTCTGCCTGCCCCGGTTCATTTGCTGATCGTAGACCCTGACAGGCCCTGGTCTCATGAGACGTTCCGTCAACCATCGGCCTCGATGACTAACCTCTGAGTTGGCACCCTCCAACCAGACCAGTGGCAACTCTTATACTGTAGGTCTCGCTAACGCGGCCCGCAATTTTGTCTCCTCAGTTGCATTTTTCAAGCCGTTGCACCTCTTCACCACCTTCTCATTCTCTTGTGAAGGCTTGTGTAGTCAACATCATGAAGAGTCCACTACACGCAGCCACGCTCCTCGGTGAAGCAGGAGGAGCACGACGAAGGCAATCCCTCGAACCGCCAATGTCACCAACATATCCCGCTGGCCGGCCTTACTCGCCCTATCCGTATCGCGATCTCCCTAGCACGCCCGATGAGTGGGAATCTCATTTTCAACCATCTACTACAAATTCAGTCCAAAGTGGTTGCCCGAGAGAGTTCAGTCTGTTCCCCTACCTTCCCGCAGAACTGCGCGTGCGGGTATGGCAGCAAGCTATTCTGTCGGCATGCGAGCACCCGAGGGTACACTGGATCCGTCTCTCTCTCGGGACAGAGAGTCCAGCGGAGGATGTCCCTGATATTGATGGCAACGAGGTGGAAGTAATCCCGACAACTCGACTATCTGAATCGACATTTGCCGTGCGGTCTCTGTTGTCTACCTGCATCGAGTCTCGCAGAGAATCCCTTTCCCTGCTCGACGCGCTTCTCCCAGATGTTCTCCCCGTCTCTGAGAATGGCGTTATACGATGTAACCTCTCACGGGATATGCTCGTCATCTCAGACGTATCCCCAACGACTCTCCTCGCCCTTATCCGCCAACTTCAACACCATCACCAACAATCCACTTTGCTCACATCAAACCACAGCCTCCCTTCATTTCTCCCAGGTGTCCGACACCTCGGTCTCGACCTAGCATCCCACCTCCAGGACGACCCTACAGGTCTCTCACCCATCCCACCCGACCTTGAATCCGCCCTCGTCACCGTCGCTGCATCCCTCCCCAACCTGGAACAACTGTACCTCCTTCAACCACCATCCGCGCCAGCGTCTTCCCCCCTCACCGTTGACCAACGTACCAAGTCGGAACCCACCGTATTCCCCTCTGCTACCCAACCATCACCGTCCTCAAAACCACCTTCGCGAGGAGGCTTAGGACGACAACCGCCACCAGAACACCTTTTCCTCTCCTCCAACAGCAACAACCTTCCCAGCGACGCTCCCATCCATCATGCGTCGTCAGGGGAGTGGTACTCCACCCGCGCTTTACCACGCTCCCGCGTCCGGTCCGATTATTACGTCCATCTGCGCCTGCTGGTGCGCGCGCTGTGCCAGCTTCGGAGTGCGTTGCGGGATGTGCCGACGGCTGCTGGTGATGTGGTTGGCGATGAACCAGCGGAGTCAGAAGAAGGGGATGTGAATCTTGGGACCGACAGTGGGAATGATGGAGGGGTGCCGCAGGGTAACCCAGCAGCGGGATTGGGGAACGACATGGAGGAGCAGGAAGAGGATGCAGAGAATGCCGAGGCGGGCCAAGCTCTTGCGGGGAGGCCAGCAACAGCAACAATGACGCCTGAAACGGCCGAAAGGCTCTCCAGGATCAAAGTTCGCGCGCTCGGACACTATGTCATTATTCCGGATGCCCCCAGCCCTGTGGAGGAGGGAGACAATGGAGGAGTTAGGGAAGGAAAAGAAGACTGGCATCTCTCGAGCCCGGAAACGTGCCTTGAGATGGCTCTCGGGAATGAACCAAAATGGGTCCAGTGGGAGTGGGTTTGTCAGTGTCTTGATGTTTAAGGGGGATTCATGTTTTTTGGATGGGAAAATTGGACTTGGTCTGTGCAGTATAATGGCATAAGGGAGGTCGCTGGGACTTGTGGGACTTGGTGGTAGACATAGACATAATCCTCGGCTCGATACCCATATAGTTTTGTATTTGTTTGGTCTTTAAAAGAACTCTGTTGGGTGTTCACCAACTCAACTCCAACGCTGAAATGTTTGTCTGCCAAAATGACGGTTACTGTGCCCTAACAAGCTCCTTGTGTCTTCTCTGGGCTTACATTGTCGGATCCACATATCCATTGAGCCAATTTCCAATCCCGAAGTCGAGCCATGAGATTTCCGGCATTGGAACAACATGGGTAATGGGTACGGCACCCGAGGAGGTGGGGACCAGGAGTTTGTATGGACGACCTTGGCAGCGAAGGGATGCCGCAAAGAACAATAGAAGGAAAAGCAAAGGAATGGGAAAGAAAATCGAAGATTATGCAACACTCATTGGCGTGAAAAGTGAAGTGTACAAAAGTCAACTTTGCCTCTTCTCTGCCATTGGCATCATCGCCCCATTTCCCAGGCTTAGGTTGCGGTATATCTATGGCACACAAAACTGAAGAGGAGTCTATTCTAGCTCTTGTCATGCTAACCAACTTGAAGCTCGCGCCTTAGTATGTATCCTCCGGGTCTCCTGTCTAGCCCACTTTGTTCATTCCAACATCCCGTCTAGCTATATGGGTCTCCCGGACCCATCGTGAAACCCATTGGATCTTCTATGGATCCAAATTAGTCATTAACATCCCCTCTCCCTTCGACCTAGGCCCTGTTTACTTTCCAAAATCGGCTCTTCCATGCCCAAAGAACCCCATCCAAAGTCAATCTCACCCTCCGCAACAATCCAACCCCTCGTTCATTTCCCACCAGCCTCCAGTGCCAACTTCCTCTCCACCTCCAACAACCCCGCCATCCCCGTCCTGATCTCCCCAAACGCCTTCCCGTCCTCCTCCAACCTCGTAAACGGCAGCCTCGGCACGGCGCACGACGCCTCCGCAGGACCATAAAACAGCGGCATGGCCGCCTTAACGCCGACAAACCCCGTCTTAATGGCGATCCAGTCCGCGCGGGCGACCTCGCGCTGCAGCTCGCGCGCCTCGGCGAGGCGGCCCTGGTCGAACAGCTCGGGAATGCGGGCGCAGGCACGCGGCGCCAGGTTCGCGAGCCCGCTGATGGTGCCGTGCGCGCCCACGACGTGGCCCTGGAGGATGAAATCGGCGGAGCCGCCGGCGACGAAGAACCCGGGCGGCGCGGAGGCGGCGAGACGGGCCAGTTTGCCCGTGTTGCCG
The DNA here is from genome assembly GCF_041956435.1 of Mycothermus thermophilus. Taxonomy (NCBI): domain Eukaryota; kingdom Fungi; phylum Ascomycota; class Sordariomycetes; order Sordariales; family Chaetomiaceae; genus Mycothermus; species Mycothermus thermophilus. The sequence continues at coordinate 3,342,438 of NW_027191427.1, forward strand.
CAGGTGAGCTTGACGCCGACGATGCGAGGGTGGGCGGCAAGGCGCAGGAGCACGTCCGAGTCGAGGTCGACGCCATTGGCGGCCGGCGGGAAGTTGTAGATGACGACGGGGAGGGCGTAAGGGGAGGAGGCAATGGTTTCGTAGTACCGGATGATGTCGTCCGAGGTCATGAGGCCGCGGTAGTACCCCGGAGGCAGGATCAAGGCGTGGGTGGCGCCGGCCTCGCGGGCTTCCCGGCAAAGGGCGATGGTCTCGCGCACTGACTGGGCCGAGCAGCCGGCGATGATAGGCACGGGTCCCAGCGCGAGGTCCGCGTCGTGTCTGACAGTGTCGACTACGGCCTCGATGATGGCACGGCGTTCTCGTGGAGAGAGATGTACCGCTTCGCCATTGGAACCGTGTACTACAAGCCCAGTAACACCGGCGGCCAGGAGACGGGCCGTATGTCGTTGTGTTGCGGGAATGTCGATCTCGTCTTCGGGAGTGAAGAAGGCGGGCATTGGCACATAGACGCCACGTGGAAGAGGTATAGGTTCTTGGTCCATGGGGTCGAAGGGGCTGCTCGGCAGGGAGCTGTTTGTTGGGCTCTCCATGATGAATTGTGTCTATTAACTGCAACAAGATGTAAAGTTGCCCTGAGGATGACGATCTCCGGTTGTTCCGTTGCTCAAGTTGGATTGAATATTCGAGATGTATGGCAGAGGGGAGTTCGTTGAACCTGCTGAGCGGTGCGAGGTGCTCGAGGACGAATGCGCAATGAAGGAGAAGGACAATGAGAGCAAAATGAAGGAAAGAACTAGACCCAAGAGAAAGGACGAGGACCACCCTTTTCTAACTCCCAAGTCCAGTGAAGAAGAGAGGTCATGATACCCCTGACGTATGGCCTCGCTGACCGCCTCCCTGAAGGCGACTGAAGGCGACAACGATCAGCAGACAAAGAAGCGAATGAGGCTCTGGTCCGCAACAAATCAAGGCCATACAACACCCCGGCGTCCATCGCGCATCGCAAGACCGAAGGCTGTCCCATGGATGCCGGGCGTGGGGGGCTTCCGAGCCGGCATCCACTAGGGAGGAGCCGCGCCGACAAAGGATGGACTAGCTGGTACTCCGTACATACCTACCATACATACCGGGAGGGGTCAAGGGGCATTGCCGGTGCGCTCTCCTCGCGGCTGGCGCGGATACACACCCGCGCCACATAACGTTACCCTGGGATAATAAGGCGCGGAATCAGGACAAAGACCAAGCAATGCCATCTGTTCTCTGGGGAGAGTGATCACGGGTCCCGGGCACGAGGCTGGTGTGCGACAATACGCAATGAGGCGGCGTTGGGTTCAGACCACACTGTTGGATGTTAGCCTGAGGGCGTGTTGACTGCCTGAGGTACAGCGGCGGGCAAAGAAGCGGTGATAAGGGACAAGGTCGGGTAACGTTCCTTGCAGGTTATGATGGGCTGTTTTTGCCCATGGTGGTCGTTGACGCCATTTCAGGGACCGCGTCAGGAGTTCGTCACACCTGAGGCCAAGACCATGGATAGTCGATCCATGATGGCGAGCAGCAACTATGAAATCTCAAGTGAAGACTTGGGTTTTTTGACTTCGCCTTTGCCTGAACGGTGGGTACGTCAGGTCTGATCTGATCAAAGAAGATGGACACTACACTAGAGCGAGATAAGAAGAGGAAATCTACGCCGGGCGCCTCCCTTTGTTCGGTTTGTTCGGTTTGGCCATCTCGGGATCGGAAGGCACGACATCAAACTGACCCCCACGCCAACACACCGAACTGCCCGGAACAAGGATGGTAAGGAAGGAGTGGGGGGAGGAGCCTGAGTGACATGCTGCGATTTCCAGGTTCCATGTCCCGGTTCCAGGTCGCGACCCACCATTCACCGTTCAGGGGATTCTGCAGCCAAGGCAAAATCTGGAAGGTTTCGTTCGGCTGTCAAGCTGTCAACCTGGAAGGCTGCTGCTGCACCTGCTTCGCGATCCGTCTGCACCTCCGGACTTGCATCTGAGGGTTCCGGCGGTTTGGATCGGTGGTCGGTGGGGGCAGTACCGGAGCGGCTGATAGGCCGACGGCAGCATGGGGCCCGAAATCTCGCCCCTTGACCTCCGGGCCGGGTCCAACTTGGATGGACACTCAAAAAGCAACAACATCGGCAACAAAAAGTATCACGAAGAAGTCATGTTTCTCTCTCCCTTCCGAACTACTGAACTCAACCACTCCGTATTCGTATGCCCGGTTCGACTTCTCACCCACCATGCCTCAGCAGCGCCAGACGGTGTCTCTCTCCTCAACTTCTCCCCCCTCAAGCCTGTTGCATCCAGATGGGAGCCCCTGCGTGGGAAACGGCTCACGTGAGCCATCCGCGTGTCCATCATTCACATGCCGTACCCATTTTCTAACCGCATCGGGCCTACACTACCGGCCTCCTTGGGCGTTGACATGGATTGGGAGATGGGAGCGTGGTGCATCGAGGGGCCTGGATTTTACTTCTTGACATGATGGAAACTACGAAGCCATTCCAGGCCCATCCCGGGCATTGTGCCTGAAGATCCGGAGCGTGGAGCCCTGTCAGTTCAATTATTAGAGCGATACTGATTTTGTTTTTTTCTCAAGCAACATCTCCAGGCCTCATAACAAGCTCTGGTTGAACGTATCCGCCATGTTTGCAACCGTGGTCCGAATCCCGAACGAAGCCCTACCAGGATGCCTCGTGCCCTGGTTTCCTTCTGCATTCGCGCCTCAATGCACTAATCGAACTGATGCCCTTTCCTGTACTTCCAGCGCCGCGTTCCGTGAACTACTAGAGTACCACAACTTCCTGAAAACTATCCCGACCGCGAACCCTGCCCCCACGCTCGGGAAAGTCTATAGTAGACCATCCGGATGAACATCCGACATCCAGACCAGAGCCCGAGGCATGGGGTAATTCGGAGCACCAAACGACCAGACGTCGTCAAGGTCCGCATTCTGGGGTTTTGTCCGCATCCTGGTTGCGGTCCGGGTGTTAAAGAGTGAGGTGGGCATGACATTCATTCGGCGGCCGAGCGCAGCACCAGAGGATCCCCTCTTAATATCTGTGATGCCGCCAGGAATGGAAGGTGCCCGTGTCGTGATCGCAAGCCTTTCCTCGCCTCACGTCGTGGACATGGTAGCTGCTTCGAAGCAGAATGTCGTTGTCATGAAGAACCCAGGCCGTCGTGAATCGCACCACTTCTGTGGTGCCCATTGTTCATGACCTGTAACGGCGCTTGTACGCTCTGGTTGCCCGCCACACCTTGATGAAAGGAGTTGCCGTTCGGCAACCATGGTCGCGTCTCGTACGCCGTCGAGGGCTCCGTAAACCGGGCATGTTCTCTTCGTTGACATGCTGGCGGGCAAACTGTCTAACGCAGAGAGAGAAAATCTCAACCTCGCGCGTGACCATAGTGCAGGGAACAACTCTCCGCAATCGGACTGCCGAGAGACCGTGCGCGGCAGTCCTGTGCTGGCAAGGTACAATGTTGTACATAAGTGCACATAACAATGTCAATTATCAAACCCACAACCTTGGCCTTCACCCCCGTGAGAATGTCTGCTGGTACCGCGCCATCGAGCTGTCGAAAGAGCGGAACAAGGGCGATGTCGCCTGTGTCTTCGCCCGACCGCCATTGGGAGTGGTCAACTGTGCCGGGTTTTCTGTGACCAAGAGCATTTCGTTGTCTGCTTCGTCACTCTCTCCTTCCGCCGGGGCCGGTGCAGTTTCGTCGTCGATCCCGGCCGCAAAGGCCTCAGCGACACTCGAATACTTGGTCGCGGGTGGCCAGAGCTTGGACGACGCGCCCCCTTTGGCGTTCTTCTTTGGCGAAGGCTTGCGGTAAGGCTTCAGGAGACCCTCTCGCTTCTTCCTCTCATACTCCTTGATCAGGTCGCGGTCAAGCACGTTTTCAGCGGGCTCCCAGGTCGGGTTCTGGTCTTCGGGCCAGTCGCCTTTCCAAAGGACGAGATAGCGGTGTACCTTGACGCCGTTCTGCACAATCCACTCATCCGCGAGGAGCTCCTTAACCTCCCACTCGTCGTCCTCTGGCTCGGGCTCTGGCGGTGCCTGCTTTTGTGGTTTCTGCTTTTTGGGCTTTTTCTGAGTCTGAGATGGTGTCTCCGAGGGAGAGCTCGCTCCGTTGGAGGGAGCTTTTCGTTTCGTAGCCGTCACAGTTGAAGGAGTTGGACTTGAGACCTTCTGAGAAGTAGACACTGTTGGCGTCGACAAGGCTGTCACGCCGTTGGCGGTGTTGGTGGCCCGGAATGTTTGCACGGGGACGACGGGAGGCAGAATCGGAGTAACTTTGGGTGGCGGAATAGGCGTGACTTTGGGTGGTGGAATAGGCGTAACTTTGGATGATGAATGAACCCCGGAGCCCGGTTGCTCGGTACCGTTCTGCTTGGGCTGAGCCAATTGGCTTTGGCTGAAAGAACGCGCCCAGTCGGGATGGATGGCGCTGGGACTCGGTGCGTTGCTTTCTGGAATCGAAATACCCGAGACGGAACCTCTAGAGATTTGTTCGAGGGGAGGAGTCACACCGCTGAATGATGATGTATCTCGTCCTGGGAAGGTCTTGGTCCGCCAAGGGGCGTCCGAATCCCCGTCATCCAAATTACCTTCATCCAGGGCGAGCGGGTCCTCCGACTCCAAGTCCTCCTCTTCCATCTCGGATTCATAGTCCATGCTGTCGTACTCGCCCTCGGCATCACCCGCAAGTTGGAGATGTCCCGCGATTTCATCCGAATCTGTATGTATTTCGCCTTCTTCGCCCTCGTAGAACTGGTCAAGGCGTCTCTTTTGCGGAGTGGAGAGAGAGGGACCTTCGGCTTCCTGGGCAAGGAGAAGAGCCTCCTCTGCTGAGCTCGACATAGATTCGTCCTCAATCTCGGCCTCGGCAGCAGCTGCCTTGGGTGGGCAGCCTGGCTTCTTTACAGGACGAGCCTGTGCTTCCACCAGTTCGCGTGCTCGTTCCTCCTCTTTTCTCTCTGACTCGCTGTATTCCCAGTCTTCCATCTCCCACGGGGAGACGTAGTCCAGCGCCTTGTGACATGGTACCAATATCTTGACGGCAGGGGCATCCGTGAAACCGATGTGGTAGTAGGCCAGGCGGCGGGCAGTGTTGTTCATGGACTCATCGGTCTGAAGCACCAGCTTGTCAATGATATAAGCGGTGGAATCGCGCGGCGGAACGAGAGAGATGCGGGGCGGTGGGATTGAGCCAGGCACATATTTGCGGATGGAATGGAGAGGGATTTCTATTGTCGTTTTCGGACGACGCGGTGATAATGGGCGGTTGGAGGGTTTCAAGTCCATGTCGCTGGAGTGAAGTGGTGGCTGTCGCTTGTCCAACATTAGACGCGACAGCTCCCACCACGCGCTCGGCAATGCGCGTCGGACACCGGGCGCGAGCGGCGAGATCTAGGTAGCCAAGGGAAAAAGTTAAAGGCACATGCGAGCTTCAGAGGAGTCAAATTGGCACGTCGACGCCGCGAAGGCGCGACATGGAGGGCGTGATGTGATGTGGTCAGGAGCGGTTACTGTCGGGGTAATTTGAAAATAAATAAAAAGAAAAATTAAATTATTATCTAGTGAAGCCAGACCTTGCTACTTACACAAGACAGCTACCATACAAGTCTCTAGTTAACACTTGAATCAACGAAGAATAAACTAACTATCTAGTTTCTTATAATAAAATAAATACTTTAAAACTTTAAATTCTTAATTTTCTTTATATATTTATCTCAGAAGGGCACCAGCACAAAAATACAAAATATGTTAGAATTAACCTTAGTACTATTTTTACTACAATTCTAAGCTACTAAATCAGGTACCCAATGCTTATCTCTGCGAGCCGATTATGTAATCACTTCGAGGCTTGTTGGGTCAGGCCAGGCACATGGAAGGAGCTCTTATCGCTTATCAGGATTCCCCACTGGTGATGTCGAGCGGAAAATCGAAGCTTCGTCGAGGCTCCACCACGAGCTTTGGAGCATCCGTTGAGGCAACGTCAACTTCACTCTCCAAACTTGGCCCGATTTGCTTTGCGAGCAAGGCAATTTCCCGGATCTCCAAGACTGGGCCAATTCTCATTCGCAGAGGCTTTCAGCTGATTTCGGTGACCAGTCTGAGTCTCAGCATCACCCAGCCAATTTCGAGATTAGGGCCCCTCCTCCACTGCATCTATACCCCGCGACAACTACAAAGCCATGCTGTTAACAGCAACGACAACGATGCTCCGCGCGAGCGCCGGCCGCTCCGCCAGCGCCTTGCAGCCGACCTTCCTCCGCAGCGCTGCTTGCCCTTACTCCGCCGGTCTTACCCTCTCCCCGTTCTCCACGGCCACCACCACCCCTTCTAAATCGGCCCGCTCTCTTGCCACCAGGCCATCCACCCAGTCCTCAACTACCCTCCTTCTCACCTATCGCGCCGCCACCGCCGCTGAGCAACATCAGCGTCAGCAACTCATCCCCCGCCGCTACGCTTCCACCCATCAACACCCGCCAGTCGCCGCAGCGGAAACCTCTCCCGATGCGGCCGCCGATGCGAAGGCCGCCGAAGCCGCCGCTCGCGCAGCCCGCGCGGCGCACCCCGGGCAGGTCGCCATGGACTGGAACACCTTCTTCGCGCTGCGCAAAGCCCGCCGGAGGTGGCAGTCTGCCTTCAGCGTGGTGATGGCGCTGGCGAGCGGGACGGGCGGCGCGGTGGTGATAGGATCGGGCTACCCGATGGTGGACTGGGTGATGGGCAAGATTCCGCTGGACCCTCTGTTCACCATGGGCCTGGCGACGCTGGGGTTCGCGGCGCTGGGGTGGCTCGTGGGGCCGAGCATCGGTACTCTCATTTTCAACATGATCAAGAGCAAGTATAAGGGCCCCATGGCGGTGAAGGAGAGCGAGTTTTTTGCGAGGATCAAGAAGCACCGCGTCGATCCGAGCGCGAGTTCGGTGCGGAATCCTGGTGAGTTGCGCATCCACCCGAAAGGACTTGTTGGGATGTCGTGAGAGGTTGCTGACAGCTGGACAGTGCCCGACTTCTACGGCGAGAAGATTTCCAGCGTTGCTGGCTACAGGCAATGGCTGAGGGATCAGAGGGCGTTTAACAGGAAAAAGGAAACCTCCTTCCTCTGAATGAGGTTGGACTAGTTTGTCAGTGTGTTTATCGGTATGTCGGACGTGGTGGAGGAAAGGGAGCTTGGGTGGATGGTCTTCTAATTTCTATCTGTACGGTATTAGTCTTTCAAGAAGTCGGGGCAATTGGGTTGTACCATAGTCCACAACACATCTCAACACCCGAGAGTTTCCCCCCTTAGGTATGATCCTATGTACACAATTGTGCTTGCGCTCCCTCCCCCATCAGATAAAAGGAAAAGTCGGATCGACTTCATCCTTCCATGCCTTCATCCCTCCCGCAATATCCACAATCTTCCTGGTCCCCCCGTAATCTAACCCAAGCTCTTTGAGCTTCGCCACCGTCTCCTGGGAGTCAATGCCTCTCCGACAAACCACAAATATCGGCGCCTCTCGACCCTTTTCCCGAGCCTCAAGAGGCAACACTTCTTCCGGCTCTCCGCCATCCCTCCGAATCGCCGCTGCCTTGGTCAGAAATTTCCCAAACGGAACGTTCGCCGCCCCTTCAATGCTACCAAACGAGAAGTGTTCCCATTCGCGAATATCCAACAACACATGAGGGGGTAACTCCCCTCTCCTCCTCGCCGCGTGATATTCAGCGGCCGTGATGCGCTCTTCTGGCGCGAGGGCACCTGTTTGCGGCGGAAACTGGGCGCCACAGAACTGCACGTAGTCCGGCTGCCCAGACTGGATTCCTTCCAGGGTGAGCGTCGACCCCTCACCGCAGGCGAAGCAGTTTCGCCTGCGCCCTGGCATCTTGAGAGCGCGGAATGTATAAGGACCAACGGCGCTGGCGAGGTCATACGAGTAGATAAGCAGCGTCGGCTGGAGCAGGTTTGTCTCCGCCTCGTCGAGAGGAGGGACATCGCCGCTACTACCACCACCCGAATTTGTTCGGTCGCGTGGCAGATGCAACCCCGACGCGAGGATTTTGATTGCCTCTCCTGCCTGCGCCACGCCCATCATGCCGACGACGGGGCCCATGATGCCGGCCTCGCCGCACGAGACGGTCGCGTTCGGGGGCGGCGGCTTGCGGAAGCAGCAGCGATAGCAGGGGGCGCAGGGCCGGTCGACGACCCCCTGCGGAGAGGGCGGGCAGTTGAGGACGATGAGCTGGCCCGACTTTTGCACCGAGGCGGCCGAGACCAGCGGCTTGCGGAGCAGCACGCACAGGTCCGAGATCAGGTAGCGCGTGGCGGGGTTGTCGGTGCAGTCCAGCACGAGGTCGTAGCGAGCGATGATGTCGGCGCCGTTTTGCGGGGTGAGGTGGAAAGGGTGGGCGATGTAGGTGGGCAAGGGGTTGATGGCGCGCAAGTGGGCGATGAGACTGTCGACCTTTCTCGTACCGATACGTGAAGTGGCGTGGGCGACCTGCCGGTGGAGATTGGATATCTCCACGACGTCGCCGTCGACGATGCCGATGGTGCCGATCCCAGCGCCAGCGATGTACTGAGCGGCGGGACATCCGAGACCACCGGCACCAATGATGAGCACACTCGAGTTGATCAGCCTTAATTGGCCTGGGCTTTGGCGTTAGAAACCGACCTCATGTTGTTCGCTCTCATAGTCTACCGTCTGACTTACCATGCCTCCCCATGCCTGGCACAATCATTTGGCGAGAATATCTCTCAAACTCCTCATCGGTCAAGCGCCGATCAAGCACACCTTGCACTCCGTTGGTGCCATTCGCCGTCTCAACGTTCTCTGGCTCCTTTGCTTCCTTCGCTTCATGCTCCATTGTGATAGGCAGTATGATGGATCCTAGGCAATCTGGCAAGGATGAAAACGGGAGAATGTATGGCTGGGTTTCTTTGGTTCCCTAGGACGTTGGCGGCAGGAGAGTTTGGTACCTGAATACGGGATGTTACTGGTCTTCTCAAAGCAAATCGAGGAATTTAGAACACCCGACGGATTTGAATTTCTGGTTGCGGAGGTGGAGGCGGAGGTCCAGTGTCAGTTCAGCGGCTACAGGCTGGAAATCACCAGCGGGTTTCTGGGTCGCAGCAAGTTCTTGGATGACAGGAGGCTCCTAGCGCACAAACAGCAACCTCTCGGAGGGCAGCGGTTGACAGTCGCTAATTCAGTGTTTCCGGGTTCTTTTTCATCAAATTCGACATCTGTATGGTAGGTATTGAAAAGGACGATCCAGACGACGAACTAGTGGGGTGCTGGGAAAGTTGGAGGGGTCCGCAGCTTGATGCCAAGCCAACCCCACTGCTCCAAACGGCGCCGGCTTGGCGCAGATCCCATTCCTGATCTGGCGGGCGGTGAGCGAAGCGGCCCCACTAAAAAGTCCAAGGCCATCGAAGTCCATGACCTCCCGTCTCCCAGCTTCTCGATCATCAACCTGCCGACACCAAGATTTCACGGCCACAGGCCATTTGACCTCCACAACAATTTCCTCCCAAAACAGCACACGGCGAAGTTATTCTATCTTGGGAAAGCCACTGTTAGTCAACGTTCACCATGGTATGTATCGATATATCCCCATTCAGTTCGCTACCATTCCAACAAGAACCCCAAACTAACCATCCCTCTCCTCCCTCCAGGCTCCCACCGCCCCCGGCAAGCGCCTCAGCGCGCGCGAAAAGGCCCGCATGCGCCTCGCTGACCCTCTCCTCCCGCGCAAGCTGCACCGCGAAAACAATGTGGTCGAAGACCGATTCATCAACTCCAAGGCCGACAAGCTGCTCATCAAGCGCTCCGCCTTCATCTCCAAAGTGCGCGAGACGGCCGAGTCGCTCGGCAAGACCAAGACGGGAAGTGGCGGCGGCATCACAAAGTCCTCCGGGTCCAAGAAGCGGAGGCGCCCCAACAAGAAGCTGGTCGCCACGCTCGAGTCGCTAGAGGATGCGCTGGACGACATCCGCGCCCAGATGGACGAGGATGAGGCCTCGGGCAAGGTGATGGATGCCGAGCAGGCGCGGCAGGGCAAGGTGCGGCACAAGAGCTTGAAGACGAGGCCTGGCGCGTTGAAGAGGAAGGAAAAACTTGTGAGGGGTGAGATGGAGAGATTTAAGATGAACTTGGCGCAGTTGGCGAACATTTCTGCTGCGTCTTCAACGGCGAAAGCGGCGACCTCCGAGGCCGAGTCCAAGAACAATCAGCAACCAGGAGACGAGATGGATGTTGGCGGAGAGAAGGGAGAGCAAGTAAAGGGGGCACAGGCGCAGACGTCCTCTACGTCAAGTAGGTGGGCGGCGTTGAGGAGTTTCATCTCGGCTACCATGGAGCAGAATCCTGCATTCCTGAACAATAACCAGAAGACATGAATCCCAGTTCTTTCCTGCCATTCATTGTCATTTGCATTTGTAATGAGACTTTTGACTGCAACTTTGCTGATATTATGAAGGTAACAAGCTGAAAGTAAGCAGGAGGTATGTGTCTTGCTCCACTGTGTTATCGTAATGTCATCAGGAGGCGAGCAGCCCAAAAGCGTAATTGCTTTCCCACCCATACTCTTAAAAATACCATCCACTCACCAGATAGAAATGCCCGCTTGCCAAGTCCCATAGAAACGAAGCCGGAATCCTTCGACCCTCCCAACGCCAGCCCATATCCCGCCCAATAACGCCATGCCTGCTGACCTTAAGCTTGAGGTAAACAGTCTCGTGATGATCTAGGATCCCTCAGCGTCGATTCAACCCCATCGAAATGTGTAATCCCACTCAACCCGCCAGAATCCGATCCGAACCCATGAACGCCAACCAAACCATGAAACAGTCACTCCCTCCATGCACAACCCATAACACTTAGTCCCACGGACTAGTCGATCCGCGGCGGGTCGTTGGGCCTTCCCGCGAACGGGCTTGCGCTGCGGCGACGCTCTCCCTCCTTTCGTAAGGACTCGATGATGCGTAGCATCTCCTTACGACCGCCACGGCTGTCGATCATTTTGCCTGCCATGGACATGGAGACCTTCTCGTTGTGGCCAGCATTTAGAAGGCGTTTCACGAGCAGGTGGCGCATAAGGACGCAGACGAAGACACCGCAGTCCTTGCCGTTTTCTTGCTGGGGCGTGTCCTCGAGTTGGTGGAAGCGTAGGGGGATCTTAAGCACCCAGCTCAAACGATCGACGGCGCGGCGGGCGGCAGGAAAGTTGGATCCGCCAAGGGAATCGTAATGGAAGGCGACGCGGTCGATGACGGAGACAAGCAGCAGTGACCAGTGGCTGCCACTATCAGCATTCCACCGGTCCCTGCTGTCGCTTATCGGGATGAAGATATGGGTGACGCGCCGGAAATCGGGAAGTGCGGAGGCATCGTTTTTGAGGTCGGTGGTTTGGAGAAGTAAGTGGGAGACGACAGGACGAAGAAGGACAATCCGAGCTTGTGGGTACTGAGGCAGGATCTCGCGTTCAAGCCATTCTTCCCAAAATGCAATGGCCTGGGTAGTGGTCAGTATGATGGGGCCGGATGGAAGAAGAAGAGGTGAGACAGGATGAACTATTAAATGCGATAGAGAAGCAAAGGCGAGGGTCAGGACAAAGAGGTGTCCAACATACACTATCCGTGAGCCAGTCGTGTTTGAGTGCCTTGATGTCCTCGGTGTCAACTGGAGGAGCTATTAGCCACACCGATCGCTGACCGTCACAACAGGGCGCCAGAGTCGCAACAGGGAAGTACATACGGCGAATGTCGTAGTACGACAAGTACGGCTTTGGTGGAGCCCCGAGCTGTTCTTCTCGTCAACATCACGAAAATGAGAGTGGGTGACGACGACAACAACAACAACGCCTAGGATGTGGCAAGGCCTAGGATGGAACTTACGCTCTCACCGAAATGCCTGGCCATACTGTCCCTGAACCGCATCTTCATTGCGGTTGCTTGGGCGCGGAGAGGTTCGTGGCGCCCAGGCGGCTGGAGGGAGAATGAAGGGTAGGTGCAGGCGGCTCCCCGCGATGAGAAACCCTCAGGAGGGAACAAAACTCGGGAGAAGACAAAAAAGAGCTAAAGTGTGTAGGAGTTTCAGATTAATCGGGGTCCCGATGCGAATGCTGTCCGATGGACAATTGTGAAGTTGGTCGAGCTGTTTGCGGGGAAGGTCAAGTGGAACAAGGCAGCAGACCAGACAAAGTGACGAGAGAGTGAGGCTTTCAACTTCTTCTGGTCATCACGGTTGGTACCACCAGGTGGCATCCAATTGGGCAGGCCCCACAACAGCCACAACAGTAAGCCTAGCCTCAGCCTCCGGCCAGTCTTGGCATTGCCGCATTGTGGCTGAACGACTTGTTCACGAGAATCTCAACGACCTTATTGTTAACCTTAAGAATTGCCATTCCACACGGAAGGTCAAACACTGCCAGCTTGTATGAATATGGGTTACGTATTTGGTCACTTACGGAATACCCCAATGCCGCAAGTCCCGCTCCTCGGCCATGAACAGGGAGCTGGTTGGCATGTCACCTGCATCTCGCTCGCATGTCGTCAGCGTCGTGCCAAGACAATGACATCCGACACCCGGGATTTGCAGGCTGCGCCATGCCAAGCCTCGGAGGTCGCCCCGGAGGTGGGTCCATCCGGTAGACATGGGGAGTCGATGTGCTGCATGTAAGTCACGAAGCTTGGGCCATGAACTTGAGGAAATGGACTTCCAGAAAAGCGTAGAATGCATGTATACATATATCTATAAGCTATCCTTGGAATGGCCCTTTCGGCTCTTGAGTGACGTGAAAACTGCAGAGGAAACTTGGCAAGATTCCAAACTGTACTCCGTAGGTCACGTCAGCCTCACCTATAGCTACACCAACGCCCGGCCAGACCTATTTGGCCATGACCTACAAGCAGACGTACCTTAACTACCAATAGTTGTGTCCTTCTTCCATCGTCTTGATTATACGGGCAAACAGAGTGATGACTAGATCCTGGAGGTTGGGGACAGACAGAAGAAAGGGAGGATGGAGAACAAGAAGGTGAGATGGGCAATGGAGGGAATAAAAGAAGGGATACAAGGTAAGAAGGTAGGGAAATAGAAACAAAAGAAGGAAGAAATTATGGATGAAAAGAAAATAAGATCACAGACCCAGGCCCCTAGGCACTTCTTCCACCTTGTGCCTGGTTGGATGATGGCAGCACAACCAGCACCTACTCACAGACCCTCTCATGTTCTGAATGACAAAGTGCCCGAGAACCTCAATGAAGGTCAGTATACACAACTCGGGCGTAAAAATTGCCTCACGTCTTTGACCTCCTGCTAGCTTCACCTCATGTGAGCTGTCTGTTCTCTAGGTCAAGTGTAAGCGCCAGATTGGTCAAAACACCGAAGACCAACAACCTAAGGACTGCAGTTGATGTGCGAACCTAACATGCTCAAGCTCATATATGACCATGAGATACCATGCACACTCGGGTTTGTTACCGACCCGACACGACTTCTTCTCCTAACAGCCCACTCCTCAACTTCTGTCTTACCAATTCCTACTCCGCGACGTCCACCTCCGTGATACTTTGTTTCCTCCGCGACACTCGCGACACCAACACTTTGTCACACCTCGTCAAGTCATACCCAACAATGTTTCGCTCAATCGCCTCAGTGACTGCAGCTGCCCGTGCTAGAGGCGCGGCAGTTCGCCAGCACTTCAAGAAGTCAGCGAACAAGCAGTTCATGCCATTGCCGTCGGTCGTCGTGCCTGTTTCAAGGGACATCAGCACCGCCGCTGTGTTGACCAAAGGGTAAAAGCACACCCACCTCCCCAGACACATTTGCCAAACATGCTGACGGAGCCCCCTCTCCCAGATCTCCCAAGATCACCATTGACGACCACCCCGGACCCAAGCGCACCTCAACCAGCTCAACCGCCCCGTCCTTCGACAAGGTTCACGACTTCAGCAAGGCCGAGAAGCACAAGCCGACCCTCCGCGGCCGCGTCAAGACCTTCTTCACCAAACCGGTCAAGACATCTCATCTCGAGCAGCACAGAGGCGCCGTTTTCCCAGCGTCTACCAAGACGACTCATGCCAAAGCAGCTGCCCAAGCCATCGGAACTGTCTCGTCTGCCGCATTGAAGCCCGCCAAATACTACGGCACCGTTCCGAGGTGGCCGTCTGAGTGGACCAGCGATCCGCCGGAGAACTATCTCACCACGGACGGTTACGACTCCTTTCTCTATGACCAGATGGCCATGTTCTCCGTGTGTTTCCCGATGTGGTAGACTCTCTATCTAGACTGGTGAATCGGTCGTAACATCGAGAATGCATGTAAGCGGCGTTGCTGGGTGTTAAATCTGGGAATGCATTTCATACGGGGAAGGTTTCTCATGTGTAGATAGTAGGTAGATCGGTCGGGTTGCATCTGGAACGGCAGATAGCATAAAATCTACAGGCTTTTGAGGACGGTGAATTAAATCAAGTGTCATACAAATATTTCTATCCTCCGTGAAATTCCGTTTTCAGCAACTGATGGTAGCAGCTGACATGGCACTGGTCGACTTCAGCAAACACCTTTTCCTCGTATCTCCCCATTCCCCCAGTGATTTGATCTCAGCCTCATCCCAAGCATCCCCAAGTTAAATGCCACTTTTCCTTGACAACCAGCAACGGACCTCATTTCGACCCAACGTAGCAACGATACATTCACCCAAGACCTCGTTCACTATCAAGCGTCCTGGTCAGCCCTCCGCGAATCATTCTCCCCAGCTCCATTCAGAGAACCAATGATTCCATCCAGCAACACCTCCAGGGCGTCGTCAGGGTTCCGGACCCTTTTGGACGACCGCTTCGGGGATTCCTCCGCCGTCTTTATCGGAACGGTCTTGATTTGACCATGAAGACACTCCTGGATGAATTGCTCCACTTCAGGGTTGAGCTTCTCCAAAGTGTCCCCAATCACAGATTGGTCGTCCGGCCCCTGGAGAGACTTCATGAGCCGCAACTGGTAGGACTTCTCAAGATCATTCAAAACTCCAGAACCATTGACGCCGGGCCCTTCGTCGCCCACAGAATGGGTTATATCATGGTCGTGCAGTCTCGCGCGAGTGGCCTTGGCAATACCATCGAGCCTCTGAGTCAGTGCAGGTCGCATGAGTTGATCTGCAGCATAGGCGATATCCATGCCCTTCATATTTCCGACGAAGACCGCCAGGTCATGTTTAGCGCTGGAGAAGGCGGAGAAGAGAATCTGAGAAGCCCGCCGCAGCGCAGTTGAGACGATAGTCCTTTCGTGAGCATGTCGTAAGACCAGATTCTCGATCAGCTTTGTTGAGTTTTCTCGGTAGTCGGCCACAATGTCGCGAATTACATCAGTTTTGTCCTTCAGGGAACGGTGCAGCAACTAAGAAGGATGCATGTCAGCAAAGCACATCTTTCCGTTATGAGCGTGAAGGTCAACCTTGGCAAACCGAAGCAAGACAGCGGGAGGATCGTCGTCCTCAACCGCGTCCTTCCAGACATCTTCAGGGTTCAGTCCACCATCTTCGGGGCAAGCTTGCTGTTTCTGAGAAAGTGATTTAGACACAGCAGTTCGAGGCGGCTGTGTAGGGAAGAACGGATCCTGGATGTATTCTGGCTGATAGCCGCCAGTGCGATGTTGTTGACTCGGTCCAGGGGCACCAATTGTGAGGCCAGGTTGACAGAAAGGGGGTGTTGTGCACCGTAAGTCCCGTTGGGATCGAAGTGATGGTTGCTTGTCTGGTGTGTGCACTTTGGTTTGGATCTCAATGTCGGGAACACTGCTGGGGACCAGGCTGTCTTCGTTTCGATCAACAAACATTGGCGACGAACGTTCAACCAGTTGAACACTAGTGTCTGGAGCTTGGGGAGGCGAGACAGCGACAGGGTGAGCCGATGTGAAGGACTCATGCGGCAGGACTGGCTCTGAAAGGCGAGTGTGGGGATCCGGAAATACCTCTGGCGTTTCAAGCCGTTGGGAGGTCGTTTTTCCTTGGTTCTCCGGTTGAACGTGAATGTTTGATGCTGCATCAGACATGTTTTCATCTCGAGTGCTGGCATGTCCTGCAGTGGCAACCGGCTCCTCAGGTGCTAGGTTGGAGGGATAAAGTGAATGCTTGTCGACGACCTCGACACTCTCTGGCTGCATGACTATGTCGAGTCGGGGCTTCTTTGGTACGCGACTCTGCTTGGGTCGGGGGCCGGGATGGGGGACATCAGAGTCGTTAACGTGGCCATTGGACTTGGACTGGGCCAGATTCTTGGGAGATGGCTGCTGTTGCTGATTGCTCTTCGGCTTAACCTCATCTTGATCCGTGTGATTGCTCAGCTCAAATGCGGACTCATCGTCATTGCGCTTCCGGCGTCGTCCACCCAGGTTTGTCGGTTTCTCCACGCTGGACTTTGCTCTCCCTTGCGTCTTGGCAGGCCCCTTGTTTTTCATTTGAGGCTTTCGGCGTGGTGCGGGAGGAGTAGTTGCCTCAGTTGCTCCAGCAGCTTCAGAGGGTTCATTCTGGCGTTTGCGCTTCTTCGCGGTTGACGTAGAGTTCCTGGGACCGTTACCGTTGGCAAGGTCTTGTTGTTCCACTGATGGACTGACAGAGTCCTTGTGCTGGCCAGGGATTCTTTCTCTGAACCTAGAGCTTATGGTCTCGTCTTTCAGAGTGCTGGCATTGTCTCCGGACTTGGCTTGGACAACGGGCCTTCCAAAGCGCCCTCTGGTCTGAGTGGGCGATGTTTCCACCACATCTCCAAGCAGGTCGGCCAACAAGTCGTTGTGCTGTTCCTTCTCCAAATGGTGCCCTGGAGTAGGGATGTATTCCTCGTCAAGCATGTTGCTGACAGCAGAAACCGAAGGAGCTCGAGTGGAGTCCAGGGGCTCCATCTCATACGCACTCCAGATTTCGGCCAAGTCTGCTCGAAAGTGATCTCCCATGGCTGACTGAGACGATTGGCGACTCTCCATGGCGGTTCACTAGAATGAGGGTGGAAAGATGGGAGAAACAGTTGTTCCAGTTACATAAAGAAGCATGAAAGATATCGGAGTGAGCCTGGGAATGAACAATCTGGGGTATGGAAATCAGATCCATATAGGTGCTGACGTGATCAGGGAATTAAGGTAAGCTGACTGGACTGAAGCTTGTGAACATCGAAAGAAGGACTCCTTGTCCATGCCAGAGGAGATCCATCGATGCAAAGTTTTTCACCGGGTGCACTTTCCATCTCTGAGACCATCAGTCCAGGCAGCAAAACTGTCGAAGAGGATTATTGGGAAGGTGCTTCCTCAACCCCTTCCTCAAGCGTCAGAAGCATAGGTAGGAACACTCGGGCTGCCCCGTGCCCATTATTCACTACTAGCCTGGCAAGAGCCTTGGACTCGGGAGAGAGTTTGTCTAAGGTGCCTAGGTTTTGGCGCATCCTCTAGCATGAAGGCTTTCAACTCCACGGGGAAGACATTACTGGCTCTTTTATTACGCCAAAGTGCATGAGCCTTAGGGGGCTATGACATATACGTACGTGGCACACAACTCTCTCCGGAGACGGTTTTTGGGGTTGGATTGGTCATGTGTTGTTCCGTCTCCCGTCATGACGTCGGACACGGGACAACAGCGGAGGGATTCTTGGACCCACCGGCTCGGACTCGCACCGAGCCGCGCTAGGGGTCTGGGCATCGATGGTCCGCGAAGTCCGGCGAACTTGCTGACCAGGAGCAAGCCGAGAAGTACTTAAGCCCCCGAGATTTCGCAATTCTGCACCGGGATTGCGACCACGAACCACCTACATTTCCGGACCCTACCACCGTAACACCTCCGTTCCGGAAGCATGTCCGTCCCCGAAACCACGGCCCCACTCGTTCCGGCGCCGGGCCAAGAGTCCGGTTCCAATTCCAAAGACGACACGGCAGTTTGGAGTCTCAAACACGTCCAAATCCTCTGGTCGTGGGCGTCGCGTCCGAAGCCTGCGAAGCCCAAGTACCCGCCGATTTCGAGTATTCCACCCACCCCAGCATCCCGCCTTCTTGAGCCCGATGTCGCCCCGACTCCGTTCCCGACGGAACCCGTCCGCGCAAGTGACTTCCAACGAGATGCGCTGGCAGAAAAACCAAAGACAGTCCTGTACCTTGCCTACGGCTCCAACATGGCGGCAGAGACTTTTCTCGGCATGCGCGGCATCCGGCCCCTGAGCCAGATCAACGTGTCAGCGCCATCGCTCGACCTAACCTTTGACCTCCCTGGCGTCCCCTACCGAGAGCCGTGCTTCGCGAACACAGCCATGCGCAAGATCCCCGGCAAGAAACCACCTTTCAACCCTCCCGAGATGCCACCACCTGGTGGTGTTCTTCCCGGACGACCTCGCCCGGACGACCACGAGGATGGCATCCCCACAGCCAACAACAAAACCCGCGACCCGGTCTGGACCAAAGGCCTCTACGGCGTCGTCTACGAGGTCACACCCGACGACTACGCGCGCATCGTAGCCACAGAGGGTGGCGGAGCCAGCTACCACGAGATCCTTGTCCCCTGCTTCGCCTTACCCCCGACCATCCACGTCCCCGAGCAGCAACCCACCTATCCACCCACCCCCTTCCTCGCGCACACCCTGTACGCGCCTCGTCTACCACCCGACTCTGACTCCCAATCCTCCTCCTCTTCCACATGGTCCTTCCTCCCCTCCTTCCTCCGCCGCCTCTTCCTCCCCGCCCGCCGGCCCGAAGGCACCCACGCCCAGCCTTCCCTGCGCTACCTCAACCTCCTCCGCACCGGCGCGCGTGAGCACGATTTGCCGGCGGATTACCGGGCCTACCTCGACGCGCTGCGCCCGTACCGGGCGACGACGCGCCGCCAGAAGTTGGGGCAGGTGTTCTTCCTCGGGTTCTGGCTGCCGCCGCTCGTGTCGGTGATGCTCGGGGCGAGGGTGTTTGCCGATGACAAGGGCAAGTCGCCCGGCTGGCTTGTCGCGGCGTCGACGGCGTTGTTTAATTTGATCTGGACGAGCTATGATCTGGTAGGCAAGAGATTATTTGGGGATGGAGAGAGATCTGTTGAGGAGGAGGATGAGGAGTCGGAGAAGAAGAAGGAGAATGGGGTTGGTGATGGCTGGGAAGTTGTTGAAGGCGGAAAGAAGGCAAGGAGAGGAAGTTTTGTTAGCGGATTGAGGGGGATGGAGGAAGTGGAGGACGAGGAGAAAATGCCATTGTTGAGTAACGGGTATTAAAAATAGGATAAGAGAGGGAAGGGGAAGAATCTAAGCCTGACGGAGATATGGAACGCAAGAGCATAGTCAAGTTACTTGGATACCTGGATTTCAATTGACCTGTACTCCCATGTATTTTATACCTGAGGCCTTGAGGTTCCGGATCACAGCCATGCTCAGAAACAAGTGTAACTCTCTAGACAGCAACAATGTATCATTACTATAACCGGCGGGTCCCGCGTAGGACAATGTGCCGCCATTGCGAAAAATGCTTGTTGTTTCCGTCCCGTCTACCGCCATATGCCGTCCTCTACCAATTTTGTCTACCCCGGCCCCTGCCTAGCTAGATCTACCGCCTGAACAACGTCGGGATTTCCTCCACCGCAAACGTGCCATCCACGATGCCCTCAACTGCCTTGAACAGAGGATACCTGTCCTCGACGCCCCTCTTCCTCAGGAAACTCATGACCTCCTTCGTGGTCGAAATACCTTGCAGCTTCTGGCCGTTGAGCTCGGTCCGCTCAATCTCGTAGAGCGACACTCCGCGCTCGGCGGCCAGCTTCGAATACCGCCAGTTGCGGGCCGACGTGCAGCTGACAATCATGTCGCTCCACCCGGCGCTCTCCCAGAAGGTCATCTCGCGGATGGTTTCGGGGAACCAGTCCTGGCAGAACTGGATGGTCTCAAGCATGCCTCGGCGCATGACGGCCGTCTTGGCCGTCATATTCCACCCGTGACCCTCGATGAAGCCGCACGCCAGCGCCACGATGTTCTTGAGCGCGCCGGCCAGCGACACGCCGACCACGTCCGACACCATGGTCACGGTGAAGTACGGACGGTCGAAGAGCTTGTGCAGAACGTCATGCCCAACCGGCGGGTACTCGACAGGCACGGGGGTGAGCTGGACCTTGCAGACCTGGCCCCGGGCGTCGAGGTAGGGCTGGGAGAAGCAGCCGTCGGCCGGAGCACCGTTGTCGTCGCGTTTGTCGCATGGCGGGGTGTTGTAAGCGATGGTGGTCTCGCACCACAGTTCGTTGGCGATCTCGTTGGCAATGTTGGCGCCGCTCAGGGCACCGCAGTAGATGCCCAGCGTCTCGCCAATGTACTCGCAGATCAGCTCGACCTTGTCCTCGGTCACGGTGACGCCCTTGATGCAGCTGATGCCGCGGGCATAAGGAAGGATTTTGCCCTTGATCTGACGGCAGACATTGCCGATGAACTCGTGCGGGAGGTTGAAAATGAGAATTGATGAGTCTTTGACGGCGTCGACCAGGGACGGGTTGGCAATGACGTTGGTGGGCAGTTTGATCTTGGGCAGGTACTTGACGTTCTCGTGGTAGGTGTTGATGATGTGGGTGAGTTTTTGAGGCTTATCGCCGACGGAGGGGTCGTAGTGGGGTGATGTTGGAGGGATGGTGACCTGCTCCTCATACACCCACATCTGTACCTCCTCCTCGAAGATATCAGGATGTTGCCTTGTGTTCTCGGCGACGAGCTTCGCGACGGTGGTGCCCCAGTTGCCGGACCCGATGACCGTCACCTTGTGCTTGCGGCGCGGGGCATCTGAGGATGTAACTGTCTGAGCCATTGTGGAAGAGGAACGGCGGGGTAGTGCCGGACAGGTGGCGAGGGTTGATGAGAGAGCTGCGAAAGTGTGTATGGAGGTGGGCGTTGGAGTCTGGTGCCTTTGTTGTGTTGGAGTTGGCCTAGAGGCAGCAAGAAGACAGAAGTTTCGAGGACGTTGAGGTTGTTGGGGCAGGCGGGTCCGGCACAATGGATGACAAGGTTCAGGCGTTGGCAGACGTTGGACCTGGAACGTGCAGCGTGCTGAGTGGACCGGGGCAGTTCGGTGTGAGTGGGAACGAGATCCGGTGGGCCAGAAGACGGCAAGCGGTGGCGGAGACGGACGCTGGCTGGCTGGGACGACAGGAGAGAGACAGGTCGAAGCAAGAGGAATATGCCGAGATGATGCAGGAATGATGATGCTATGAGTGTCGGGAAGCAGCGACTTCAGAAGAGGGCCCCTTCCTCCTTTATACGAGCAGAAATGTCTTCTGCTGAGCCGATGCAATCCTCCTTTGTCCATTTCCTCGTGCACAGGGACGGAGTCTCGTCCGAACGCCTGACCGAACCCCGATCTTGATTTTCCTCTTCTTTGATGTTTCGTTTTTTCGAGGCCGCCCTGGCTGATCAACTGGGCATTTCTCTACGATTCTGTTGGCTCGTTTGACACAACCCTTGCGTCATGGGCTGGCACATCGAGATACCGCCTGCTATTCTTGTCGCATCTCCCCGGCAGGAAAATCTACTTTGGTTTGCTGGGGCTTCCGGCGCTGTGATGCATGTGCTTGATCCCGAGGCCCTTCTGTCGGAATGTCCGGCCGCCGAGGGCCGTGGAGCCGCCAAGACCCGGAAAGCACCGACGTTCATCTCATCTTCTCATGTTTTCGACGATGTTCTCTCCTTAGCAACACATTCGCACCGCAGGCGCCAAGCCGCGGGATGGCAAGCTGCCATCAACAGGCCCTTCGCCAGGTCCATGTCTCATCCCGAGGCTTGTGTCTGGGTGTGATGTTGGCTTCGATCTGAGCCCCTGAAACCTCTCAAATCGCCTCGGCTGGCCTGTGTCTTCAATGGCTATCAAACTTACAACTCTGCTTCAATTGACCGAGGATTCGACCCATTGTTTCCTGCACATGTCATCATATGATGAGCCCGGGACTGTACCTCAACATGGAAGCTGAATCTGTGGCAATCAGGGCGGTGGCGGTGATGTCATCGGTCCTGCACGTAGCCGCATGGCTGAGGGCGGGGCACCTATCTCCCAGCGCATTGGGGGACCACCAAGAGCAGGATGAGATAGCAAAAATCTCCCCGAGCATGAAAACTCAGCCGAGAGGAAGTCGCACGATCTGTTGCGGGAATTGATCAAGATACAACGTCCCTCAGTGCCGATTCCTTATCTCCTCGCCGATACCCTGTTGTGCTGAGTGACAGTGGAATGTATCGGCGCAATCAACCGGAGGGTGATAAGGACCGCTCCTGGTTTGTGTTACCGCCGCCGCCTAACTTGCACAGCAATCTTGTTCCCTCGATCTCGACAGATTGTAAAACGAGACAGCAACGAGATCGAGGAGCTTGTCCTGCATACTGTTGTGCCCAGATGTCACCATATTTCGAACCTTTGGATAGGTCGTCTCTGGGTGCCGCAGATTCACCCCAGAACCACAGAGAAGAGCCTCATATTCCTGACCGCTCTGGTGTGTTTTGGGTCTGCCAACTCACTAATCGCCTCCAACCTTGTCTCATCGTCACATCTCACAGCATTGACGAAGATGTTTGACGGCGCGGCTTAAACTGCCACGTTGCTATTGAGGCGACTGAGACAGCTGGATATTGGATTTCAGAGTCTCCAAATATCACCTACCTGAGGTTGGGTCGGTGTGTTTGATCCATCGACATACATGCGTTGGCGTTGGGCTGCTGTATTTATTACCAAAAGAATGTCCGGGTCAGGCTCCGGACTGTTGAGTCCAGCTGTCCGACGATGAAGGCATCGGAGGCCGGCCACAGCACGGCATGCCGGGTCCGGTGAGAGCTGGTTGAGGCCCACAGTCGAATGCGGCTCGGTGGTAGAGTGATCGACTACTAGGACTCGCCCGGTACAAATCGGGCACCGGAGGCATCGGAGGCACGAGCCGGCATCCTTTCAGTTGGAGCCAGCTTGGCCATGCAGCCCAGACGGTTCACACAGCACATCCATGTCCAGATCGGATCCAATGAGGCTCAGCAGACCGGCCTCTCATATCACCGAATGTCGTGGCCTTGATACCTGATAGGTACCAAGCTTGTCGCCACTCAGGACAAGATGCGGCTCTGTACACTCCCTGTTCTCCCTCCGGGGAAGCGTCGGTACTTTGTTCCCGAAACTAAACTTTGACCAGGGCCGGGCGTGTTTCCCCACAGGTTCCTGTGATGTGCCGGTTGCCCGTCGGTGGGATGCTCAGGCGCCAAGTTTGACTGTGTAAGACTACCTTACAGTGCGTCAGATGTTTGGATGCACACTCTAACAGGGCGTCTTGCGCCTGCAAAATTGGTCAGAGGAAAAAGACTTCCTGCACGCATCCGTCTTGCAGTAGCTTGCATCTCAGAGGGTCTGCTGGAGATTCGGGCGTAATCATGAGAGAGGAGCCGCGTGGAGGCAGTCTGTCGAGTAATACCACAAAAGGCGTACTTCGCAGTAAGTATTCGAACGATATCGCACGACCGAACCGAAGTAGTCGAATCGGAACGAGGTAGAAGAGAGGTAAAGAAGCAGCCAGCATGAATTCAGGAGGAGGCGGTGATGCCGATTGGTCAAGAAAAGGGGGAGAGAGGGAAATAACACAAAACAGGATCCAAGATGCCGAGCCCACGCTGGCAATTTCGGTGACGACTGTTGTGTATCACAAAGGCCTCCAAGGTATGCATTTTCAGGGCATCCGGGGCGACTGAACGATTGGACTAGCTTCACAGGACCGATCCCTCCACCATTGCCTCACCTTGGGACACACCTTATTTGGACCTTCCGTTGAAGATGAAACAGATCGCCGAACTTCCGGATCGAGCGAGTTCAGTTGGTGTGCTTCCACGAGACGGCCGGAGGGGAGGGGTAGCTCGCTGGCCTAGGTCGCCGATAGGCACCTACATACCGACCTCAGCTCTTGAAACCCGATTCCAAAAACCTCTAGCACATACGCCTTGTTCAACACAGCTCTGTGTCGCATTCATTATTATTCACCACATGAGAGCCATAAACGTGTCATGTTGCGGAAGGCGTTGCCTACTGACAGAGCCGCATCGTCTGACGAAGCGCCATCATCGAGCTGCAGATTACAACCAGGCTGCTCACAATGCTCTGTTCGCTGCACGAATCGTTCTGTATGATTCTGAACCAGAAAAGTTGTCAAGGCCTAGAAATACCGTCTCTTGACATAATAACAGAGAAGCCAGAGTGGTGACATCAGCTTGCAGCTTGCGAAAAGATGTCTTCGTTGATTCTCTTGAGCTTTGTCCAATAATGCGGGGGTGGGGTAGTAACGTGGTTGCCCGCATGAGGTATTATCGCATACCAGAGGCTTACCTTATGCCTGTCATGGGAGGCGCAGAGCCTCAAGAAGGCCCTGGAACTCTTTCCAACCGTCGGGGTCTAGATTCCGAAGTTGACTTCTATGAGCCTCTATGGACTGATCGGGAACGGAGGGGGGTGTAGTCGACTCTGGATGGGCAAATTGCCCGGTCTGCAAGAAAGGGCATGGAATCTGCACAAGTTGTATGTCTCCACGTAATGGCAGAGCTTCCCGGCTGCCTTGTCTTTGCCCGAAGACAGAGAGGACGACGCCTTACCCAGTTCTTCAGCTGTGATAGTTGGCCCGGTTCAGTCGTGCGCGCACCACCCCCCTATACAACGTTCGGTCGACCACTCATCGTTCGGGCTGTCGAATTCGGACAGGATAGAGTTCCATTGGAATGGGAATCAGCCAGTATTATGCAGGGCGGCCATAGAGCAGACGACGGGATGCCCGGTTGTATAGCATGGGTCGGCATGGTGTATCGTCAAGCAACCACACCTTGATGCGATGTGTTTCCTATGTATTCGCAGGAACCCGAATGATGGCGTGTACGTAATGTAATCTTGTGCGTCTCCAATACACCCCCTCTGGCATCATGGCCTCTCATATATCATGCTACGGCGGAGAAGCGAGCATATATACGTGTGTTTCTTGAGCCGCCCTGGATCAGCTTCACACCATCTCACTCAGCATCAACAAGCCGGGCAAAGCATAAAGAGCCTCCTCCTCCTTCGAGTTTTGCCCAGTTTCTGTGATCTATAACAGACACCGACCTAAACTTCTCTTTTGACTCTTCCTCACCGAGTTCCTCACTACCCCAATATATCAGAGGATACAACCTCACTGCCCAGGCAGACGACCACATTCACGCCTCCACGAGGCATCAACTCCTTCTGAGTCATACACCGTATTCTTGTCTTTCATCCTGTTCCCTTCACCGACTTCAACATGTCAAACGGGTACTATTCACAATTCCAACCTGCCCCAGCGCATCCTCCCCCGGGTGTGCTGCTCGCAGACCAGACATGGCTGCCAAGTGATAGCAGCGTCCGCGCCAACCCCGGGGCTGCATCAACAAGCTCATGGCCATCATCCACCAAGTCTGAGAAGTCGGCTGGCGATGTCCGGATTTCTGATGTCCGGAAAAAACCAGCTCCCACGCCACAACAAGCTGCCGAGAAGTTGGCACGATACTTCGTCATCGTGATCAACAGGGACTTCCCAGGCCGCGATCCAAGCCTCAAGCCTTTTGAGAAGGCGTTGCAGGTTCGCCAAAGAGACATCGACGAGGCTCAAGTAGCCGAGCTGGTGCGCCAGCTAGAGAAAGAGCAGCCGCTGGAGGAGAAGCGGAAGAAGCTCACCGGTCCAGAACGACGGCAGCTCAAAAAAGCTCTAGAGGACCTTCGGGAACAAGAAGACCATTGGCCCTACGAGACCGATCTGGTTCAGTTCGCGGGCGAGTTTGTGACGGTTGTCAAAACGCCACGCAAAGAGTCAAGCAAGCACCAGTCCAGCAAAAAGGGGAGGACCCGGACTACCTCCTCCTCCTCCTCCTCCACAAAAACTACCGAGGAGTGGGAGCTCAAGAGCATCACGGCTTATTTCAGACAGGCACCACCAGAGTATTTGGCTCTTGACCTCCTTCAGCGGAGGGAAGCGGAGGCAGCGGCCTATGTCCAGTCTCCACCTCTTGTGCCGCAGGACCCAAGCTATTATGGCACTCAGCCCCTGAACAACTCTTTTTCCGGCTGGTATCCAGAGGTTGGGGGGCCAAGCCCCGAACCAGGAAGTCCGGCTTATTCGCGGCCTCTTGGGGTGGCTATCGTTCAGCCTGCTGGCCAAAAGTCCAATCGGCTACGCCTTGAGCGACGGCCCGGCACTCTTCCGAGAACTCGTCGGCACTCGGTTCATATCCATCAACGTGGTCCCCGGAGCCCGACGTCTTCGGATGAATCCATCGAATCCGAGGGTGAAATCTTCAGTGATGACGACGTCGTAAGCGACATCACCCCCCCTTCCAGCGAGTTCTCTGATGAACCCATCAAGATGTCGGCACGGAGATCTCGTTCCCGCGAGGACCCCGAACGTTACAAAACCCCTAACAACTCGAAGCACTCTGGGCGACCACAGGAGAGGGAGCCGGTACATGTTCATTCTCACGGGTCCACGGAAAGGCAGCGAAGTCCTCTAGGGAGGCGGCAGATTAATACAGTGCCAGCTCCAACCCAGGCTCAGGCGAAGCAACAGGCCGCAGTGCCGGCGCCGAACACGAAGCCTGCCACCAAGGCACCGCCACAACCTGGTCCAACGCCGGCTCAGAAGGGACCCGATCCTGTCCAATCTGGACAGACGCATCAGCCCAACAACAGCCCGGTGCCGCGACCCAACAATCAGGGTACTGTCCCTAACCGGCCTGTACCACCGCCTGCTCACGGCCCTCCGCCGGCCGCCCCGAACCGGGAGCCTGTGGCAAACACGGCACCGGCTCAGAACCGGCCAGCCCAAACTGGGAACAATCACACGACACCTCGACAAGGAGCACCGCCTGCTCAGAGGCAACCGCCCTTCTTTCCTGTCAATAACCTGACGCCGCCCATCGGCACAGCTCCTCAGGGAGCTCCTAAAACGGTGCCCTTGCCCAAGGCAGACCCCAGGCAAACGCAGCACTCGACACCTCAGATCCCAGTTCCGGCACCGAGCGGCCAGGGCCCGCCTCAGCGTGGACAAGTCCCAGTTCCACAGCCCCGTCCTCAGGCGGCGGCGGTTGATCCAAGGTTGCCTCCTGGACAAATGCAGCAGCAGCGGCAGCAGCAATACCAGCAACAGCAACAGCCACAGCAGCAACAGCACCCTCCGCAGCCTCCGCAGCCGCCGCAGTTTCATCATCAACAGCAGCAGCAGCAGCCGCAATTGAGACCAGCTCCTGAGTCTGCTAACCCGCTCTTCTATCAGCTTCCCAATGCCAATACCCCTCATGCCGCCCAGCAGGCTCCGCACCCACAAGCAGTTCCTGCCCAGGGGGTTTCTCCCGCGGCTGGCCATGGACATGCCCCAGGGGTAATCCAAGGAAGGCCACAAGGTGTTGCTCAAGGCGTCACTCAGATGCCACAAAGCAGCCCTGGGCAGTGGCCTCAGACGGTGGCTGCACAGCAACAACCAGAACCTAGGCAACCCCAATATCCTCTCGGTGGATCACAGCAATTCGATCTTCGACCGCCTCAGCACCCAGTCTCCCCACAGCAGCAACCGAGCTCGCAGCAAGTTTATGCTGCGTATGCTGCTGCTCGGCCCCAGCCGCGTGAGGGGGATGTTCCTAACCGGGTTGCGATGGCTACCCATGCGGAGAGGAATGCTGAGCCAGAGCTGGCCCCTAGGGCAACCCACGAATACCCTCGTGACCAGTCACCATCAAGGCCCAGGCACCGGTCTCGATCGGAATCCCGGTCCCGGTCCCGGTCCTCCAGCCGCGAAAACCGTCACAAACGGAGCAGCCGTCACCACAACCGTCGCCGTCACATTGATCGCAGCTCGTCCCGGAGCTCAAGCCGTAGCCCAGCCCCCCGCCGCCGCCGTAACCGTGGCCGCAGTCGGAGCAGCAGCAGGAGCCCGAGCAGTGACCGGTCTCGCGACTCTCGCTCTGAGCGCAATCACCATAGCCACCACAGTGACTGGGAACGCCGCCGGAGGAGCAGGAGTACAGACCGGAGCCGCAGCCGCAGCCGAAGCAACAGCCGGGAACGCACCCGTAGGACTCGTCATCGGAGTCCCGAGCATGTGTACGCTGTTTCGGGAGCGAGGATTTACCGTGATGACCGGGGGTATCGTGAACCACATAATCTTCGAGACTACAAGCTCCCGCGTGAGACTCGAGAGTTGCGGGAGTATCCACCTGACCGCGAGCCGCCACGCCGAAGGAGCCACAGTCTCGAGGACGAGGATAGGTATCCCCGCCGCAAGGAGTACATCCCCACCAGCGACAGGGCTCCCGTTGTCGGTTCCGACACCGCTCCTCGCCGCGAGTACGTGACCGAGGTACCCCGTCGCCGGGAGTACGATGACGATGTTGTCATCACGCGGAGCTCAGACGCCCCTCGCCGCATAGACTCTGCATTCCGCGTTCAACTCCCCACGGGACATGCCCGGTCTGGTGTCCGTACGGTCCGAGCGGACGGGTACACCCGTCTCCGCGTTCTTGGCGTTGATCCCGTTCGTCCTGAGGAGTCGGCGCGAGATGAACGACGGTTGAGGGTGGGCGATGATCATGACGATGATGATGATGCTCCACCATCTCGTCGTCCTCGCGCAGTTGTCAGCAGGGACGAGGAGGATGATGTCCGCGGCGAGCGGTATTGTGGCCGTCGCTCTGGATTGGGCCCAGGGGCTGAGACGTACGGGTATGAGCGGAGGAGGGCTGCTTCTCCTGGCGCAGGGAGGTCTTCGAGGGCTGGCATCCGGAGTGAGGAGTTGCGCAGGGACGAGGAGCGGAAGTGGATCAGAGATGAGGATAGTCGTCGGGATGACCGGTCGGAGAGGAGGAGCGCGAAGGACTTTGACATCAAAGTTGGACGCGTTGGGGTTCCACTGCCGCGGACGTATTCTGACGCGGGCTCGTCGAACCCGTTCGTTCCGAAGACTCAGCCGAAGGCGATAAGGCGATCGACGACGTACGACGAGAGGGATGTGAGAAGATGAGTTGACAAGAAATATTGGCTCAGACTGATACCCCTAGAAAGAGAATGTGTGTGTGAGTCCTGGAGGAGTTTGGTTAGGTTAGGATTTGAGGAAGCCGGTGGGATTTGGGAGTTTTGCTTTTTATTATTTTATTAAGGCTTGAATTGACTCGTTTGTTCCTCGCTGCGACTAATGTTGCCCTGTTTGTATGATTCCCTCGCATCGGAGCCTGATAATCGCAGTCCGATGTTTGCGAAGCTGTAATATTTGTGGAAAACACAAAGTTGAGCAAGCCCTTGAACGAACAGGCTTCAGGGATGGAGGCCAACCAACAATCCAGGTTTCTCATGGAAGGTACGAGATGCCGAGAGACACTTGTTCAAGGGGGACTGATTCTTGAGGGCCTTCCTCATCGTCCAGGATAAGTAAATGATAGTCGAGAAAGGAGCAACCTATGTATTCCACCAAGCACGTCTGGTGCTGCTGGTGTTGCCATCAGCTACCCTGTGATTGTGATTGGATTCGCAGTGCAGTTTGCCTGCCACCACCATGGAGAAACATCCGTTCGACCTGTAGACCTATATTCTCCCTCGATTTGTCCCCCAGTCGGTCCATCCCAGTCAACCAGAACCGCCACTCCTTGAATAGCCCTATCTATCACGCGTGCTAGCCGTTTACCTCAAGCCTCCGTCGTCCCAAGACCACTGCTCTGCGACGTAAAACCATGGATATAGATCGCTTCAACTTTTGGCAGACACTTCCGGTCGTGGTTGAGGCCATTTCCCTGGCAGACTATGTTGCCTTTGACCTGGAGATGACGGGAATCTCATCGCCTATGTCCAGGCTTCGTGACCACTCTGAGAAAGCTGCTTACCGACAGGCAATTGAAGCAGCCAGGACGTTCCAGGTGCTGGAGTTTGGATTGACGTGCCTTACATGGGACTACCAGAACGAAGGTCTGTCTTGCGTGTCCCCAGAGCTCTAGTGTCAAGAGCCCATCAGGGGGAGCATCATCAAGCTGACAATTCTCCATGGCAGAGTATCGCTCCCGGACGTTTACCTTCCACCTCACTCCGGAGTTTGTGCCTCCCAACCCTGCCCTGTCCAGGGTATTCGACCGCCAGCTAGTCTTCTCTCCTGAAAGCCTACAGTTTCTCAGAGATCATAACTTCGAGTTTGGTAAGACATTTGCCCAGGGGATTCCGTACCTGAGCCGGACAGAAGAAACAATGGCAAGGAACTTTTATGCACCAAGAATGGGGAATCCCTCTGTATGGGAGAAAGGTGGTGAAGCTTGTGCGAAAGACGACGAGCGGCGTCTTAACGACGAAGGGTATCGGCAGCAGAGGAGCAAGCATCAAGTGTGGACGGAATACATTGTTCTCCAGACCGGCAGGTTGACCCTTCGTTGTAGTTAGGTCGTTGATTTGATGGTGAGCTGACGGTCTTGAAGCATTCCGATACGTCATCGAAGCTCTCGTCGGGACCCCATTTGCGAGCAGCATTCCACCAGAGCTGCTGCTGCCTCCTGGCTTTCGGGATCCAGCACCTGAGCTTGGAGCAAGGAGTCACAACTACCACCACATCACCGAATCTCGAGCGTTGACGAGGATCGCATCCGCATACAAGGAAGTTCCTCCAGCCATCCAAGCAATCAAGACCCATCAAGCGCTCCTCTATGCCGAGCATCGCCTAGCCCTTCGACGACGGAGCCTGGACCAAATCATGTGCGCATCTCCGGCTGACACCCCAATCGAACCATCTGCCATGGGAAGACAATTGAGAGACGGCGGACCGATCCTCGTGGGTCACAACGTCTTTCACGACCTATGTTTCCTGCACGAGACCTTCCTTGCGGACAACAACGAAGGCCCCGTCAACAAAACCCTCAACGATATCGACCCAGGATCCCTCCGCCGCAATCTCCACCACCTCTTCCCTCGGGTGCTGGATACTAAGTACATCGCCAGCCAAGTCGGCGCAACACTTCGCCGGGACACTCTGACCATCATACCCCCCAGAGGTCCAGGCGAAAAGGCCATGGTGAAGGCGATCAGCAAAGCGACCCGCTTACAGACGCTGTACGAGTCCTTGCTCAGGGCGCACTCTGGCGTGGAGGAGGACACGGTGGTCATTGGCGAGGGTCATTTCCCGGTGCGCGTGGTCCCTGAACCTGGGTTTGACCCGCGCAAGCCTGGTTCTGCTGGGGCACATCATGCGGGCTACGACAGTTGGATGACGGCGGTTGTGCTGGTTGCTACGGAGAGAGAGCTGGCGCTTGCGCGGAGAGGGGATGCTGGCATGTCTAAGGTAACAGGTGGAATTTGTAGTCCGCTGCTGGGAAACCCTGGCCATTGTGGTTGTGGTAGAAGAAGTCATTGCGTCTGCCGCGATGGCTCGGGCTGTCGAACAAGCTCTCTAGCTTCAATTAGGAGCAGCAGCAGTATCGGCTCAGAGACTACTCCAAGCGGAGGCGGCTTGAGCACGAGGAGCAGCAGCACCACTACCCTGGTCAGGAGCGACGCGTGGGACGAGGCTCCGGATCCGTTTGAAGAACTTAATCCGTTTCGATGTGCGCGAGCTGGCGTCCGACTGAAGGACGGAGGAGAGGCATCGGATAAAGCTGGTCCTCCGTTGAAGTGGGAGGAATGGAAAGGGCTTGGGAATAAACTGTGGCCTGGGAGTGGACCTGTAGTCATCGACCTCGAAGCAGAGTAGGATAGAGCAAGGCAGCGTATTGTTCAATAAACTTTTATGTCATCAGTTTGTTCAAGAATGTCGATGTCATTTGCGACAAACACTCCGACATACAGATCTCCGAGGACATACGGTCTTTTCTATATATGGCATACATACATATCTCGAGCACAATACAATGCCAGACGGCACAAACCCAACACCCGCCACCTTCCCTCCCCATTGCCCCACGGGGGGCTATCTACCTCAGCTCAAACATACCCCTCACGCTGGCATACAGATCCCTGGGGAGGACACCGTTGCACTCATCTTTGGTGAGCCATTGGAAGTCGGTGATACCATAGGGGTTATCCTTGGACAGGTTGACCTGCCCGGCCATGATGCGGCCCTTGAGGTAGAAGGTCTTGACACCGCGTGTAACAACTTGGCCGGTGGCCTCGTCGAACTGGGGCGGCACAACGTGGTGCGCGATGGGCACACGGCCGACGATCCACGTATTCATGTTGACGCCGGCGGATTCGGTGAGGACGCGGGCCGCGGTCTGTCCCCGTGTCCGTTCGTCAGTAATGCCACAAGGTAGACATGAATAAAGTTGGGTTTATAACTTACGTTATGAAGCGCCTCATTCGTCAAAACTTTCCCAGACGGGAACTCCCACCTCGCCTGCTCCCCCTCGCCGCGCTTGATGAGCAAATACAGCGTCTTATCCAGCGCCCGGTCCAGACGACGCGTGTCGTTCTTCTCATCCGCCTCGGTGCGCCTTGGCATCGGCCTCTCCACCGGAACCCGGTCCTCGGGCGGGATGGGCTCGCCATCTTCGCTCACCCTGATTTCCGCATCCTTCAGCAGCTGCTCCCTGATATGCTCGGGATCGCCGAGCGGCGAGCCGACCATGACCTCGTCGTTCCACCCCATCCGCCCGCGCGGGTTGTACCGGCCGATATCCTTGGCAGCCACGCCGTGGCGCTCTTTCAGTTTGAGGCGCCAGTCCAGGTCGAGAGCAGAGTCGGGCTTGAAGTAGTACGCGGCGCGGAAGGGCGCCGATAGGCGCTCGTTGAGGCGCTTTTGGTAGAGGTAGAAGGCAGACTCGAACGGAGTCTGGTCGCGCGTGAGGAGGGGAGGCCGGGAAAGGATGATACCCCCGTAAATAGTGTAGTGCCGCGGGCTGGAGGTGGTTTGAGGGGTGGCGCTGGGTTCGTCAGGGGAGGAGGTCACAGGTGGAGGTGGGGCTGGTGATGATGACACGGAATGTTGGGAGGTGGACTCGGGGGTGGTGGAAGCCTCGGTGGCATAGCGGCGGCGGGAGGCGGGAGTTGACATCGTCGCGGACGCTACTGGCGCTGTGCCCCTCGTTGTTGAGGTAGAGACGGTGCGGGAGGGGATGGCTGGTATCCTGGGTCTTGTAGAGCGAGTGCACTGGGCGCAGATCCTCTGCGAGCCTATCGCCGACACGTTAGAGACGTCAATTGCTTCAATTCCCGTTGTTGCCCCTCCCAGACGCAGGTCCGGCATGCCACCACCAAAGAAACAGACCAGGGCGACCTACTCTTCAACAGAGCCGACCCTCGACCCGGCGCCGACATCATGGTTGGTGGTGGTCCGTCGTGACGCCTTCTTGCGTTCCCTCACTCCCACGGCGAACCGGTGGTCTGGATGAGGTGTCAAAATGTCGGCGTGCTGGGTGTCTCTCCTCTGAACTCAAGGACCCTCATCTCGGGACTGTTTGCGGCGTTGCGGGCCAAAATTTCCCACACCAGCTTCCGCGGCAGGATCCACTCTGAACTCTGTCCCACCTTCACCGCCTTCTACCTATGTATTAGCGTAGTTCGGTGCACGTGCCGCATCTTGGTGAAATTTTGGGTCTTTTTTGACGTTCCCTTTCCTCTCTCCTTCCTCTTCTTCCTTTCTCTCATCACGGCACCAATCCTTATCATCAAGACTGTTTCTCGCTCCTCCAAAACGTCCTGATCATTTCCGGTGCCCAGACCAAATTCAAATGCGGCTAATTCGCTAGCGGCTCCTGCGCCGAAAGGCATTTTCCCACCGGGTGGCTGTTAGATAGATGCCGCACACATTTTTCATCATTCTGGATCGACGTGGTCGGCGAAGAAGATGGGCTGAACGTATGCATCCATTGTATCGCTTTTACATGAGCATGTGTAATGCTCTTCTACTCTCAATGGCTTCCACTCGACGTGGTTCAGGGTGGCTATAAAGACATTCCCATCTACCATGATACTCTAGACGTAGAATCGAAAATAATCACCGCAGTCCATATCAATGATGTGCCTAGATCTACCTAGGAGAAACTAAAACTCCAATCGCCCTGTCCATTACCAACTCCTCTGTAATGCGAACGCGTAGAAGCCGAAAACCAAAGCAACGCAGGAACGCCAAACACAGATTTCTCCTTGACGGTCCATGAAATCCTCACTTGAGGGCTTCCCACGTCTGGGCCTTGGCCACTGGGTATCCTTGACGATGACAATCACCATGCTCCAGTCACCCTTGCGCCAGAACTCCGTCCCC
Source organism: Mycothermus thermophilus (assembly GCF_041956435.1). Classification (NCBI taxonomy): domain Eukaryota; kingdom Fungi; phylum Ascomycota; class Sordariomycetes; order Sordariales; family Chaetomiaceae; genus Mycothermus; species Mycothermus thermophilus. The sequence goes on from NW_027191427.1 coordinate 3,376,672, forward strand.
ATCCCATGAACACCCCATTGCTGCATCCTCTTGTGGTCCCGTGATCAAAACGCCGATGATAGAAAGCACACAATTGGACACTTTAAAAAGATGGTGCTGTTGGAACCATACTAGCTCCGCCATCCTCGCGACAAGCGCAGAATGTGGTCAGCCAACGGCGTCCAGCACTTTGACTTTCCAGGTGCTGGAAACCCGGTCGGTGAAGTGAAGTTGATCAGGTTTCAGCTTTGTGTTGGGCACAGTTCGATGCAGACCGTCGTTGGCTACGCCTGCAAAGAAGCTACCGCCCTCGCCACCTCTTGCGTGGCCAAACGCTCCCATCCTTTCTGCGTCTCCTCGTCAATCTCGGGTGTCTTAACCTCCTCGTAAAGTTTGCGCGAGATCTCGCGGTTTATAGTCTCGTATTGTTCCGCAGTCAACTTCTGCGAATGCCAGTGCGGCTTGAGAGCACCGCGAACGATCCGGCTAATGTTTTCTTTCATCTCGCGTGTCAGAGCCGCCCGCGCTGGAGATGTGTTCTGTGACCTCTGGTTATTCTCAACCGCTTGGCTCCTACTGCTGGGATGTTGCCTGAGCTCTAATGGGCCGTGGGCGTTGGTATTGTGGCTGGTATGGCCTCTTTGCGGGCCACGGCTGCGACGCTCGGAATCGCTGTTCTCGGGAGAAGACTGGTTTTCCGGGAGTGGGCGTTTGTGTGGCGACGAAGACCGCGAACCTCTTGCGGACTCTAAAGATAACCCCCGCGTCGGGGAAAATGACGGTGGCGCGTAGACAGGCGCGATATGTGAGCTCAAGGTCATGATGGGTGAGCTGGAGCGATTCGGCGGTGTGATCGCCCCAGGACTGTGTGACGGAGACCGTGCGGGGGAAAGCGCGTCATTGACACTGGGAATCGGTCCAAACATGCGAGTGAGCCGTTCTTCATCTGACGGGGTGCTCATCTCTACTTCCTTGAGCAACGAAGACAGGAAAGACGGGGTGGCGTCAGCCGTTGATGCTGACACTGCTGACGGGCGTGATCGGCTGGACTGTCCAGCCTCCCCTGCGGCAGAAGACGACTCCCCAGCTTGAGGTTGTGGCCGCCGCGTCCTAGGCCGCTTGAGCTTCCTCTCAGGCTCATGATGCGGCTCCGCCTCTCGGGCCTCAGCCGAGGCGGATCGTGACTTCCTCTTTCGCGACTCCATATCCCTGGCTTTCTCAAGTGCGCCCCAGGCAAGCCGCTCCTCTCGTGTTGTCGGATCTGGCTGGGGGCGCTCCACCCACCGCGTCATGTTGCTCAGGAACACGTCCCTAGCGCCGAGACGAGAAGCGATGTTAAGCCGTTGTTGCCACCGTTCGTGCTCTTCGCGCTCCCACTCTCGAAGCTGACGAGACCGATGAAGGCCCGCAATGACCGCCGAGTCTTCCTCATCATGGTAATCGAGATCCAACTCAAGCGCATCCCAAACACGGCCAGTAATGCGGCCCCAAGCACCCTGCCACTCGTCGGACCGAGCCCGCTGCCTCGCCCGCCGCATGCTGGCTTGGGTGCGCGGAAAGTAATAGCCGCGGCCAGAGGGGACATGGCTCCTGCTCGCAACAGGTGGAAGATTGTCAGGTCCCAGGGCATGCTCGCACTCCATGCACAGCCAGGGGCCCCGTGGAACCTCGTCCAAGTCGATGCAGTGGGTATGATAGGCAGCATCGCAGCTGTCGCAAAGGAGTAGCACCTCCTCATCTCCAGTCGAGTCGCATACAACGCAACGGCTGTCGGCATAGTCGGCCTCGTCGGGCAGTTCCTCCATCCAGTCTCGGGGATCGAGATCAGGGACGACGGGTACTTGCTTCTTGTCCTCGACTTCCCGGGTCGAAATGACATTGCCTGAAAATGCGATTTGTTAACAAACTGTACTGTCAAGGAATTGCAAGAAATGGGTTGCACATCGTCAATCGAACATACCTCCAACCTTGTCGTAGACCGTGACGGTGTGGACAACCTGGCGGCAGATGGGGCAACTGTTGGCTTTGTCGTTCCATTCCCGCAAGCAGGCGTCGTGCAGCAGATGGCCGCACGCTTCGATTTTCGCTACATTGGATCCGGTGGAATCGTCGGGTGCTGTAGCGATTTTTTGTTGTGTTGAGGTCTTGGGCAAACTGAGAGTGTTGGTATTTTCGGCGGTGGATTGGTGTTGCTGCTGTTGTTGGTCCTGCGGGAGCTGCTGTGTACCGGAAGCTAGCGGGGCTGGTGTTGCCGCAACCTCGTCAGCAGCCTCCAGGGGCTCAAGACAGATGATGCATTGATCAGCCATGCCTCGCGACAACCCACTCGAAATTCCCGAATTTTTGAAGGGTTCAATAATGAAGAATTGAAATAGATGAACGATATGGCATTCCAGTATGATTCAGGCTTGGGTGTTGCTGAATTTTTGATGAGTATAAGTCACAGCGTTGATGTCGCGGGTCGAGGGTTTGGCCGTTGCGCTCTGTGGACTCCAGGCTGTTAACGGTGGGATGCAGCGCTGCTGGGCGCAAGAAAGAAGAAAAAGAGGGAAAGAGAGCAGCGACTCTTTCCATCCGCGGGCCCGTGCTGCGAGGGACCGGGGCCGTCAAGGTTCAAGGTCCCGGAAGCCAATCAGCGACGCCAAACCTGCCGGGCGGCTGCCACCTGTCGCTATGCTCGCCGAGCTGTTGCTGCGCCCTTGGCTTTCCTCTGCGCCAACATATCTTCTTCCCATCTCTCTGAAGACTCCAGCCTCTCTATGATCAAAGGCGGACAAAAGATGAGACCAGGGACATCACTATTTGGTCATCACAGTGGATGAAAGAATATTGGCATAAGTGGGGAACTATTACACCGTAGGTTGCCTCAGCTGTCCTGGTCCCTCGCTGCCTGGATACTCGACGTCATCACAAGCTCAGCTTCAAGCTCCCAGCCCGCGCTGGTTGGAGAACACGCCTTACTCCATGATAGACTTCTCCTCATGCGACCCTAAAATTTCTCTCGACTAGGTAGGTCAGGCAGTGTTACATCGGACTAGAAATCTTTTCCAGGAGGATCTGGGGCAAAGCTCTACTTCTGAAGCCATCAACACACCTCTTTTGCTGCTTATTTTTATAGTATCTAATTCTATCACACTTAATTTCCTATGTTGAACATCCAGTTAATTGATGGCCGTCAAGATTCCCGGATCCATGTCAGTCTGTGGTATTAAGTCCCAAGTCAATGTGCCCAAACCCAGGCCATCAAATGACGCTGACCTTTGCTCCGGCTTTCAGACCAGAGAGCTCGATGCTGATATTTGTCGAGAGTATCCCCGCTTAACCTCGATCTGCTGTCTTTGGTCTCTATGTTCCGTTTTTGCATCCTCGTACTGTTGCCTCACGTGTTCCTCGACTCACATGTCTTTTCTCCCCCAGCCCCATCCTCAACCTGTTCTTGTTCAGCAACTCTCTTCAACACAGCCACTTTCTCCTCATGCATTCCTAACGCATTCGTACACTTTGCCTAGTCTCTTCAAAACGCCCAAGGTCATTTGATGTGAGGGTCCCTTGGCGTTTTCATAGCCTTGACGCAGTCGCTCCAGCATGGACCGAGCGTCCTCAAACCTAGCTCCCTTTTCATATGCGTCCGCTAAATCCGTTATGACGCCATGAGTTTCCTCGTGATCCTTCCCATAAAACTCTTCATAGCCTGGGAGAGCACGAAGGTACGCTCTGATAGCTTCTTCACACTTGCCACTGCATTCGAAGCACCAACCAAGAAATCGAACATTTTTCACTGTTTCGATGTGCTCCGGGCCGTACTGTCGTTCGACGAGAGGAATTCCCCGTAGGTACGAGGCCACAGCTTCATCATACCGACATTGAACTTGGTAACGCCACGCCAGATTGGTGTAGGAGAACCCGATATTATGTTGAGGGCGATTTTCTCCTTCCCAAGCGTCATAAAGCTTGCATGCCTGTTCGTACATCGCAATGGGCTTGTCCATTTTTGACAAATCTTCACCCAAGAGGAAGCCGACGTAAAAAAAATACTTGGGTCTTTTTCGTCGGCCAGCAACCCATCCACAAACATATCCCAGCATCGCTCGGCATGCGGAAGCAATCGACGACCGCCCTCTCCCCCCGCAGCCTCGATATCGCCTGCCACATGTTGTGAGACACATCTCATCGCCAGCTTCGCTGATATCTTGCTTTTTGTGTCGTTGAGCACATGCACAGCCCATGAGTGCACGTACTTGTGGAGGCTGTAGCCGTGCAACCCAGGTGTCTGTTCCACCGAGGATTCCGCTAGACCGTAGTCACGTAGGACACCAACCGCTTCATAAAAGCTAGGTGCATCAGCTGTAATTTCTTGAAACCAGGGAGGACCAGCCGAGCGCCCTTCAGCCAACAACTCAAACCAGAGATCTGCACTGTCGAAATAGGCCCATAGCTCGAGAAGTCTAGCCGAGTTGACGTTTTGCAGCTCTATCCGCGGAAACAGTGAATCTAGTGCCGAATGTAGCCCCTTATCTTCCAGGTGTCGGGGAATTGAAGTTTGTAACCGGAGCCATGACGCGCGGTAAATCTTGAGATAGTCTGCGCATGTGATCGGAAATTTTCTGAAGTATGCACCGGAGTCTGAAAGAACGAGAGGAAAACCGTCAAGTTCTGTGATGAGCTCTCGTAGGGAAGGATCTATAGAGTTGTTAGCAACCACATTGTGTCCAATCGTTGGTGTTGGCCAGTAGAGTAGCCCGAGACGTACCATTGCGCAAACTCTCTCTTTCTGACAAACAAACCAGCATATCAATGCCATCCTCAGCCTCCTTTAACTTGCCAAGCTGGATGAGCTCTTGGCCGACCGCGACTTTGGGCGACTGCGTAGTGATAAGTACGGTCCCGTGGTCGGCACTTGGCAGGTATTGTCGGATATTGTATCTAGCCTGGTTCGACACCTGATTGTCGTAGTTGTCATAGACAAGGAGCCAACGGTCATTGCCAGGAATCTCAAGCCAGCGCTTGACACCCTGTACGGTAGTGTTGAGGTCGTAAGCGTCCAACGCGCACTCAATGCATGGAGCCGATGAATGATCATGGACGATGCGATCAGCGGCTTTTCGGAACCCTTCTCTCAATGATGCCTCTTCCGTGGCATCCAACCAAAAGACGGCCGAGTAGTCTTCTTTATGAAGCCGGGCATACTCGGCGGCTAGTCGAGTTTTGCCGATTCCCTTCAGCCCCTGAACGACGACAATCCGCTGGCCATGGTCTTTGTTGACTATTTTGCAGTGGATTTCCTCTAGCACTCTTTTCCTTGCGACGAATGTCTTCGGATTGTTCACATCCGGCAAGGCGAATCGGACGGAGTAAGATGACGCTGAGTTGATGGACGAGGGTACTGCGGGGGACACACCCGGAACCGGCGGGCTTGTCGATGAGAACCCTGTGGGTGAGTATCGTGTGACCGGGCATGAAGGGCCTTGGGATGTAGAAGGCAAAGCCGAAGCCAACGGGGCTGTTAAAGGTGCGGGAAACCCAGGTGAGGGCACCGTTCGTATTGGGAAACACTGAATTGAAGCCACCTGGTGAGACGCATCAGACTGGTGCATACCGTAGCCTGTGATTCGCGTGGATGTCAACCTCACTGATAGTTAGAAAGCAAGATCTCTGAGTTGACAAGTTGACTCACCGCCCAGTTTGACTTCATTCACCCTCTTCTCCTCTCCCCAGCGCTTGCTGATCTCCTTTGGTGCGTCCATGGCCATGGTCATTAGATGCTGTGAGATAGCTTTGTAACCGTGGTCTTCGCATGACGAATATTTCACCATGTTTCGATGGTCGGCATGGATGCAAATGGGTTCGGCACCAGCGTGACCGGGGACGACTGCAGACGTGCGAGGTACAACGTGGTTCTTGTCAGCATAACTACAGCGTCGTTTGAAGGCTCGTGCGCAGTACCATGATACAACTCCCACCCAATGTCTTAGTTTTGTATTCTTTGTATGCGTACTGGGTCACGAAGTCTCCACTGATCGCGCCGTATTGAGCGAGCTGTTGCTGAAGCCATTCCGAGTCACGCTCGAGATGCTTTAGGATGTCTTTCGTTGTCCTGATATAGAGAGAAACAACGTTGACCAGTAAGCTTGCAACCTGGGCTGCGTCGGCGCCAAAGTGTGGCGTGCCCATGAAGATGATGCCGTATGTAGAGTTTCTGATCGAGCGGTATTCCTCCCTGAAGCCTCTGCGTGCCAACTCAGAGTGGAGAAGGGCCTTTGTACATACGTTAATAGCCAAGGTCCTTAAGTATGAGATGTGGACTAGTCTAGACTTACGGATTTCACGACAATCCCACCCAAGCTGTGCGCCACGAAAATAATCGGGCGCTCCATTGACTATCAAGTTACGATATTATTATTACTTAAGTCACTTCTAGTCTTCCCAAAGAGACATCCCACGTACGTTGGTTCGGGCTCTATTCTGGCAGAAGTCGTCGACGAGGGTATAAGCGTCCCTGTATACTAAGCAGTGACAGCTAACCTGTGAGGTGCGATGCGTTTTGGCGTCGTAGCCCCAGGACAAGATGCGTGCATTCGGGATGTCGTTTGGCAAAAGATCACGAAGCCAGTTGACGCCGTTGTTAGCAGTCCATGTTTGCTCGCGATGGCCGTTAAGTCCGTGGACCGCGACAATGCTGAGGACGAGCAGTTAGATTAATGGGATATTAAAACGTTGAATCCAACTGAATCATTGCGAAATTGGAACAATGGGCTTGAATCCTCCTGGACCAGGTAAACGGAGCACTTACTCTACCGTTGGGTTGCTCCCTTCCGCAAAGACTTTCAGTCCGAAGGGAGACGTATTAGCTATTGCTGGGCTAGAGCGGAACCCCAACTTGCTTAAGAAACCGCCTCCATGGCTGGGAGTAGGATCCTTTGACATGGCCGGCTACGATATGGCGATGTTAACTGCTTGACAATGAACAATGTTGGTTCGAGATGCAAATAAGGCGTCCCAGGATGGTTGCCTAACCTTTCTCGGGCGCAATGCTGAGAACAAGAGTTCCCGGCCATGCGAAGGAGCCCAACCCACCATATCTCCTTCCCCTCACGCACTTTCTGCCAACCAATCATAATCCCCTGTAATCGATCTATCAGGTTTCTCCGGCAGCCCCGTAGCCTTTGGTTTCCTTGTCACCAGCGGGTGGCATTGTCAGAATGAGCTCCTCTCTGGTTCGAGATGATGTTAGCACAGACGCGCGAAAGAGAAAGAGAAAAGAAAGAGCAAATTTAGGAAGATGGCGCAAGCGAAGGGGTGTGAAGAATAGACGCTTCACCTCACTACGTAGGTACTGGCTTTGGCTTCCTGAATCACAGACAGAGCCACATCTAATATTATTATTGAAACATTTTTCGTCCATGGAACATATTATCACCTTTTCCTCAGCGCCTTTTCGATCGAGTCTCTGTTTTATTCTTCTCTCTGATGCCATTGTCTTGTTACCCCGCCGAGAGAGCAGAACCCGGATCACTCATCTGCCCCATCGTCTTCAGCAGAACCTCCTTCTCTTTTTCTAGACGCTCAACCTTGTGTTGAAGCTCTTGTATCGTCTGCTCGGCCAGGAGAAGCACGGCCTCCTTACTCATCCGTCGTTGTTGTTGGTTGTGGTTGTCCTTTTGACCATGGCCACGGCGCTTCCGTGGTTCTCTTGCGACGTCTGCCACGTCCTCCGGATCATCTTCATCTTCGTCTTCAGCCACCGAGTTATCATCATCGGCCGCCTCATCATGCTCTGCGTCGGTAAGAGGTAAAACCCGACATAGTGATTCGAATCGCGCTTGGAGTCGATGACGATACTGCTGCTCGACACGGTTGTGGTTTGTCCGGGCACGCTGGCGGGCAGGCGTTTCACCGGGTTTGGGAAGAGAGCTCGCGGGAGGTTGGTTCTGAGAGCGGCGACGTGTGGCGGTACGAAGTACCGGTTTCAGTAGTGTGGCTGTGGGTGGTTGGTGGTTTTGTTCCCTGGACTCGTTCTTCTGCTTGACATGCGACAGTGAGGGTTTGGGACTGGCAGTTAAGGCATCGTTGGTGTAGGTTGCTTCCTGGCCGCAGTCAAGAGTAGAGCCAGAAGAGGCGCCGTCCTGAAGTTTGGTGATGACAACGCCCTCGCTGGTTTCAGCACCTGGTTGTGTCTTGATAGACAGGGCGGTTGTCCGGGTTATCGTTTCTGGGGTAACTTGGGACCCTCTCGCTTTCTTTGCTGAGCCATGTTCTTCTCCATTTTGTCCCTGATCGGATACTGATGGGCGCTTCGTTGACCGACGCGATGGCAGACAGCTTGGCCCTGTTAATACCGCTGATTCTGGAACGCTGACACGCCGCTCTGCAGCCAGGGCCATGACATGTCCCTGTGCTCCCATGGCCTGGCGGTCATGCGATGGAAATGTCGAGCTTTCCCATAACCCCTCTGAGGGATGGCCCTGTTGATAAACGGCCGGGTGGCCAAGATCGCTGGGGCATAGGTCCACGGAATGATGAAACCCAACACCACTAGTGGTAAGGTGACTGGGTATTGCATCCAATGTAGGCAAGGCGACGAGATTGTCAGAGAAAAATGGCGCGCCAGGTGGTGCGGCCTGATATGGGCTGGGTCCTGACATCATTGTTGCGCTGCCCGTGGACGGGCTAAGAGGACTCGGCGGCGGCAGATCATGACATGCTGAACTCCCAGCGGCCCAGAGTCCAGATCGACCCCATGGAAGCGGCGATGTGACAGGACCTGTGGGGGCCGGACTGGGTAATCCAGAGGCCAGAGAAGGGCCTTGTCGAAGAAAGGACTCGCTGAAACCAGAGATGGCGTGACTCGTCGGAGGGCTCGTTTTCCACGGAGCAAGAGGAACATTCGCAAATTGGACGGCCGGGTTTGCCGGCAGCGAGGACGGCGATAGCGAGGTAGCAAGGGCGGGGTCACTGAAGTCCTGTCATCTTGTTAGAGGGTTCATCTTCAACGTTTTTCAATCTTTGAGTCTCAGTTCCATAGCAAAAGTTGGGTAATAAACACGCTTGCGCTTTGGGTACGCACATGCGAAACTCGATTGGGGGGCCATGTATTTCTGCAGGCTATGGCTGGGTTTTTATCGTCTCCCAACAGAATCTTTTGGCCCGAGTCCATCTCGGTACCATGAAAGCGATTTGCGGAATGGAAGCGTTGACGTTGGTTCCCAGGGACGCTGTTGCATGAAGGCACTGTCCACAGTCTCAGTCGTCAAAAGCAAACTCGGGGTAACTTTCTGGTCGTTGCTTCAGATTTCGACGGTTGGAAGGCGATGTTGTTGAAGCGAGCAGCGCTGAGCTGCGTTATGTCCGCGTTTGACATAAGGAATCCTTGAGTAAGGTGAGTTGGTGGGCTAACCTCTCAGCAGCCCTTTCACACAGTCCCCTTGGCCAGGTCACTCCGCATGCCTCCAGCTCTCGCGTAAAATCCTGCCTTATCGAGGATCGGGGCACATTCAAGCCTATCTGAACTGCAGCCGTCCGGAAGCTCCCACACGTGCGATATCATCATGGCCAGGAGGATGTCCTGTCAGCGCCGATCCTGCCTTCTTGTGCGGTCCTGATCCCACAAGGTCCCCTTCTGCGAACAGCATGCCATTCCAGAAAACCGGGCAGAGCGGAAGTCAGCAAACCGGACGCCTTGTTGACCGCCCGCATCGGCATTCGGGCATCCACAGGATCTGTAACTCGGCGGGCACCCGGTGTTGTCGCAGGATGACGACTGCAATACACGCCCAATAGGGATCCCCGGTTGCCCTCTCCGCGGATGCCATGCGAATGAGATGCACCGCAAGGACGACCAATCCACAGCGAAAGAGTCTCGGGGATATAATTATGCGGCCGTGTGGGAGTCCCATCTCGGCGAGCCCTCCTCCACAGATGTGAATGGTCTGCTTGCATGAGCTGAAGTTGCCCAGGGAAACATCACAATCCCATCTTCGGGGAGATCGGGGAATGCTGCCGCGGGGAGTCCTCGAGTCTGGGCTACACAGGGTCATCCGGACGAAACATGGAACGCCGTATATTCCAACCCGGACAGTCCCTACTTCATAAGACCTACGACAGACACACTTGCGTAATGGTCCAGTTTGCGTTATAGGGTATCCGTGAGGGGGTTACCGGAAAGTGTCAGACCCTGCAGCATGTGGAATGGAGATCCATTGCCTTAGTTCACACCTTGACAGCCCCAGAATCCCATGGCGAGGATCCTGTTAGCAGCAGATGTCCATACACAGCAGGCCCGATCCCAAGGAGAGTCTCTGCAGATGCATACAGCCAGTTGGGGGATAGAGTAGTATTAAAAGGACGGGACTTTCAGTGGCTTCAGTGGCCGTGATACTGGAGAGAACGCCTAGTATCTTGGAAGAGGCATTGTTGGTGCTCTCCTTTGCGAAATGACCACCGCAATGATGAACACATGGGATCAAGCAACGGGAGTCCCGTATTTATTTTCGGTCCCGTAGCAAACCTGGAGCCGCTGCGGCCCGGCTATAATATCCTTTTCGGTCATTCTCGGCCGGGCATGGAGGGCAAGTGATTCGGAGTGGCGCACCAACAAGCTTTCTTGGGCGCAGTATTTTTTAAATAAAAGGCGATAGCTCATATCCCGGTTCACCGGTGGCGACACGTGGTTTTAAGACACAAGGAACGTATTTTCGGACTCTTACTCCATAATATGGATGTTAGTTTGAAAGGCGTCAAAGGTCAAGTTTTGGAAATGCCCTTCCCCAGGTGGTCGAAGTAAACGGTGGGGAGCCGTACGTTCTGGTCCGAAACGACACCAACGGAATCGCGTTGAACTCAATGAGATTCTAGACTTGATTCTAGGTCAGCAGAAGCAATGTCGCCTGGGATTAAAATGTGCCCAAGAGGGTATTACACGTAAACTTGCAACCGGGGAACTGAAAAGCTACGGGTAGATAGATGCATGTTCCGGGTTTCTGACACTGCATTTATTGATTTCCCAAAGGAACCTGACTCGGCCGGTTGTGGCAGGCAGCAAGAAAAACCCGTCTCGCCACAGCCAACATGGGAAGCCGGGGTCCGATCCCCAGTCTTTATGCCGGGAAAAAGACAACACGCAGCATCATGGCTGAATGAGAAACTTGAAATCCATCCAGTCCTCTTTGCCCCGGTCCCAACCTCCCACTGGAATGTGAAACGTCCTCAAACGGATGCCAGCACATGTCCGTCGTCACACAGCAGGAAACCAAATGATGTAGGTAGTACTTGAGGTATCATCGGTGGTAGATATGAGCACATACCTTTCGGTAGATATCTCCACCACGCAGTCAGTTCCCCGTCCATCGATTATCTTGCATGTTTTTTGCGAGATGGCCCATCTCAATAAGCCGGTAGGGGTAACATGCGTTTCCCGCTTGTACTTTTCAGTTCGCCTACAGCCGCCATCGTACGACCAAGTCATGGGACGAGCGTCAACGTGCCAATCAACGAGGAGGTTGGCGTTCTCACCTTCAAGGCCCTCGCATGCGATTCTGCCATGTGAGCAACACCTCGATTCGATCGAGGATCGGGGATGATTAGGGCCATGGAGATGCTGTATGTACTTAGTACTTTGACACCTTCAGGGCCAACGCCACGCGGCACGGAATCACCGCGTTGTCGTGCGTCGCCGTTTGGGTTGCACTGCAGGACGCAGAAGATGCCAGTCTGATGCAGGTAGATGGGGAATTGTCACAAATCGATGCTTGACGTTTCCCTCTTGCAGATCTCCAGGATAATGCATATCCTCGGGACAACGTTCGTACTGCAAGGATCGGACAGCTTGGTGTGCTTCGAGAGGCCCGTTTCATAGCCTCGTTCATGGAAGTCTGCATTAGTACCTCAAGAAGTGAACGAAAAGTAATTAGTAATAGTATCAGGAAGGAAAATAAACGTGAAAGAAATCAGAAAAGCCTTCAATGAGAATAAAAACAAATATTAAAGAAATAAAAGTGACGCCCGTCAGAAAACGTTCAGGATACCTACAGTATTCACAAAAGATGCACCTGTTCCCTCTCAAGTCACGCGCATAGAGTACTTACCTTGATACCGAGTACGGAGAAGCATTTCATTTGTTGAGTTTCAAATTCACCACCCTCAAGCTGTCCAAGTCATCGAAGGTCACCGAAGTGAATGGGTGACATGCCATCCGCCTGGCCAAGTCGGGCTAGTTACAGTTAGAGGCGGCGACGCCCGCCGCTAACGTCGCCAATGCCCCCTGTGCGGTGGGTCATTCCGGGGCAGAGCGCCCGGGTGCGGCAGTGGACCCGGACGGTTCGGCGATCTCCAGCCGCCGTCACATCCCGACTTGCCGTGTGTGTTTCCATGGAGAGAGGGCTGGGTGTTACGGAGTAAAACATGCAGAAACCTGGAACGTAGTCGCCATCTAACGGGAAAAAGAGGGGGAAGCAAACGGATGCGTTTCGGGTCCGAAAACATTGTCTCAATGGGATACTTATGGAAAGTAGTCGCCGGTGGTTGCACAACCTGGAACGTGAGGTAGCTACCCCTCCTTCAATTGGGCCATGTGGCGGCCACGCGGAGCGAACCGCCCAGGATGAGAGACAGTGAAACCGGAAATAAGAGCCGTGACACTTTTGCTGATAATAGATCACAAGTGTTTCGTATGATGCGCAACCACAAGGTGTGGCGAACCTGGAAGTTAGGCTGGCAACATGTTTCCTCGGGAAATATCCGGACCATCCCCCCCGGACGGCAATCCCCCACGTGCTGGCACTGCCCCTACACACTCGCTGGGCTGTCCGTGCCAGAGTGGACGGCCGAGGAGTACAGTCCAACAACCAGGTTCGAGCCACGGGGTGGGAGAGCCACAGCTCACAGAGCACGTGATTTATCATCAGCATTATCAAGACATCGTCGCGAGAATGAAAGTGGAAAAAAAATTACTCGACGAAAGACATATCCTCCCCATGCTGAGATAGAGACCCGAATCCCTAGGAAAATGAGCCACATTACCGACCTGTCGTTACCCTTCTCTCCCTGTTTACGAAAGACCACTCCCACGCCCTTGAAGATATTATGTCACCATTAAGCCCATTCAGTTGACGCGGTACGCGTCATAAACAATCTCCCCGCCCCTACGGCAGCCGCTGCCGACCCAGATACCGTTGTTGAGATCTTGGTACCGCTCGTCGCCAGTCTCAAGCTCCATGGTAACACGGAGACGGTAGCGATTGGCAGCGACGGTGTCGGCGGCAACAGGGTCCTGTAGACGCTCCATCACCTCACGTTCGCCTGTAAGCCAGCCCGTCATCTTGCAGATGATGAGGGCAGGGTGTTCGTCGCTCGTCTGCATCAAGTAGCGAGCGTCGATACGCGTAGCTGTGTCCTTCGTGGCAGTCTGCATATCTTGGCCGCTAGGCTGTTGGAAGGAGGATGGATATGTTAGCAACAGCATGAAACCAAGTAGGGAACAAGAAGGAGCTTACCAAAAGAATGCCCTTGCCCCAGCTACCCGCCCACTGCCCGCCCGTGCAAGAAATCCAACTCTGCTTGCCAGAGGCAGTGGCCCCGACACTCAGCTTTGGCTTAACTTTAATGCTCATGCGGAAGTCGAGGTCGAGGGACGGCGTCGGCAGAGCCAGCGAACTGGCCACATCATCGTCATCAAACTGGTGGCGCAGGCTGTTGGCCGGAATCTTCTCCTTAAGAACCGACTGATAGCCTGGGCATATCATGAGGTGCTCACGCTGCCGCGAGGTATTCTTAGCCCGCACCTGCTGGCAGTATTTACACCTCGCCGACAAGCATTTGTCGTCTTCCTTGGCACGGAACTCCTCAAATGCTGCGTGGACCTCGCGAAGCGGGATCTCGGGGAGGTTAGATCCGAGAGACGGCCTCGTCTTCTGCTTTTTGGCGGGGGTTCCTTCGCCGGGACCCAGGGACGGTCGTGGGTGGGCCATGGGAGAGCCATTGATCCGTGGGTTCGGCATGAAGGTCAGGTTGGTGTGCTCCGTGGCGGCGGCGGCGGCGGCAGCGGCAGCCGCGACGCCATCGGTTGGAGTGTAGCCCGGGACCGGGCCGACCGGGCCGGCACCGGGGTGCGGGACATGTTGTGTCGGCTGTTGGGGCTGGGTCGAGTCGCTCGTCGCGGTCGGGGCGGCAGGGAGGACCTGGGGTTGCGCGGTGGGAGGTTGTTGACCCTGAGGGTTCAAGGTGGTTGCCGCTGCCGCAGCTGAAGCCTGTTGGAGGGCCACCTCAGGGTGATGGGCCAGGTACTGGGAGCATTGCAAGAGATGCTGTTTCTGGCGTGTCGTGTTTTTTGCGCGGACCTGCTGGCAGTAGATACACTGGACCAGCATGCACTTCTCATTGCCTGGTAAGGTAGTCAGTTACCAAGACGCCGTGAATTCGTACTGGAAATACCCAAGGTAACCTGACAGCCTTGGAAAACCTGGTGTTGTTACCCACCTTGGCCTTTAAATTCCACGAAGCAACTGTGGACGTCCTGATCCACCGCCCGCGGCATCTTGACGGAGGGTCAATAGCGAGTGATTCTCACTGGGATAAAATATGAAACAAGCTCTAGGCGGAGCTCGCGCGGCGACGCGGCAAGCTGGTTATCCGAGTGAGGGCGATGGGGTGGACGCGTCTGGAAAATACGCATTTTACAGTTTCGAGGTGTTTTCCCGCAATGTTTCGCGACGACCCTGTCATCCAGCCTCCCGCGTGTCACGTGACTCACGCCCCACCCTTTCATACTTCGCTTGCGCACCCTTGATACCTGAGGTCGAGAGAAGATCCAAGATCCAGTGCAAACACCGCACCGGTGAGATACATGCCTGACAATGGTACAGAGTCCTGACTTGCATTGGTTTTAGGGTGTCCCTGTGCTTCAACATTTCCGAATTCCTTTCCAAGTACCTTAGCGGTGGTCTTTCATTGGACGCTCTGTGCTTCCATGAAGCACTCAACCAAGGTCAGGCGGAGGCTGAGAAACAATCCCGTCATGCCTTTTGCCCGAATCTTTACTTAGTAAATGGAACAACCAACAAGTATCTTGCTGGATTGAGCACGATGCGTCTCGTAGGTACCTCGTAGTTCTCAAAATGTTATGGATTACCGATCTGGTTGTCTCGGGCGAGTCGACGTCTGTTCCGGTCCATATCAATCATGCAAAGTCGATGGTGACGACACGGCAAGTTGGTGGACGTAAAAGGGACAATCGTCTTTCGGTTGTTTCATGTGTGCTGCACGAGATGTAAAAGAAGAAACAAAACGGATGCGGGAAGTAAGACTGGGGACAGCGCCCAACTGGAAGCGGTGGTATTTATTTTGTACCTGAGGATCGGCATACCCCAATGAGTAAAGCCGTGGTATGGTACGAGTCCAAAGACGAATGAGAAAGACAATACGAGTATTCTCGTGGGCACTCTTTGATCTGGTCCGATATCTTGTTCGCCTTGAATCTCCCGATGATAACACACCAAACATCAAAACCTCGTCAGCGCAGGTCAAGATTGTGGATTTCTCCATCCCGACAATGGATGATGTCTCCAATAGAGGTTTGTCCTGGAGTGCAGGCATTTTTCTTTCACTCTCCCGCCACCCTTTTGGCATACTCGTAGAAATCCCGATTTCCATCCTTCCCCTAATAACGTATTTTCCCAGGGGTTGTCACCGCAGCATCCAAACCCCCGAGAGTGAAAACCCATAGACTAACTTTTGACAGATCCTTTAACAGTCTTCCAATCAAGCACTGTTATCGACATGTCGATTAGAGGTCGTTGTATCGCAGAGGCATCCAGCCTCTTCAGGATGCGCCCTGCCACAGACAGGTCTCAGGCCGTTGGGTTATCCAGATCCCACGGGAGCCGCCACTATCTTCAAGTCTCCCAACGCCAAAGGCCGATTGTGCGCCGCAAACGCCGAGCTGTTTGTATCATCGGCCCAGATGACGATGACGACACAGACGAGCCAGATGAGGGCACTAAGATCACCGCCGTTGCCACGACTCTGGCCGCTACCTCCCCTGAGACCATCAAGGACGTAAGTCCCCAGGTTCACGATCCCGGATGGGACTTTCGGTCACTTCTGGTCATATCGACGTGTTATTCACAGAACGCGGCTGCCAAAGCCGCTCAGTACGCT
The DNA here is from genome assembly GCF_041956435.1 of Mycothermus thermophilus. Classification (NCBI taxonomy): domain Eukaryota; kingdom Fungi; phylum Ascomycota; class Sordariomycetes; order Sordariales; family Chaetomiaceae; genus Mycothermus; species Mycothermus thermophilus. Next base: position 3,392,800 of record NW_027191427.1, read on the forward strand.
CAACACCTCAGCTCAACGACTCCAAGTGCGAAGGGAATCGCTACGCCAACGTGTGATGATCCTAAAACACCAGTCGAAAAGGACATTCTGTGGACGAGCATGTCGGAGCCTGCTGCCAAATTCAAGTCATCCTGGACCACCAGCAATAGGGTGTTGTCCAATGACCACTTTGGGATCTGTCTTGTTGACCCCGAGTTGGAGAACGAGCTTCGAAACAATCCTATGTGCAAGGAGATCCCACACCCGCCGCCATCACTGAGAATCGGAACAGGCCTGCTGAGCTCCAACGGGTCGGACGAGTATGACCAATGGGATTGGCCTCCGTTTTAGTTGGCTAGGGAGAGGCGTGGAGGTGGAAAGATGAGTTGGATAAATAGATGAATGGGATGAGCCTAGCGGATTCTTGAACAGGTCTTGGGATGCACCAAGCACGCCAGCAACGCCTAAGGCGCCCCTTTAGCTGAACCTTGCAAATAACAGGTGTCAGAATATACATCAGGCGTTATCAAAAGGAATTGGCTCGTTTTGGGGCCATTCCCGGTCATACCTGGAGCTCAATGTACGAGTACATATCTGAGAGTTGACTACCTGAGGTTCGGAGCCCCTGTCAACTCTGCACCGGTGCGCCTGAATGGCGGCCCAGACATCCTGATCGTGTCACTCTAGCTTATGGTCACTCGATTGTAAGCCAACAAAAGATAAAGGACTTATGAAAACACGAGTATAATTCAATGCAACTTCCCTTGATAAACTTGTGAGATGTCAAGAACGGGTTCAAAGGCGGCTGTCGTACCCGAGGGTATTAATACACCACAGTTGGAATCTATCACCCATCTTGTCCTCTCGGCAGTCCATTCCGGATGCGACTACTCGTCGTCCTGGATCGAAGAGGCCCAATGGCTGGGTAGATGGATCTCAAGGCCCACATCTGTCCTACTCTTTTCCGGGCTTGCAATGGATGTTATCTCGATGTTATGCACGGTAGGTGGGGACGGCCTGATAACCGACGACGTCACTAGCCTGGCCCATCCTGGAATACTATAAAGCGATAAAGGCCCGACTCCCGAATCCCTGATGTCGTCATCCAGATGTTTTGAAGATAGGTGGGTACTCGGGATACCTGTTGGGTCGCCGTTTGAATTCTTCTGACCAGATTGAGTTGAGTTTCGCTCGAATCAGAGCTTTGAGTGAGAGCATTGCAACTGGCCGGCAGGTTTGTTGAGTCAGAGTCAACACGAGTAAGAGACGAATTCCTTCTGGAACGGAACTAACTCAATTACACCATATTGTCTGAACAATCACTCCAAGGTACTTGCTCGGTGTTCATCGCTATCCGTAATTCTTTACCCTCAGGGGTTAGCCCTGGTTAGGCCATCATAAGGCTTGCTTCATGCACCACACTGTGCCCATAGTTGAGAGTTCGGCGCGAGACAATGACGCAGGACAAAAGCAAAATTGCATATTGACGGCCGTCTCAAGAAATTTCTGCTGCTCGGAAGCGCGAATTCAGGTTTGCTTGGGATCGGAGTCACAGTGCGGATGGTGCTCGCGTTTTGACGGACGGCGAGATGCCGAGCCGCTCTAGCCAACCACGGCGCCGATCTGCGAACGGAGAAAGCCGCTAGAAGGCGCTTGACTCCTTCTCGAAAAGCTTGTTGACGCAGCTCCACCATCGCCACGCCCGGGATCGGTGTGCTAGATGGCCCTCCATGAGAGAGCAAAGTGCCGGTCATTGGTGAGAAAGACAGATTGGGACTAGCAAAATCCTGGATCTCGAAGGGCTTGTATCCCACATGGAGAACTCTTCCCTGTTGATACGCTCGTTTCGCGGATACGCTCATCGCTTGCAGCGGCCTCCCGGAGGTAGAGTGGATATGAATCGCCGCGACACTCATTACCGAGCCAGCCCGATTCAAGATTGGACGCGGCCAGGGAGATATAAGTTGTTCCGATGTCTCAAATCCGGAGTGGTGATTTGGATAGACCATAGATCAGAAGTTCCTGTGTGGCACTTCAGTCAACATTCCCTTCTTCACTACGACTTGTCGTAGTTCATTCCCTTATCTTAATACACACTTCATTCTTTCGAGGATTCACCTTCAGGGGTGTAAAACATACACTCCCCCAACCCAACGGCAAACACGCTTGTACCAGTCACTATCACCGAGACAAACACGTCCGCGTTCGAGAGAGTCCACACATCAACAATGGAGGAAAAGTCCAACAAGCTCCCCAATGGGGAGACAGCACAAGACTACAAGCTGGTGTCGTTCGCAGAAGGAGATCCAGAGAACCCTAAGAACTGGTCCAAGTGGTTTAAGTGGTACATCACCATGGTCGTTGCTGCGACCTGCTTCGTCGTCGCCTTGTGTTCCAGTATCGTTACTGCCGACATTATCGATGTGGAGGAGGAATTCCACGTCAGCCACGAGGCTGCTCTTGTCCCTGTCACCGTTTTCGTCGTTGGGTTTGGCGTTGGTAAGTGTCATTTCTCCGGGCTAGAGTCGTGCTCCTGAGACTCAACTAACCCTTCCAAGGTCCTATGATCTTCGCTCCCTTGTCTGAGGTGTACGGCAGACGCATCATCTATGGTTCTACCCTCTTTTTGGCTGTCATCTTCATCATTCCCTGCGCCGTTTCCAAGAATATCGGCACGCTCATCGTCTGCCGTGCCATCGATGGCATTGCCTTCTCTGCCCCCATGACACTCGTCGGCGGCACTCTCGCTGATCTCTGGAGGAACGAGGAGCGTGGTATTCCCATGGCTGCTTTCTCCGCAGCTCCCTTCATCGGCCCGGCCATTGGCCCTCTCATCGGTGGTTTCCTTTCCGACGCCGCCGGCTGGCGCTGGCTGTACTGGATCCAGCTCATCTTCGCCTTCGTCGTCTGGGTTCTCATTACCTTCACTGTTCCCGAGACGTATGCGCCGACTATTCTCGCTGCCCGCGCCAAGAAGATGCGCAAGCAGACCGGCGACGCCAACTACGTCACGGCCGAGGAGCTCGACCCCCGGCCCTTCTCAGAGCGCATCGGTGTCTTCTTGATCCGTCCATTCCAGCTCCTCTTCGGCGAGCTCATCGTCCTGCTCATCAGCATTTACATGTCGGTCCTGTATGGCCTGCTGTACATGTTCTTCGTCGCCTACCCCATCATCTTCCAGGTTCGCAAGGGCTACAGCGCCGGCATCACCGGTCTTATGTTCATCCCGCTGGCCATCGGCGTCGTCACCTCAGCCATGTGCTCGCCCTTCGTCAACAAGCACTACCTCAGTATGGTCGCCCGCCACAACGGCCGCCCGCCTGCCGAGGTCCGCCTGATCCCCATGATGCTCAGCTGTTGGTTCATCCCTATCGGCCTGTTCATCTTTGCCTGGTCCTCCTACCCCTGGCTCACCTGGGTTGGCCCTTGCCTTGCCGGTTTCCCCATCGGCTTCGGCTTTATCTTCCTGTACAACGCGGCCAACAACTACCTCGTCGACTCGTACCAGCACCAGGCCGCGTCCGCCCTCGCCGCCAAGACTTTCATCCGCTCCTTCTGGGGCGCCGGCGTCGTGCTCTTCACTGAGCAGATGTACGACCGCATGGGCGATCAGTGGGCGTCCACCTTCCTCGCGTTCTTGGGTCTGCTGTGTTGCGGCATTCCCTTCCTCTTCTGGCGCTACGGCGCGACCATCCGCAAGCGCAGCAAGTACGCCTACGGCGGCGATGATGAGGAGCTGCCCGAGACCAGCTCCGGCTCTGAGTCGGATCTCGAGAGGGGTGTGCGGAAGCCTCACCGTCGTGGCTCAGTTGATCCGAACGCGCCCATGCATGAGGATCCCCTGGATCTGGAACGGGCCATCAGCTACGTGGCTAACCCTTAAGGTGGCGCTGGATGATGATATGTTTGTGGGGGAAGGAATGGGAAAGAAAAAAAAAAGGGAAAAGAAAAACCCGGGCATGTTGGAGTCGGTCATTGTTTGGGTTTGGGGTTTGGGGTTCAGGGGCTGCATTCATCATCTTGGAGTCGGGACGGGGTTTGGAGTCGGCATTGGCGGTTACAAAAGTGATACCAAGGCATAAAGCATATAGAGAAATAATTACTTGATAGTATAACATATGTTTCCCACTCAAAACTTTGTTGAACCTGATACCCGGTGAGGTGAGATGTTGTTTCCCGAGCGACGGGTGGTACGTAGTAATTATGCATATGTCCACAACATCTCAGCTTGACGGAAGCCAGGGGAGCCGAAATTTGGCTACCCACAGCAATCCACCAACATGGCAAACAGCCCGCGGGGCCACGCGAAAGCTTCCTTGGCCTTGACTCGAACCATGCCAAGGGGCCAGCAGTCGGCCTGCTGGCCGACTTCCAGAGCCAAAAACACATCGCTCCCCGGCCAAGAGACGGGGGCTGGCCAACTGTTCACCAGGGTCAGCTCGGCGGCCCTGTCGGAGTTTGCTCCAGCGATTCGGCAGGGTTCCTGTGGTGGGTGCCAAGGAGCGGGGTCGGCATCTGCTCCGCCTCCGGCACTTGACGAACCCGTGCCGGACCGGAGCCGAGGCGGGCTGACCAGAGTCTTGGAGAATTCTTCAATGGAGTGAAGTGGAGGTTCATCGTCAGGGTTTCAACACTTCAGGAGAGTTATGGTTACCGAATCGTTCATCCCGCTTTGAGTTCTTGGTAGTACCAATGATCATGATCTCGAGCAGCGGTCTTGAAACTCCATCCAGTCTGTTCATCTCTCCCGCTGGCTGCTGACGGCCCCCACCCTGCTGACAGAATGGCTTCGGTACGGAGTAGTACTGAGTTGGCCCAGCTCATGCATCCACGTCCTCGGGACCCGGAAGAGACCCCGGCTAGGTGCCTACGCTAACGACCAAGCTTCCCTGTTTTGAGACTATGGCCTGATGTTCAACCGTGGAATAGAACTGATACTATGGCGTCGCTGGCCGAAAGAGGTAACACCTGTCAGCCAATGTGCAGACATAGAACGTGCATATTGGCAAGGGAAGAAGCGGAGGTGAGGAAGACGATGGGCATAAAGAGGCCAAACTCCGCCGCCATGGTGGTCAGCTTCCGTCAGGAACTCCCCGGAACCAGGCCTGGTCTTCCTTTGGTCAACATAGACCGGTTCGTCCAAATCTGAGGTACCCAGCTCGAAATCATTGGGAGGAATCATAACTTCATCGATATCCTCTCGACCAAGATGCGGTTCAGCAGATCCCTCCTCCTCCTTTTAGGGACCAATCCGCTCCCTTCCCTCGCGGTCACTCTGACCACCATCTTCACCCTTCCCGGGCCCACCCTTCCCGGCTCCTGGTTCGAGAACCTCGCCGTGAGGCCCAACGGCAAAATCCTCGCCACACGCGGCGATGCGCCCGAAATCTGGCAAATCGATCCGGCCACCAACACCGGCTCACTGTTGGTGAGCGTTACCGGCGCCTACAACCTCACAGGCATCGCCGAGGTCCGCCCGCGCCACCATGGCAAAGGCAAGACGCGGCACGTGCACGAGACCTACATCTTCGCGAGCTCTTACATCCCGGCCCCGTTCACCGTCGCGCCGGGGAGCGCTAAGGTGTGGAAGCTGACCTTCGGACACTCGGGGACGCCGACCGTCTCCCTTCTCGCGGCCATGCCCAGCGCGGGCTTCCTCAACGGCGTGGCGTCGTGGGACACGGGGCGGGTGCTGATCAGCGACACGGAACTCGAGTGCGTGTACCTCATGGACGTGGACACGGCGTCCTACACGACGCCGCTCACCGGGCTGGCGGGAATTAACGGAATCCAAACACGCGGCTCGGCGACGGGGGCGGGTCATCTGGGCCACATGTACGTTTATCGCGCGGACCATTTGCTGTCCCAGCTGAGCAGGATCCCGGTGGATTCGAATGCCGTGGCGACCGGCTCGGCGGAGCTGCTGTCGAACGGGACCTCGATTGATGATTTCGCTATCAACGTGGATAGCACGGGAGCTGGCAAAGCATATATCGGCGCGATGTACGATAACCTGGTGCAAGAGGTGGACGTGGCGGCTGCGCCATCTTCTGGGCTGGGGACGAGCAGCTTGTTGGCGAACGACTTGACAGGCACGGGGTACGGCCTGGTCACTGTCGTGGCTTTTGGGAGGACATCGGCGGATTCGAATGTGTTGTATGCGACTGCTGGGCAAGGCGGAGGTAATGCGGCGATTGTGAAGATTGAGCCTTGAGACTTCATTGGGAGGGTTGCAAAGCTTTCGAGGGGATTCGGAGTTGGGCGGTTGGATGATGATGTACATGCTTATGACATCTTCGATAACGATGACTGAATGAACCAATTGTGACATTATTGCACCAATGTCGTGTCACCATGACACCCAATTTGTGACTGCAGCTGTGGAGTGTTCCATGGCTGATAGCCTGGACCGGTTTTCTATGACGGTTTTTATGTGTCTGGGTCGAGGTAGACACTCGGGAACTAGGTGGGTAATCAATCGCCTGTAAGCAGAGGACCCTTTCGGGCGTCTGGGACCGGCCTCAATGTTCTATGACGCTCCTAGACGAAAGACATCATTACGGCCCCTGAATTCCAAACCGCTCATATGGAAAGTTGACCAGACTATCCAGCTTCTCTGCCCACCCGTCATCCAGCTGGCCTAGCTGATGCTCATCCCCAATTTGCACCAACCCCGACCGCCCCGCGAGAACCTCCTTGACCCTGTCCTTCCACTCCGCCCAAAGTCCTTCATGCGGCACCCACACAACTCTCATGCCAGCTCGCCTCCCAGCCTCCACACCCGGCACGCTGTCCTCGAACACGAGGCACTCGGCCGGCGTAATCGGCGGTTCCCCCGTATTCTCTTCCTTCAGGACGGCGTTGATCGCCTCGAGCGCCACCAAGTAAATATCCGGCGCCGGCTTCCCCCGTCCGGGCTTGACCCGCGGATCGTCGCCGAGCACGCGGCACTTGAGAGGGATCATGTCCATCATCGCGCGTGTCTCCGGTCTCTTCATCTTCAACTCAAAGTTCTCCGTGGACGTGCTGCTGGCGAGAGCGACGCGGACTTGGCGCCCCTCGACGTTCCGCGCGGCATGCTCCACTCCCTTGCCGCCGCCTGTGAGGTGCGAGAGCAGGTCGGCGGCTCCGGGAAGCGGCTCGCATTCGGGAAAGTGAATGGCCTGGAACTCGGCCTGCTCTTTGGCGTACTGCTCGTGCGAGATGGGGAGCTGGGCCCAAGCGTGGAAGACGGGGCCGTTGCTGCTCCCTGGGACGCCCATGAGCTTGGCCTTGAGGGACCACGGCATGGGCGGACGGCCGTACTTGGCCAGGACCTTGTTGGCACAGAGGCTATAGATATCCTCGGTGTTGAGGAGGAGGCCGTCCATGTCAAATAGGCAGGCCCGGATGGGGGGAAGGTTGGCAGAGTGAGGTTTAGAGCTAAATTGGAGTGGTTAGGATTGATTTCTTAATCTGGGACACGGAAGACATACCCCATGGTTGTGGGAAATCTCTTTCAGGGGCCTTAAATGCTATTAGTTGTCGTCAGTAAATAAGAAGATACTGAGTAGAAGATCAGAAGTGGTGTAGGCCAGCAATTGCAACCCAACAGGAACTGGTGTCGAGGTTTCGCAGATTGAACCTGCAGCAGGTGGTGAGGTGAAACATGAATGGTCTCTGTGCTGGTCAAAGTGGAGACACACAGGTAGCCTGCAGGTCAAAGATTTCCAAGGGGTTTGTGCAGATTCTGATCAGCTAAGGTCCCAAGGCTTCGGGGTCCTTGGGTTGAATCCAAAATACCTTCCCTCCCAAGACATTCACTGATGGCCAACGGAACCGCAGGAACAGCAAGTTTTCGAACACTTTCAATAAACAAACAAAATAAATATAATCATAAACATAAACAAGCCAACCAACCAAGCCTTTTCCAGCCCTCTAGGATAAGTGATTGTTCGGTAATATGTCGGGGTGTGATGATACGTGGGTATCCGCGATGCTCTCCGTTTCCATGAGAGAGCATTAGCATCTTCTCTGCTTCTCCGTCGTCTCCAACAAGTCCTTCCCTTTAGCACTTCCTCCACTCGACGTCCCACTGCTCAGTGTTGGCCTTGAAGTAGGCCCTGCCTTCACCAGAGAGAACAGCGCGGAAGTTGATGTTGAGGATACCAGTGTACCCGTCCTTGCCGATGCATGGCGACCAGACCTTGTTGTTGTCCGACTTGCCGGTCAGAACGACGGCCTGGGTGACGGTCCTGTTGCCGTTGTTCGCAAGGGTGCCCTTGAAGACCTCCTGGACAGGGAGTCAGTCATCCGCGTCATCTCCCAAAAGATATGATTCCATGTGGGAAAATACTCACAGTCTTGGCGGGATCCTGGCTGAAGTAGACGCTGGTGAAGTGGGTGAGAGAGGTGCCGGGCTGCAGCACGGCCTGGCCGCGGACGGTGTTGCTCTTGACAGCGACTTGCCAGCCCTGGCTGGCACCCTCGGCCTGGAGGTGGGCCTGGCAGTTGACAGTCTGGCTCGTGCCCGGGAGGTTCGCGACGAACTCGCTGAAGGTAACCTTGGGGTCGTTAAAGGTGCCAGAGAAGGCGGGGTCCTTCTGGCACCCGCTGCCCGAGAACTTGATGCTGGTGATCTTGGGCACGGCGGCCTTGTCCTCAGCGATAACGGCCGAGGCAGCGGCCAGGAGGAGGGTGAGGTTCGCAAGGAGGCCCATTGTGTCTCGGAGGTTTGGTGGAGAGGAAGTAGCTATTAAGGTCTGCTTGAGGCGGAGAGGATCGGTTGGACTGGGCTGCTCAGGAAACCTCTTGTTGATAGATATAGTTCGTCAAGATGCAGTCTGGTGATTTACATAGGATGCGAAGCAGGAGTTGGTCGAGGGACGACCGATGGCCCCTTTCTTATACAAAGGGCGGCCATCCGGGAGGTGGCTAGTGGTGCAACGCGCGTCGGCGCCAGATGGACCTTCTAGGCGAGGCAAAGACATCGTGATCCTCTTGGACTGTAGTGGTTCCCGATGTGTCGCCACCGTGGTTCTCGGGCCACGACCAGGTCGTCTAAGTGTCTCTATGCGGAGCTTGCAATTTATCCATATTGCGTCGCCGTGAATCCGGGTGCCCGGATTGGCAAGACGCAGACTCTAAATTAACATCCAAAAATAGGTCCCAGACATTTACTGTCTCGCTCGCCTTCGCTTCCCCGCCAAGATGGCCTTGAGCTTGCGCCAGTGGCTCGGAAAGAGGCGAGAACTCGGAGCATCGACCGGAGAGGGAGGACACAAACCCGGAATCCCCAGAACAGCGTTGCACGGAGAGATTCGGATGCTCTTCTCGGCGCATCTCGTCAAGAGCGCAGAATCACCAGAATCAACAGTCTTGATGTTGATACTACCGAGAAGGAATGAATTGGGAGTGATGCAGCGCAATGCATCGATGCCAAAGTTTGGCAGCAACCCTCCAACTATCAACACCCATTTGAAAGGGGCATCAACCGTTGACGAGAAGCTGCTGCAGGCACTCTGCTTTGCTGCAGCCCAGCCGTTTTATTATCTGCCGCATTGGGTTGCCTACCTATCATCCAACCTACTCATATACTAGTGCTAAACTGCCCCGTGTACTCCAAACAAACGTTGCCCACCTCCTGCAGAAAAGGTCCGGCCCTCCACACCATCAGGATCTTTTCTCTCCGGCACATGCGATTCCACATGTCAGGGTCAACGGTCTCCTCCGCGGTGCCCGCCGTCGCCACGTTGCGGCACAGTACGGAAACGATCGCTGCGGAGCTCATTTCCGCGCCGTTTCTGGTGTCGATGCGACCTTAACGTTTCCTCCTCCCCAGACCACAGAACTTTCGACCCTCCCAACGGAAGTTCTGGCCTGCCAGGGGTTCAGGTCGCCGATTCGTGCCACCCGCTGTAAGCTTAAACTGTCATGCACCACGCCCAGCCATACATTCTCACATACGACGTGTATACCCCAGAGAGAGAAAAACACTTGCCTTCCTTCTGCGGGCTAACCCAGTCTTGCGTTGCATGGGTCTCTCCGCTACCACCAAAGCATTGACAGAGGCTCGCTCGCTACTTTCTCCTTCCGTGGACGTCGCTCTCGATCATTCAGGCTCGTCGTCTAATACCGACAAGATAGGCGGAATGCCCAGTCTGCTCGGGTCCAACGTCGGGTAGAGTGCGACGTAGTCAAAACTGGCCCATGCCATCGCATCCTATTTATGGCAGCTTTCAATATCCCGATGGCACTCCCCGGTATGGAGAGCCAAACGGTCGCCGAGTCTGGCTCCCTTCTAGCCTAGAAAGCTTCCAAGCCCACAGTAACCAGGAAGCGCACTACGTACGTACGTACGTACGTACGTACGTGTGGATATTGCCCAGTCGGTCTTTGCCTGACGGGAGATAGTAACGAGTCGAATGTCGAAGCTGCCTCTTCCGCTGACATTCCAGCACTCCCCGACTGGTAGGTTCGCCAGTATTGTTACATGCGTTGTGCTGTTCCCCAGCCATCGCAACGTGATCGGAAGCAACCCCAGCAAGCATCCAAGACCTTGACTGTCACCTCCACTCCGAACAGCGAGTAACGGTCCCACTATGGCATTACTTTACATAGCAGGTGTAATGTCAAGCAGTGGTACTGTACATGGCGTCATGCTTGCCCAGCCGCGTACGTCCGCTTGGAGATAGGGGCAGCCGAGGAGCAATCACCTCGCTTGGTTTGCTGACCATATCTTTATTCATGCTCGTCGCTGTACACTTGGGCTCGGCTTCACCTCGCTGAGATCCACAGGTAAGTGAGGCAGTTTATATGAGATACGTAGGTGATTTCTTGGTACCAACCAGGCGGAGGACGTAATTAGGACACACTAGAGTCTCTCCTCAGATCGCGCCACTGGATCATCAACAGATAGTAGAATAGGTATCACATGCTGCATTCACCTGCCGCAAGCATCTCATTGCCCTCGGCTCTACTTGCTAGGTTCGGGACCTTCGGTGGCGATTGAAGGGCAAAAGTCCAAGTGTGGATGAGCTGATTACTACCGGCCTCCTGTCAACTCCTGTCAGGGACCGGGTAATCGCATGGTTACAGAGGAGACGACCGTCAAGTTTTTAATACCATAAGTGCTCGGCTGACCTCTCCGGTACCGCAATCTGGAAATCCCGGAGAGTCCTTGATCGTGTCCACTTCTTGCTCCTGGAAATCTCACAATAGGCGAGACGCACAAGAATAGACACACCGTTGCGACTGACATTCATTTCCGCAGCGCCGGGACTTTCGAGGTTCTGGAACCTGGCACTTGAACCCCAGCGAGCTACGGTCCTGTAAGTAGTTACTGTACGGAGTAGTAATGGACTGATACACATTAATATATTTACCAATTGCCCCCTTGTCTCAAGACCCTGGAAAGCATTTAGTATTGGGAACTTTCTCACGGGCTCGCAACGTTCAACGAAGCCATAATACGCTGTTCTGGGCTTCCAATCGCTCAACGTCCGAGAACCGGCTACATAGTAGATCATCTAGTGCCAACTCGACTTGGCTTGTGATCATGGCTCTAAGGCTCTCACAATCATCGTCACTTTACTCCGGCTCTAGCAGTCACCCTGGGATGAGTGACAAATTTGACCCCGTCAAGCCCACGACTGAAATGTAGCAATACGGAGGACTGCGTAGTCCGGAGTAGTAGACTCACTCTCAAAGGAGGATCGAACTCCGGCTCAGCAGATCAGCTGAAACCTCCCCTGTTAAATCTCGCAAGGGAATGAGGAGAAATTTAGCTAGCCGAAGGAGTCAGGTGAAGATCTCATGCGGAGCTCTTTGGTTTCTTCTCATCTGACATGAATTCAACTCGACGGCCTTCAGTTGGTTGGCTTGGACATCCAGAGCCTACCAAGGCGTCCAAGAGAGAGATATCTGACATTGCCAACTGTTGATTGGTGTTTTATCCCACAGATCCCCCGAAGGGGGGCGGGTAGATTAGGGTTATGACAACGGGCTATTCCGCATGGGGTCTCGGGACACAAGTGCCGCACCGACATGTCGGGAAGGTTGGATGGTAGCATTGTAGATCGAAGGGAGCGGGTTCCTGGCCGCTGAGGAGAGGTCTGGTGAGACAAGTCACAAGGGGGTTGAACGAAAGGTTAACCATCAAGGGGAACGTTAAGTACGATGTAGAGACGCTTATTAATTAGCGGTAGTAAGAAGTAATTCTCCAGGTACCTGAGACAGCCCTGGAAATTAGTTAAATGTGATAGAGCTATGCAGTCTCAACACCAAGCACCTGATCTCTTAACATCATTGTATAATCTTGACCCCATCACCGTCAACTAACCATGAATCGTTCTCAAAACCCGGAACATGCACAACAGAACAAAATGGTATCATGTATGCTCCCAGCTACCGTTCAAACAACCCACCCAACACCAATGCCACCCAAACGCCAGAATACAAAAGGAAAATGACAGGGACAATATGCATCTTGACCCCAAAATATCCATGCAACCAACCTTCCCATGCTCATATGTCTCCCATCGACCTGACGTAGACTCGCTCGTTGTGCGTGCGATGTGTGCCGCTTCGGGTTGCAACTTGTTGACATCCATCAACGCATATTATTGGGGTCTGAGCCTCCAAAACGTCACCCCATCGTGAGATTCGTCGGTTCTGAGACAGCGTGCGGCCGTAAATGCGTCTTCGGCGGTGCCCTCAAAACCGTCCTTTCTCCATCACTGCGGCCCATCATTGGTGTGCTGTCCTCATGAGGGCCTTGCTCACTGCTACTCCTGCTCCCGAGGCTGCTCGATCTCCTCAGCCCGTCGCCTTTCCTGCCCAAGGTGCTGGGAGTGCTCAAGTCCCCCGCCACAGCAGTTGACGAGGTGGACAACGACGGCCCTCCGAGCTTCTCGTCCAAGTAATCGTCCCCGCCAAACAGGCGATGGGCCTCGAGATCCAAGTCCGCATCCAGATCGTACTGTCCCCCTATATCTCGTCCCGCACTCAGCTTCCGGAGTGGAGCAGTCGAGGATGCGGTGAAGCCGTGGTAATACCGTGACTTTTCCAACGTGTCGCCATTCACAGAGACTCGGCTTTCAGAAAGGTGCGGGAGCACGCTGACACCTATACTACCAGCACGACTGCAAACTGGGTAGAGGGCAGGGGGGCTGCTGCGTCGGGCGTAGTTGGCTGATGATTGTTGGTGTGTTTGTGTCGGCGACGTAAGGGGAAAGGTCCCAGAAGTCGGGGAGGACGAAGAGATGCGCTTGCCGGGGTTAAGACGATTGTCATTGCTTTGATCGAGTTCATAAACGCTGTGGGTGCCAAGAGGTGTGATCCATTGAAGGGTTGGGTCCGGTTGATCATGAGTACTGGGTGAGAAAAAACGAGGAAATATGCGTTCGATGAGCGGCTTCAGGGTCATGATGCAAGCGCATGAGATGGCCGCGTTGACCTCGATCGTCGTCCAATAGATCATGTGGGCGCTCGTGTATGAACCGTCATGAGTTTGCCAGTCGTGCTGTGTAGCTAGGACGAGGAATGCGAGGCGGACGACAGAGATGATGCAGACGCTACAGACGCGAGTTAGATGTGGAAGACAAGAGGTCGTAAGGGAAAAAACATACAAGAAGCCAAGAGCAAAAACGCCAACTATAGCATATTTCTGACGACGAGGGAGTGTTAAGCGACACAATACGGGCATCTGAAATAGTTAGCAGGTCAACTTGCGAAGGTTTGATGGTTGTGAAACGCGTACCGGCAAGGCCATGATGATAAGATCGCTGGCGAGGTGGAGGCCGGCGTTCGCCCACCACACGTTGGCGGGCTGGCAGTAGACATGGGTGGTCAAGAAGAGTGACCAGTCCCAGAAAGCCACAAGAGGTATGCAAACGGTGAGGACTGAGATGGCGAACCAGACGGTCAATGCGATGACGCAAAGCAGGAAAAGCTGTACCGTGCGCTGAATCCATTCCCAAGTGAAAATCCGCTTATAGAGCAACAAAATCGAGATGCGAGTGAAGCTAAGGCTGAGGTTATAAAACAGCATCCCATACCACGCGGCCTGACATTGTTAGACATATGGGAGAGTTGAACAGGATGTGGCACCGGTGGGCGGCTTACTCGTTGAAAGTTGGTGAACTTTAACATGTCAAACTCCCACCAATGTTTGCCAGCGCCATTGACCAACTCTGGATGAAGTTAGTGTACAATCCTGAAGCTGGGCGAAATCGTTGACATGACGTACGTTCCAGGGCGCTCGCTGTGACACCAGCAGAACAGAGCTAGAAGGATCATGAGCGTCAGCATTGATGATGTGGACGAAATCCAGCGACAATGAAGGCCACTCACTAATGCTGGCAAGATTACCCAGTCAGACCAACCGAGAACTTTGCTGACATAGCCGCGGACATAGAATCGGAGACCGACGAACGTGATGGCGATCAGGAGGGTGAGGATGGAACAGACAACGATGTCGACTTGGAGTGATCGCGATGCCTGGTCTGGTATTGGTCCGGGAGAAAACGTCGCGCCGACGAAGTCCTCGTCCACCCATGGGTTGTGACCGAAAGTTCCGTTGGCGGTGGAAGATGAATCAAACCCGGCACCGGGATCCATCATGCCCACCTCGTCACAACGGCGAAGGCGGCGGCGGAGACGGATGCGGACGCGGCGGCGACCCCCACGGTGTTCGCAGTTCCCTGATCACGGACAACAACACCGAAGATGGCTGGATGGCGGTGACTCAATGACGAGGGGCTGGCCACGCCGATGGGCTGAGAACGTCGTCGTCGGCGTGCGCTGGACCGCGTCGGGTTGGCGGAAGCGGCTCGGGACGGGGCCCAGGTGGGTGACAGCGCCGCAAAATCCGGAGAATCGTTTTTGTTGCGCGTTGGACGGTAGATGACAACACATATACTGACAACTGCTACTCCCGCGAATTCTCCGGAGAAAGAGACTGGGTATGATCCGGCAACGGGTTTAATAAAGGTTGATATGTGTTGAGTGATACCTTTCCTGCGGCGGTGCAACGCAGCGAGTCCGGGGTAAACAGTATCGATCAACTCCTTCTGGTGTCAAAGCTCACGTTTGGCACGCGTGTCGGTAGTGTGGATGCACCGTTGTCGTGTGTGTTTGTATGTGTATTCAGGCTTCTCTCCGGGGGACTGGACAAGTTGGATCCCGAGCCGGCGGGTGTCTGGCTACGGGATGCGGGGAGACGGGAACAAGGAGAGCGTTCGCATCGTGACAAACTGCGACGATGTCAAGCAGCCGGCGGCGGTGGGTTGCGGACTGGCCCTCTTCGGCCGCGCAAGTCGGTCGCACCTGGGAAACTCCACCGACATGCTCTGGGTCCCGCGCTCAAATGTAACGTGGAGTTGCATTTCGGAGCTCAAGCGACCGGCGTCCCCTGGGTCGAATGGGTTCCCACAGCCCTCGTTGGACGGTACAGCGGTGGTATTGGACATTCAGGCTGCTCTTGACGGATTCCTCCCTCGAGAGGGCAATGAAGGGGGGCATGGGGCCTTTCATGCGCCAATTGGATTGAGTGAATCCTGGATTTGGCTGTGAGGTCGGTGCGTGCATGAACACTTCACTCGAGGAACTGTCTCAATTCCCCTGAATGAAAAGTCCATTTCAGGATTGATGACCACAACCGTTGTTGGCTAGGGCTTTTTTCCCCGGGCTCTGCGCTTCCCAAGAAACGCCGAGACGATGTTCTGCCGGGGCTAGCGCGCAAACTCTGCCAAACACAGACCCCGGTCATCCCGATGTGGCTCCACCGCAACCGGGACGTCGACCCGAACATCTCCCGATCGGGCAAGGCCTGATGCAAAACCAGGGAACCGCTGCTCCCACGAGGTGAACCTTCGACGCAGAACAAAACTCCATCATGTCGATCCGCCTCGCCCTGGACTGCAAACCAGGCAAGCCAGCGTTGCCCAGAAGGCGAGGCTGGTGAACGGTCAAGGCCCGGTGAACGATCGAGACTCGGCCAACATTCCGAAAGTTTCTTCAGGGGTTGGAAGCCAACTTGGCAACCCTGGCTGCAACTCATTCTGGATTGATGAGGAACTTGCTGAAATCAGGTTAGGAAACGTATTAGTATGTGCGGAGGACATATTAGTACAATTACTAAGCAACACCAGTTATACGTCGTATTCCAGATACACTAAGTCCTGCCTGGATCTTCATCCTGATCCTCCTCAACTCTTTGTCTGGGAATGCAACGTCACTATCTCGTGTGCTCATGTCCTGTGCCTCAGCCAGAGACCATCGCAACGCGACAACTGAGCTGTTGGGTTTGGCTGCAAAATCTGTCCAGGCGTCAATGATCTAACTCCAAATCGGCGATAGCACGCCATGACGGTAACGATGATCGAACGACAACCACGAGGCCTCGCGTGGCAATAACACAACCTGCAGAAGCATTTTTTTACGAGTGTGATATACAATTAGAACCTCGCTACGGAGTTAATAACATATACACATGGTACATCTTTCCTGGTATGCTCTCAGGTCTCTTGTTTTCTCCTTCGCCCTCGGGGCTGAGTCCCGTCAAACCCTCTTGAGTCGAGACCACGGTCTTATAGCACCTATGGCACGTATTTCTTGAGAAGGGAGTTGTAGTAGGTGTAGCCAATACCCGAAGGAGGTTCTGCGGCGAAGATGTGTTAGCATTGGAAATATCATCTTTCTGCCGTGTGCTACGCCCGCCGCCGAGCTGCCAAACATCAACTTACCAAACGAGTAGATATAGTCACCCCACCACGGGCCGCCCGCCCACCAAAGCGCACCTGTCCAGACATCGCTATTCTCCTGGAGGTGGTTGAGCATGCCCTCAATGGCCTGCTGGCAAACCGAGTTGGCGCCGCCGGCGAACTCGCCGAGCAGTCCAACCTTGCCGTTCTGCCTGAGCCAGTTGGTCGCACCAATGACGCGCTGAAGGCCGACCTGGGTGCTGACGCAGGCCGTGCTCGTGCCGGACCCGTCCGAGTCGAGGTACTGATGCATCTGGTACACCAGCTTGTTCTCCGGGTCGCGTAGCGCCGCCAAGTTGTTGTTGGTCACGTTCCACGTCCACGCGCCGGTCCACGAGTTGCCCTCGACCATGATGTACTGCGAGGTAGCACCCGCGGCGCGGATGGCGTCGATGGCAACCTGGTTCAGGTCGAAGACGAGCTGCTGGTCCATGTCGTGGTACTCGTTGTTGGTGTCAAAGACGACAAGAGGGTTCGACGCAAAGTGCGTGGCCAGCTTGGTGAAGAAGCTGGCGAAGGCGGCCTTGTCCGTGATGATTCTCTCATAATAGCGCCCGAAGTTGTGAGGGTCAAGCATCACATACTTGCCCTTGCTCGTGATGAAATTCACAGTCTCTGTCAGGTTCCGGAGGTAGTTGGCATCGAACGCGGCGTTCAGCTGGTTGGGTGCCAACCTCTCCATTGAGAAGGCCACACGGAACATGTTGAAGCCGTCATTGATGTGCGTCTATATAACCAGTCAACACTTGGCTCTTGTACCTCATGGTGTACCCCCCCTCTCTCCCTTCCGTTTCTTCACAACATACCTGAATTGACGACGTCGAGGGGAAGGTAAAGTGCTTGCCCCAGAGCCCGGGATACTCTCCCTTGCCGAACTCGGCGCAGGATTGGTTGATGCCAAACCACTTGAACTTGCCCTTAGCCGGAGTGGTTGAGGTAGCAGCCGGGGCCGACCTTGTTGTCGATGTTGCCCCTGGCGTTGTCGTTGTCCGTAACGTGGTCGACTGCGGCTGGCATTGGCTGTACCACTCATTCAGGTACACGCACGTGTAACCAGATACACAGGATGTAGAGCCCGAGAAGCCAACGCCACCACATTGCTGCCATGCACCGCCCTGGGCGAGCGCGCCTGTCGCAAAGAGACCGGCAAGAACGCTGTGCTTCATCGTAGTGATCAGGGGGAACTATCACCAGGAGAGTCGTGATGGATTAGCCTGTCCGCAGTGGACTCGACTACGGCGAGGGTTAGCATGAGAAATCTCAGTCGAAGAGCCTTCCTTGACGCTTATATCCTCGAGCAGTATGCACCATCAATTTGACGGCGTTCTACTCCCAGATATTTGGTCCTGCCATCATGGGTTCCCTCGCCGTGCAGCGTTGCACCACCCCTCGGCTCTCGCCGCGCCGAGGCGGGTAGGTTTGTGGGGCGCCGTGACATGCGAAGGCTTGTTTGTTCATGGAATCGTGCTCCCTCGGGATCGTGATCAAGGTTGTGAGGAGAACAGCTAAGAACGTGTCGCCGAGTTGCCGTATCTGCCCTCAAGGAGGGCGGGACGGACCATGCCGAGTTCCTGAAAACGTTTCGCGATGTCATGTTTCTGTGGAGTGATCGGCCATAAACACACTTGTTTCTTGGTCGCTGTTTGATCTGAATCCCGTGTCATCACGCTCTCGGACCCGACCCGGGGGGTAGCACGGACCGGCCGGTGCCGCCGTTTCGGGGACGCTGTCCTGCGAGGGTGACAGTTGGGGGCGGATGCAGCGTCTCCGGCATCGAGTTGGGGCAGCTGGTTCCGTGTGCCAAGCCCCGTCCTTCGAACATCACCAGACTGAGAAGCTTCATGATGTTTGTTGACCCTGAAGAAAACTAACAGTCAAATTTCCAATCAATCATGGAATAATATGTTGTCGGAGTAATGATGACATCGTGAGAGCCATGGTATCGCCGGGCCTTGTAAGAGCGTGCGGTCGCTATATGATGCTATCTACTTCTACGCAATTGGGATTATTAACTGATTACGTTCAAGGCGTATCATCAGTAGAGAGTATAAAGCTCAGCGCTCCCATACGGTGGCTAATATATCGGCGGTTTCTGTAAGACCTTCCACTGCCCTTGTGAACAGATGGTGACGAATAGGGATAGATACACATGAGGTGATAGGAAACATCAACTCTGTCCTTGTCGGCAGAATATAAGTATGGAATTAAGTGCAGAGTTTTGGAAGAATCCAAGATTTGTGTGCCTGACTACGTTATTACATCGCAACAATACGGCACGCTCAGTTGCCTCGCTAAGCAGATCGGCCAGCAGGATCCCCTTGCATAGGTACCTGATGTTGTCAGAGCTCTCCATGCGCTGGTAGGGGCTTGGAACCAAGCCGTGTGGCGTTTATATCTATCGTTCTGGGGCAAGAATACCGTTACACTACCGGCGTGGGACACAACTGGACACAGCGTCAGACCCACAGACAATGTTGGATGAACGGGGTCGCTGCGCTAAAGACATACCCGGGGATCTTATCCAAAGCCCAAGAGTCAGGGGGAAATTAGAGTAAGAGGATCAGAGCAACCTAAGTGTCAAATCTGCCAATCTGAATAATTTTACAAGTCAGATGTGTTCAGACATAGTCGTAGCGTAACTCGTTTCGATAACCTCTAGGCGGGGAAGAGGAAAAAAAGACGATTGCAAAAACCTCAGCCTCCTCCCAGGAATCCGTTTGCAGCGTCTTTGTCTTGCTACGCTCGACGAGCTGCAGGCAAGCGGGGCGAGGAATCCCCCAGAACCTGGACCTCAACTCGAGCGCTGTGGCAGCAGCGACCAACTGGCAACTCAATCCTATAGCCTGGACGTCCCAGATCCTGGACCGTCCAGCTCGTAACGCAATCCATGACAGGCAACATGTGACTCCAGGGACTTGTCTTGAACAATGCCAAGTTGCTAGAGAAGGCTGTGCAGTTAGCAAGTTTCTGTATCGGGCATGTTCCTGGACCAAGCGATATTCGGTCGTAGCTACATGTCAGCCAAGTGTATTGCGCTGGTTCGAGACTCAGGCCATGGATGTCCTGATGTCTGCAGGACCCTCGAATCTTGAGATTCAACAGCTTTGGCGGACAGATTCCCAACAAAGATTCTAGCCAGTGTCATCCTTCCACGAAGCTGGGATGATGCCCAAAGCAATACGATACAACAACACCCAATGTCTACTCAATATGAGGCAATATGACAGCAGACAGACAGAATGGAAGAGAACGGGATCATCAGCTTGGGTCAATACTCAAGCAAGTGATGTGTGCCCTTTATTCAGGTGATGGGCTGGGCGTGATCTGTCAAGAAATGCTTGGAGGTGGTAGGCACAAAGACACAAATGGGCGGTCAGTCAGGTATTGGAGAAACGGGAAAAGATGGACGACCTCAACCTGACCACAAACATGGCGAGTCTTGCCAGAAACCTCGGGCTACCAGGCTGGCGCCTTTCTGGAAGTGCGCTTGTGACCCCACCTGCAGCCTGGCCCTCTGGCGCATTTGGTTTGCGGAAACACGAAGCTAGATGTGCTGTTGTGGCTGATGGCGATGCAGGTTCTAGAGCTATCCATGCACACAGCCAGACCCTAGAACATGAGGTATGCGCTGTGGCGTACATACACCAGGAACAGAGATGAGGTTGTGAACGTCGTGTGTATGTGAGTATGTGAGTATGTGTGGGCGCGTCGTGAAGTTCGCAGATTGGCTACAGGTGCGCAAGAGAGCAAAGTCGATATGTTTGCCAGTCTGAAGAATATCTCTTTCCTTATGGATGTTGTGCGTTATCGAATCTGCCTTACCCTCAAGTTGTGATGTCTTTCATCTCGCGGTTGATTTGCACTGTGCTGATCATCTCCGACCGTGTGTCCGGGCTCGCACGGTATCTTGGTATTTTTGGAATCAAAGGAATCCAGTTGTTTAGCGGGAACCAATGCGTCAGTCGGTTTCGGTGTGGCAGGACACCTGTGGCCCGAGATGTCTGGTGGTCTTTGGTGGCTTTTGCCTGATGGACTATGCCAAATCCAGGGGCATGGTTTGCAGACGGGAATGCAGCCCTATGACGCGGAGAAACCAGGCCATCCCGACGGTTTGCAGGTACCGCCACCACTGACACAACCACGTCGGCTCAACTGACTGGTCGGACTAAACCCTCTGCGGCTGAACTGCACAGCGCTGGTACCCATCGGGCTGGGAGAGTCTTGGGAGAGTCTGTATGCTATGATTGGACGACACCACCCACCATCCCAGATGAGGTCGAGACGTCTGTGGGCAGCGTATGGCCGTTGAACGACAAACGATTCGTTGTTCCGCATAATGACTCTCTTTAACCTGCCGCAAACAAGGAAATCAAGGACTGAGAGGCTGTCCATCGGAGAACGCTTGCGGCTGGTTGCACGGAGCACCGTCTCATAGAACTGGGTTTCGGACAATCGCAAGGCACGCCATCCGGCTATGAGCAAGTCTGCTTCGCCTCATCGGAGAGCGGCTATTGGCAGTGTGGACAGTTGGGCCATCGCGCATCATGCCAGCCCTCCTGTGTAGGTGAATCGGTTTAGGGGTGACACGATGACTCTCCTTCCCAGTGACCGAGCCACGTTGCGGTCCATAAGAAGGCCGGCAACCCGCCGTTTGTCTGATGTTGCCCAACAACTCGGGGCAGACAGTCAGAACAGTGGCTTTATATCTACCAACTAGTTTCGTCCGCTTCTTCGAACATTTATCCAACGTCATTCGCTTTGAGTAATAGCAGAGTTACGGTCGTTACTTGAGTCACACAATGTAGGTCTCATCCACTACGACCCATGGCTTTGCGGAACGCCGGCTAACTTGGTTTCCTCCTTCAGGCATTTCGTTACTCGTGGATTGGCCCTTCTAGCGGCTGGTCTCACTCTTGTTGGCCAGACCACAGCTGGGTGGAAGAGAGAAGAAGAACCGGATCCCACTGCCAACGCCACTTGCGATCCCCTCTTTGGCAGGATCGATGCCGGCTCCGGTGGCCGCAAGGTTGCCGTTGTCATCGATGCCTCGGGGTCGATGGACTGGAACGACCCATACAACCTCCGCCTGACCGCCGCTAAGCTCCTGGCTGAGAAGCTCATCTCCCCTGCCGAGGCTGCAAGCCCCGAGGAGGCCGACCGGTTCGCCGTGGTGGAGTTCACCGAGACCGGCGACTTGCTCTACCCTCTCGGTGATCCTGATGGTGCCGACGACGCCATCGACGGAATCTATGCTTTTGGTGGTACCTTCATTGGGTCTGGCATTAACGCCGCCATCGATGAGCTCACCAAGGATTCCGACGGCGCCCCGGGCATCATTGTGCTGACGGACGGTGTTGACTCTCCCGATTCTTATGTCCCGGACACTGTTGCTGCTATCAAGAAGGCCGGGGAAAATGGCATTCGCGTTTCCTTTGGCTTCCTCAACCTCGATTCTCCGACGCAGGACCCTCAGATTACCAACGCCATTCTCGCCACGGGCGGCACCTTCTCGAGCATCTACACTGCCAATGATGTCACGGTGTTTGTTGCCCAAACTCTGCTCAACGGCCTGATTGGCGGCCCGAGCGACGACCCGGTCCCCCTGCTTCCAGGCCTGGACACCGCCGGCGTGCTGGCTCAGACTAGCAAGAACACCTTCTCGTACGAGGCCCAGAGCGATGAGCAATTCAACCTGACCGTCAAGGCCATCGACGACCTCACCCTCAAAGTCGTCATTACCGATGAGGACGGCACCGAGATCGCCTCGGCTGTCACCAACTCCACGGGCGAGGCCGTCATCGAGCACACCGCGTCGGAGAAGATCAAGCTCACCATCACCGTCACCTCCGAGGACGGCAAGACGGGTCTCTTCTCGGTCCAGATCAGCAGCTCTTTCGATCCTTGCACCGACGAGCCCGACCCGGATCCCGTTTCTTCCACTTCGGTCGGCTCCTTCTCGCCCACCCCGAGCTGCACCACTTGGGTCTCCATCGGGTCCTTCACCACCGTCGTCACTAGCCCGACCCCGAGCGACGATATTACGAGCGAGCCCCCGTTCACCAGCACTCCCTACACCACCCCCACTCCCAGCCAGCCCACGCCGAGCACGCCGACCACCGCTCCTAGCGGCGTGGTCACTGCTGCTGCGCCGGCACTGCGCGACACCAGCCTGGCCTTCGGCATGCTCCTCCCCGCGGTTGTCGCTGGCGTTTTCTTCTGAATTTTCTCTCTTGAAATTAACCCCCTGATAGAATGATCACGATGGATGGTGTATGACCTGGGATGGCTGGGAATGATTTCTTTTGTCTGGTATGTACTCATTGGGCTGGCTCAGCATGATGTTGGTTTTGGATATTTGGCAGGATGTTACACCTCTTCATATACCCAAAGTTAGCCTGGCGTTCTTCACTTCGTTTCCTGGGCGTCTGAAGCGGCAGGGATTAGTCTCTGTTGATCTTCTGACCCCAGATTTTAGATTAATATTATATACTCAGTGTCGTGCCAGCCACCTCAGGTATCATGTTCTTGTTGATGTCTGTGATCCCATAATCCCTGCCGCTTCATTCAGGAGTGTCCGGCGCGTTGAGAAAAGATGTTTGGCATTGAAGTGCTAATATATGTAACTCGAATACTGATAATACCAAGCATAGCGCTCTCCGGCTCAAATTTCCTTCGTACAGGACAGCCCATTTTGTGCGATTGGACCTGTCTATTTCATCACTGCCATTCATCTTGGCAGATGGGTTCCGTCCTTTTGAAAATGAGTGAGCCAAGTTCATCTCTTGCCAAGTCAGCCACAGCGCTGAGTATCAACCACACCACTCACACCAACGCTAACTGCGCCTGAGGAATGGATGTCATGAGACCAGCAGTCCCCAGCCTGTCCTCTATCTTCAAATCAACAACAGTCCTTCTATCAATCGCCCGGCGTTTGGTTGGGACAACCCGATCAGTTTCGCTACCAACAGTGTTGTCCATCTGCCGCTTCCGGGTTCCGGCCGTGCTGCTGAGCGATTCGTTCGCTGACTTCGGGGCCAGAGGCTGCCGTACCATTGTTCGAGTTCTTGCTGCCTCAGGGGGAATCTCACAGGCCAGTGCCATTGGGGGGAAGCGATCTCTGGGCCAATACAGCGCGATCTGTTGGTCTCGGAACACATCTGTCCGGCTCAGATTGCCATCTTGAAGCAGCTCAATAAACCCTGCCTCGAGGAGAGCATCGGCTGTTGACACGTTTATGCGAGATGCAAGCGTTTGCACACCAGTCCAGCCATTTTCGATGCACCTTGCCGCACCCCAATTGAGCAGAATTTGTCCAATTCCGTCAGAGCTGTGCCAGTGCAATGGGGAAATGACGAGGCTTCGAAGAACTAATGTCCCAGTGACTCAGTTAGCTAGGTGTCGATGCCATTGACCACCGTATTGGTGAGCATGACTCAGGATGCATATGAATATCCTTACCCAAATCCCATCCGTTGACCGCACCCAGAGAGCCGAAGCAACTGGGGATAATATCCTCAAACCACGTGTTTCCAATTGCAGGGTTGTTGGCAGCAAGCTCAGCGGCGTGTTGGTTGATAGCCATCCGCACGAAGGAACGATGGGTGGCTAGGCTGTTGGGCAAGACCAAAAGCTGTTGGCCCTCGTGTTTCATTGTCAAGGCGTCAAGCACAGAATCAAGCCCTTGAAGATTAATTTCATTGCTTTGCTGCTCGTCATCTAGGTTGTCGACATGCGAGATGTTGCCAGTGGCGATTGCATGGGCAGTCGGCTTCGGGTGTGTTGGAAAACGCGGATCTTGCCATTCAGCCCCTGAAGAATCATAATATTGTCAGCATTGGCACATGGTCAGCCACACAATACGCATTGGCAGTTGGGTCCCACTCACAGCCCAGAATCTCCTCTCTCATCAAGGAAGAATTCGAACGCCCAGAAAGATAATCAGCTGGCTTTCGCATGTACGTGGCCACGATCAGATGGCGTCCTGGGATGCGCCGGGCGCCCCGAAGAGCCGCATGTCGCCATTCCGTCTCGGCGGCTAGAAGGCGCTCAGCAGCCTCTGCCTCATGCTCATCGCCCATCTTAATAGCGCGGTGGCGTTCGAAGTAGTCGAGATCCCTTTCATGCTGAAACACCTCGTTGGCCATGCGTGCCATGCGCCGAAGGTCATATGCCTGCGCATACCGGACCTGGATGCAAGGGAAACGTTCTTCCAGGCGGCGAACCTGGGCCATCGAAGCCTGTGATGCCATGGCCGAAGCGAAGGAGGTGTCTCAACGAGTGAAGATGGTTGAGGAGATTAGAGAATGGTCCGTTGGTGTGCGATCAAGTCGTCGATTGGGATTGAGGGACTGGATGACGACGCACTACGTCCAACCCGGGCGTCAATGATGGAGAGAACAGAGCAGAGAAGGGGCCAAGAAAAGGAGACCTTGAGTGCTCACATCGGCAATGACGCATCATGGAACCTCGCAGGATCCCGAGACGAAACTGCTATCTTCCTATTGTCAGGCGGCTACTTCCCTGGCCTGTGATCAAAGTTTTCCCTGGGCGGTTCATCGTTCCTGCCTAACAGTCCGCCAAGCCAAAAGCTGAAACTGATGTCTTGTGATCCGGCAGGCGGAAGGCTGGAGAGACTTGGGCAAGTGGAAAAGGCAAAGGAAAGGGAGACCAACATGGAACATTGGAAACTGGAAGGGGGTGGGTTGCTGGCTCTTGGGAACACCTGATTTCTCTCCTTCATCATCGCCACCATCACATTGGAGCAGAGAAGCATTTGGGGCGCAGCGGACTTGATCTGTCAGAGTCACGGGTAGTGGGAAGGACGGGAAGGACATGTGTCACACACAGTAGAGCCGACACATGACGCAGGCACACACAACATATCAGTCACAGTCGCAAGGTTGGACGACAGCAGAAAATAATTAAGAACAAGAAAACAATGTCAGCAGCAGCTTCTCCCAACCAACCAATCCTTACGTTGGCGGGTTCTTGCTGTGCTGTTGATTTGATCTCCGCCTCGGTTTTAAGGTAGCCCCATGGAAAAGAAGGCACCTCCTGTTCCGACGCGTTGGACGACGCCGCTGGATCCTTGTTGCTGGGCTGCTGCTGCTTCTGCTGCTGCTGCTGATGCTACTGTGGTGCGGAAAGCTTGCGAGAAGGCCAAGATAAAGAACGAGAAAAAAGAAAAAAGAAAAAAAGTTCCCAACTCCTTTTACCCAGTGCCTCATGGAGAGGAAGGACCAGGCTGGTCTCAGAGTCGGGTCCGACTCCGACTTACCCAGTCCCCCATGGGTGCCCGTTGGGCGAGGGACCAGGACCGTCAGAGTCTGTTTGATATCATCCCGGAGGATGAAGGTCATGATATGGGAGATCAGGCCTTTTCCATCCAGGAGTCGACACTTGTCGATTTGGCACTTGCCGACGGGGAGAGGAAAAGAAGGAAGAGTTCGAACCACCTGGGGAGAGCCCCCCAATTTATACCTGGATCTAGGCGGTCCATGCACCGTCGCCGTCGAGAGCGGAGAGCCCCGTCTTTTCTTCCCAAAACGGCCGGAGCGGAGCTGGCGCGGGTCCGGAGCGGGCACCGGCCAGGCCGGCCCGGGCGCCGGGGGACGGGCGTGCGAGTCGCGGGGGGAATTTTCCTCAAACATCACGCGGGACTCTCATCTCCAGAGTCAGGACATCGTGAGAAAACACCGTTTGAAGCTTTCACGAGAGTAAGGAAGTGCTGGAACAAGCGACTCGAGTTCACAGTCACCCTCAGGGGCTCGGGGGTAAGTCAAGGGTAGATGTGTTTCTTGAATCTGTATCGATCTGTCGCTTCTGAACATCAAAGGCGATTGCAGCCGACCGCGAAAATATGCTTCACGAGGAAAGACGGGCATGGGATCTTTGAATGAATGTCATGAAACACGGATAACACTCTCCTTGTACATCAGGGTCATTGTGGACGCTACGTACATGCCCCGTTGGGCTTTGAAAGATGCTCGTACACCCACTATGAACGTTTGCCATCATAACAATGCTTCTTTGTCTCCAGAAGCAACCGGCTGAGATGATCCGTGAAAAGGGAAGGGAATAGCTTCAGCATGGACTTGGGTTCAAACAATGAATGCGGCTTGTCAGAGCAAGCGAGTTTGTCAACCTGGGGAGTTGTCCCCAGGAAATTCACCATTGGATTTGGATCTAAGAGATGCTTACCCTTTTTCCATAAGACAGGCTTGCGCCGGAGGTCCAAGTTGTGACGCTGCCTTAGCTCCAAGAAGATGACATTGAGCGGGGACATATTAGATGGCGGCTATGATCCAAGCTTGAACATGGAGTGATCAACCGAGATAAGCTCCTCTCTGACGTGTGGAGAGCAAACAGATCCGAAGAGGGAGGCCATCATCTCAAACGGTTTGACGGGGAAAGCCTGACTGTATCTGACCCTCTCTTAACGACATCGACATTGGTCATCATGCTGACTGGCCCATGTTATCCTCCTCGACCCTGACTTCAATGAAGTCCTAGATACTCGGGGCTTTGAATACTACAGGAGTGGCACGGAGGGATCAATCCTCGCTGGGAACCGTCGAAAACTGCTGGCTGGATAATCGACGGAGTCGCCTGGCACGTGGACGCAACACACACCGAGAGTCACCTCCTCAACACGTGTTACCTTGCCCTCACCACTTTGGTGCGTCAGGTTTCCAAGGTCTGAGGCCCCAAGTCCCCTGCAGAGATTACCTAACCTATTGTTAAGCGGCCATTCGGAGAAAGCATAATCTCTAGGTAGCTAAATCCTGTCGACTGAGCCTCAGAGATGAAGTACGTCTTCTATTAATATTGGCTTCAAAAGGTTTGGGAAGGGAACCCTTGGTCTCTAGCAGAAGGTCCTGTTTTACGGACTCACCTTCGTCCATGAGATAATCACCGACGCGGCCATCACGCCGAGTGAGCTCAAGGAGACAGGAATGAAACAGAGAGCTAACATGATCTCTGAGACTCGCCAGTCTTTCCTCGATCAGTTTATGCACAACGACGCCATCAAGATCGCCTGTATCCGCTCTAAAGGTTCATCCATCGGCGACCACAGAGATCAACATGAGGGCTACACCGGCCGGGCCTCCAAGGCCTTGACCGAACGGAAACACTGGACATGATCAACACTCCATAATAACGGGTGCCATTTCAGGTCTCCAACCATCAACAGGCGTGTTGAGACAAGCGCTGCTGGCCACATGGCGGGAGCGAAAAGATTATGTGATGAACTGCCTACACGTAACTGAGGGATGGCCGAAGCTAAATCGAGTCGCGAGGATGAAATCACGGAGCACTATGTTGTGGCTCAAGTAAACTCGTCTAACTCTCAGGCTTTCTCTGGACATGAGAAAATGGTTGGAGGAACTATACACAGCTTCTTTCCTGGACAACACCACCACCTACTTCTCCAACGCAAAGTGGACATTTTTGGGATATCCTGAAGCACAAAGTCCTCAGATTGCTGGCAGCATGCGGAGCTCCACTCGGCAAGATTGTCCGTCTGGAGTCTCAAAGCCATCATGAGCACATCACCAACCGAAGTGGGACGCAGCGCGGCGCTTGACGGGGTCCGTTCCGCCAGGAAGAGTCAACGTGATATTTTGGATCAGGGAAATGTAAGTGTCCAGAACGTCGCTGGTGAGCTCCTTGCTCGGCCGACGCCAGCCGAGATGAGTGGGCAGCCTCTCGTTCTCTGCAGTTTCACCGACAGTCAGCATCACTCAAGAAACAGCGAACAAGGAACAGAATGGCGAGAACTCACCAAACCAGTACTCCACCCATCTCCTATTCGCCCTGCCCGTCTTGGCGTCGCCGATCAGCATGATGTATGCGACGGACTCGCCGTAGGTGAAAATATTTCCCAGTTCCGACATGAAGTACTCCGGGTCGGTAGCCTTGGAGGTTTGAATGCGACCGAGCCGTGCCCGTGCTGCGGCAGTGACGTCGAGGATCGGGCTCTTACCCCAGTGCCGCTTCGTCTCCTCGAAAATGGTCTTGTTGAAAGCCAAGACGTCTCCAAAGTAAGCATCGGTGCGGCTGTGAGGTTTCCGGGAATTGTCAGCTCAATCGTGGCTTCAATGGGAATGCTGGAGTTGAGTAGGAACCAACCTGAGACTGGCGTCATGTTCAAGGATGTTGTGTCTGCCGAGATCGTCCAGCGAGAAAGTGGTGGCGTTTGGCTTGGGGCTAGTCATGAGGGCAAAGTCGAAAAGAGTGCTGGCAGCCGTCTTGTTGATGTTGAGGCCATTGTAGAGGCCGTCAACTACCTGCTTGCGTGTCAAGTCCCTGCCGTGATGTGGGAGAAACCCGTGGTTTGCGAGAGTGTTAAGCATCGGGCACGGCGCGCGCACTGTTAGAGAGTCCCGTGTCAGCCATGTCCCCGGTTCTTGGAGAACGATGGTTCATGAGTGAGCCACATGGAAGGACGTACCATCATTCGGCCCCGGAGGCTCCCAATCATGGAACCCAGCATAAGCTGGGGTGATGAGAGGAGAGAGAAGGATCAAGATGGACTTCATTCTCTTGGCGATAGCAGAGGCCGAGCTGGGAACAGTCTTCACAACACACACTAAACCGTGGGAGTTCTCATGGGCCCTCGATATCGTGGCAATTGATCCATTCTGGAGGCTCCTTTATATGTCTGAGACTCCGGGCTATCCGGGCCCCGATTTTTCGTTATGATGCGGACATGAGCTGTAGGATCAAGCTCGCCCGCCGTTGCAATAGACGTCGGCCCATGGCGCAGGCATAAGCATCGCACAACCGCGGTGTGACGTAACACGGAAGTAAGAGGCTCAGAAACTAGGATCTCTTGGTACTGGATGTATCGAGTATATGTCCGTCAGCATGGTGGGGCCCCGGCGTGACCTCGGGCGGGTATTCGTTCAAATCTGGGGAGCTTTCACAGGAGGATGATGCATGGTCCTTCATACACTGCTGGGGATTAATACCGGGTTGCCCAATTAACCATTCGACATCCTGGTAAACTGATGCCCAGACATCAAGACACTTGGGCCTCGAATCGGAGGATGGGTGCTCGTCATCATACTGCAGACAGGGTATCATAGTACCGAGGGGCGGGATGGCTCGGACTTGGGAATCTTCCGGCTCCTGTTTCTAAGCCGCGGAAATACAGTCCTCTGTAAATGAAATATCCGGGGATGCTCTCGAGGAACTGAGGGGGAATCGTCGACCAGGAACCTGGGTCGGGCAAACGAGGTTCCTATGTCCGAGCTTCGAGTTTGGCCGCAACGACATGCAGGAATATAAACACCGAGGACCGATTCTACAAACATCCCTTGCGGAAGCCCGGGATATTAAAGGACTCGGCGTTATGATCAATACATCCAATGGGAGGTGTCAAATACACCCTCCTGTCGCCCCGTAGAGACGGGATAAGCCTCACCAGATTACGTACCTGGCGTCAATGGATCAGGAGGCTAATGCCAGCAAGCTCCAGGCTGCGGTTGCTTCTTGTACATTTGTTTTGGTTCAGCATCGTCCTGCACTTTGGACAAATACCACCTACCGAAGCTGTCAATGATGTCACTAGACAGGGCACACCGCAATGATATTAAAGCCTCAACCTTGGGTGTTGCGTAGATGATATGCCGGCCTCTGCGTGTCCAGCAGCCGTAGGTTGGTTGACGTGTCCCAGTCTTATAACAAGGAGCAGGTTGCTCCCTTGCTCCTGGTAGGTACACCATGGCCACGGAATATCAAGAGACAATTCAGCGATAAAGGCTGAAGTCAAGGTGAATAACAAGCAACCCGAAAGGTATTACACAAATATTGCAAGGGTGATAGCTATCAAGAGAGATTGCCCACACCCCAACAGGATCAAGCTAGTCTTCAGCAACCTCACGAGCCGCCTGTTTTCTTCCACTCTCCCGCGTCCTTCGCTCCCTTGGCCACTGACGCAACGCCACCCTCGACACCTGTGCCAACGTTGCCAATCGCATCCCCGAGAGGTTGGCCGATCCCACCGGTTAACGCGTTGACTGTCTCCCCCACTCCGCGCGATGCACCGCCGACAACCCCGCCCACAGTGTTCAGGAGGCCTCCAGCTGTGCCGCCTACCGTCGAGGTCACGGTCTTCGCAGCCCCTTCGATGCCGCTAGTCGCATTAGAGGTGTCTTTCTTGCTCGACATCGTGATGTTCCAATTTATGATGGCTCCTCCTTTTTGGTGAGTTGTATTTGGCTATGAGTGCTGTTGTGTATCGAAATGGTATGGTTGATGGTGGCTTGATAGAATAAACCAGCGACAAAGTGCCAGCGTCGTTCCTGTTGAAGCTGAGTCCGAAGTGTGGACGTGTGAAGAAACGGGGCGAAGCCTTGTTGGAAACTTATACGCAGGGGTCAGGTCGCCTCCTACGTCATGTCTTGGTTGCCACTCAATGATTCCATCAAGGGCAAGAATGAGTTTGCTTCAATGATCCCAAGGCGCATCAGCGAATCGAGTGGATCGGGACTTGAGTACACAAAACATGCCTCAATCTTGACGCTAAAACCATGCTGTAGTGGCTTTTCCGCATGGTCATGCCAGTGAGGTTTGGAGAGAAAACAATAGTATTTGATACCGCAATGACCGCCACAGTATGATGTAAGAAGCGTAAGCCAGGCTTAGCACCTTGGCACCATTGTGGACATCTTCACGCTTCTTCGTCGCTGGCAAACGGAGGGATTTTGCGCCAGAGACGGCACTCATCCGACTGTTGCTTGGGTCGCGGGCTGTTGGCGTTGTTGGTAGAATTCCACGATGGTCCGTCGGTTCATTGCAATCTGGGCCTCTCTCTCCTTTCGCTGGACCTTGCGGTGTGTGTGCATGAGTCCTACAACGGCAAAGACAATGAAGGCGCAGTGGAAAAGACTGTTACCAGAGGGAGATGCATTAGTGCCTATGAATGTGTCTCAAACATCAAGTCAAAGTTTCCGAATCGTGAGGGGAGGAAGCCGAGGGTCCGTGTGGGTGATGGGACAAATGACCTCACCTAAAGACGACCATGTACGCCATGACATTGCTCATGTCCCTCGCCCAGACCATGCGCCGTTCCCCCGAGCCTTTGTTCACGAAGCCAAGAATCAGAAAGCAAACGACACCCCCGCCAGTTGTAAATACATCAACGACAATGGCAAGGGGGTTGATGGCCCGACGGCGACGCAGGAAGAGCAGCGAGACAACCTCGTACGAGTCCATTATGAGTCCGGTGATGACCTGCCAACCAGGTTAGGGAGCTGACTGCCAGCATGTTTGTTTGTCGGAAAGATGTTTGACTCACAGGAAAGAATGATGGCAGGATGATATCGACTCTCACCGTCGGCTCATCCTTCCAGTAGTTGTACTGCCAGGAAATGAAGATGAGCGCTCCAGCGGCAACCAAGGCGGACAAGATGCGCCCGATGACTTGAGTGCAGTTGTAGCCCCAGCCCAGCTCTCCAAGCACGGGGATCCGAGGGACGCACTTCCCTCGTCGGTCTGCCTCCACGTCCATGGATGCTGGGGCTGGCGGTAAACAGCGGGGTTTGTGGCGGCTGCTTGGCTCCCTCGTTGTTTCGCAGTATGGGAGACTGGGGGACTCTCAGGATGGAAGAAGTTCAATGACGGCAAGAGGGAGGTGCAATCCGTAGGCTCGACAACATCACCAGAGGGAAGGACCAAGGAGTGTTTCGCTGCATGCAGTCCAGCATGGACGATGGACACGTTTAAAACATCTGCCGCCTCGTGATGCATCCTCTGCCAAGCAGCAGCCGGCAGAGCTCCCGTGCGGCAC
This sequence comes from Mycothermus thermophilus, assembly GCF_041956435.1. Taxonomy (NCBI): domain Eukaryota; kingdom Fungi; phylum Ascomycota; class Sordariomycetes; order Sordariales; family Chaetomiaceae; genus Mycothermus; species Mycothermus thermophilus. The sequence continues at coordinate 3,425,317 of NW_027191427.1, forward strand.
AGCACCCATTTCAAGCCCCGACTCGGCCCCCAACACACAAATCACCAACAGGCCTTGGATGGAACACTGCACTGTTCCTTGCACATCACGTTGGAAGCAACCTCCAGAATGTCAAATCATCATTGGAGGAAGCAAGTGAAATCCATTATAGCCTTCGGAGCCGAACTCGAAATAACGCTGGGTACAACTCCGGAGAGTGTCGGAGTGTTGCTGATCAGCCGTTCGGTGCATGCATCAGACACCCAACGCCGAAGGCCTGGACTGGTTGGGTCTGGCTGCGGCCCTTGCGGTCGCATGAAGACTTCGGCAGAAAGCCACACTGAGGCGCGTCTCGGCATGATGACATCACCCGAACGCGTCCCCAAGCCACACCGAAGCAGGCCATCGGGAGAGGAGAGCCGAGGCAAACGCGACGCGTCCCGACGCGGCTCTGGTTGGGGTTGGAGCCAGTCAGGACCGGGACGGCATCACAACAAATCAGGCCGGCGTCTGGAGAGGAAGGAACACCACGGGATGGCGAGATGTGCATACCATCTGTTAGTGCAGGCCAATTTTTTGGTATGTAAAATCGATCCTGTCGGCTACCGTTTTAACAGAAGTTCGGCCAAGGTACTGTACATCAGAGAGGCCTGGCATGCATGCCTTCCGAGGGCAAGTCAGCTCTGGTGACTGCCGCAACATTGAACTTCCATCCCAAGGGAGCCTGTGGACTCGACCTCGGGTCCTGGGATTCAAGTCCATTTTGATCAGCCTTTGTCCAAGGCAGGCAGGCAGGTCATTCCATCCCTGAATTCCTCAAAACCTAAGGATGGAACCTGAACGAAAGACTCAATCGTACCCTGACTTCTGACGAAGAGGACAATAAAACAACACTGAAATAGCAGCACATGGGTTGAAAGGTCCATAAAATTCAGCGGTCTTCTTTGTTTTCTCTGTCGTGGTTTAAGTTCAGTGAGGAAACATGCTGCAGATAGGACGAGTTGGAACATCAGATGAGAGCGTGGCATTGTTCGAGCTCAGGGGAACTTAACAGAATGTCAGCCTTTAGGTTCAGGTTTTGTTAGGCACAAACCCATCTTCGTATTCACTTACTTTCCTACTTGAAGGGTGCCGCGACCCTGAACTCTCCTCCGCTTCTTCTCTTCCTTCACAACTCCTTCAACACAATCCACCACCAAATCGAAATCGAGACCCAACAATAGCCTCGTCGCGGTTGAACGTCGATTAATACCCCTCTTTCTCATCACAATCTCAGGGTATGGACTTCCCCCTATTCTTCGCCATTGCCTATTGTTCGTTCGCTGACCATCCAACATGGCAGACCCTTCATCATGGCTGACCAGCGCGCCCGAGACCCTGGAGTCCTCGTCTACGAGAACTCGCCCTCGGGCCTGATCTTCGCCCTGACCAAGCTTCATGCCGAGATGGGCGCTACCATCCTGGCCCTTGGTGCCATCACCAGCAATCTCGCCGGCCCTGTTTACCAAGTCCCCTCCGGCGCCATGAAGGACTCCGGCATCTTTGGCAGCATCGGTTTCACCACCGCCGACTTGATCAACTGGCTCATCGCCATCCACATGCTCTGTGCTGCGGTCGGCTTCGCCTTCTGGTGGCTCTGCGTCATGTATGGCTCCATGGCTGACGCCAGCTTCGGCTCGTCGATCATGAGGGCTGGCTAGAGGCTGGTCTTTCTCACGCTCAGCGCTGCGATGGTGATCCTGTTTGGGGTCGAGGCCGTCTTTTTCGTCTACAAGTCGATCTTTGGAGGAGCGTTCTCTGGCGGTGATCTTCCCGTCAAAACGGTTCGTTCCGTCAACGCCAAGCCCAACCGTATCGCCGCTCGCTGGGGTCACGGCGTTGTTGAGTCCGCCCCTGCTGGAGACGATGTCGCCGCTTGGGATTTGGTGATCAAGGTCTGTGGTGCCATCCTCGGCACTCTGCGCATGGTGTTTAACTGGGCGTCCGGTTTCACCACGGCAATTGGTAAGTTACTAGCCCCAGTCAACAAAAATGCCCCTCATCTGCTAAGCAGCTCAAGTCCCTACTTTGCCCACATCGCAGCCTTGACCGGCCTCGTTGTCTCCTTCCTCCCTCTTGGCTTTGGTTGGCTTGTCCATCTCGGGATGCAGGTTTTCCGCCACGTCGTCCCCATCTTCAGCTGGATCCTGCCTTATGCCCTGCCTGCTGTCCGTCCCGCTATGGCGTGGGTGTTCCAGGCCCTGAGCGTGGCCATGGTTTGGGGGCTTGCGGTGATTCGCGTCGCTTTCCGGTTCTTCTGGGGGCCGGTTTGATGTCCTACGGTGTTGTTCCAGGAAACACGGAAAGTTGGGGGTAGAGGACGACGCGGATTGGAGGCTGGATAGGCCGTACGGCAGGCAGTGTGCCTCAGATACTTGAGACTTGAAGCAGCTCAGGGATAACATGGCAAAAGGTTCTGGAGATTTTGAAAGGGTTCCCAGGGTTATCATGGAAAATGGGTCATAGGGGTTGCGTGACAATGTAGTTGTAGATTCTCGGGCAGCAATTCGGGCGGACAAATCTCTTTTGTGAACTTTATTTCTTTAGATTCCCATTCGGCGTTCAACATACGGGACAGAAGTGATACCAGAGTTCCAACAGAAAGCAGGGATCTGGGTTGCTCTTTCATCAAACATGCTTAGCATGACACACAGCAGGGATGCCAAAGAGAGGGCATCCTTGGGATGATCATTAGCCAGAACCAGCAGTTCATCGTCGTTCATGATCACTAGCCCTGCTCATATGCCACACAATATCAATCCCTCTCACACACAGTATTCAGTATTCCTTGTGACACGGGGTGATTCACACTGGAAAAATTCTGGGTTATAAGACAATGAGGGGAGGAGGTGCGGAAGTCAGGAAATGGTCTACACAGTAAAATCTCAAATTGGCTGGACATTATGGCCACTGAAGTGCGAACCTGAATCAGGATCATGTGAATGATGGTCTTGTTGTGGCTGGTGAGGTGGTTCGCAGCAGCATCCGTCGCGACTAAACAGCGTGTTCGCGAATATAGAGGCACTAAACAGCCCGCTCGCGACTATAGGGGCATCTCGCGATTAAGGGGTCACCATGCCCATAAGAGAGGTCAGCTGGCCCAACACATCCTGATCTATCCACAGAAATGCCCGGTTCCTTTTTCACAATCTCGATCAATCACCGCAGGTACGAGAGGTCTGCAATGAAGACTCTTGGGCTTCCACACAGCGCATCCGAGTCAGGAAGAGGATTAGCGACGGCCGTTCGGCACCTGTAAGTCACGGGTTGACAGTAAGGATGACGAACTAACTGTTGGGGGTTCGCAGACAGGAAATCATGACGCCGAAACCTCGATGAAACCCGACCGGCACGATCGCAAGGGCACTGGACCGAACCAGCAAGGACGATGAACATATTGGATAAGGCGGACACATGGGACCATACCCATAAGAGGAGGACATACATACAAGGAGAGGGCATACATACATACAAGAGGAGGGGAATACACACGAGGGAATACATACACCGAGACAAGGACACCCCCCGAAACAAGGTCATGATACCCCGAACCAAGGACATAACCGAGTCAAGGACATATTGGATAAAGCGGACACAAGGGACTACACCCGTAAGAGGAGGACATGCATACGAAGAGAGAATACATACATACAAGAGGTGGACAATACACACGAGGGAACACATACAGCGAGACAAGGACACACCGCGAAACAAGGGCATACGTCGAGAAAGAGATCCCCCGAGACAAGGACATACACCAAATCAAGGACCTGCTACATCTCCGACACACCCCGACCTAAGCAACCGCCTGAAGAACCGAGCCTCGATTGAGACGAACCGCAAGCTCCAAAACCAAGTCCCGAGAGTATCAAAGAGCAAAGACCTCACGAGCCCCTGAAGCCCAAGGTCCAGATAAAAATGTGACAAGGATACAAAGCAAGAAACGAGAACAAGGACTACCACAAGCACATCAGCGACACCAACACATGCCTTGAGACAGTAAAACTCAAAAAGACGAACAAACGATGAGACCAAGAGCACGATCTCAAGACCAGATCATCAAGGACAAGTGCCTGATTAGTCACTATTGATGCCAAAACGTTGTGGTCTGAAATCTGACTGCCGATCCCGCCAGTGAGGCATCAGAAGCACACATTGCCTACGGTGTGTCTTATCCTTTGTCCATTCATGATGTGATGATCGGTGTCCGCGTTGGGCTTACCTATTATTGCCAACCATCCCGACGGCATTCTCCGCCCCCTTTTCCAAAGGCATCGCTGCGCTCGTTTTACACCATCCATGGCCAAACAAACTGAACATACCCACTGAATTCGATCCCTCCTCAATATCCCAAGTTTCGGGCCTGGATTTGAGTTCACCTGGTGGCTCGTATCTGGAACTTTGGTCCAGCAACTTGGTGGATTGCTTCGGCTCAGCGTTCACCCAGACCGGTATGTCGAAATTTACGACACGCCATGCCCAGTTGTTTGATTTTCGAACCAGGGACACAGTCGCGGATATTCTCAATGGCCGTCAAACAGATCTACAGAATCAGTGCTCTCGATCGGCCGAGGCGGTTTGACGTCTGAGAACTGCGTTGCGAATGTGCAGTTCTGTTGGCCTTCCATGTCGCGTCACAAAAATGGACAGAACTGCGAAAAAGCGTCAAATTGCGCAGACCGGTCTCGCTGTTCCTAGTCTCAGGGGTAGCCTATGTTGTATGGCCAACGCCAGCACTCGGTATGCTCACGTATCCGCTGACTCCCACGCCTCGTCGTAGTTTACACTACACAAAACACAAAAGCTCCAGCAATCAAGACAATTCTCAGGCTGACTTGACTCAGTTTGAACTTGACAGAATGATCCCGGGTTCTCCAGGTCTGATCCTCCCTTTGAGCCACAACATCCCACCCTCAAAGCAGTCGAGCATTCCACCAACATAGGCCATATAAACACTCCAATTTCCACAACGGCCCAACCCTGTGGCCATTTACCCGCCTTTCTTGGTCCCAACAAGCCAACCCCACGTCAATCAGGTATTCGTCCGTTGCAACGAGCCTACATCAATACACGCCCGGCCAGCTTCATTCCCTCAAAACGCCCGAGTCCGTGGCCTCAGGATCCCTACCAACAAATGGCAAGAAACTTTCCAGGACAGTTGCGAGTGATGGGAGAGAAGTTACCTCCCTACTCCAATTTGTGATTTAATTACTCTCTCAAATCCAAAGTAGACTACAAGTCTCACCCTCACCTCTATGCTCATTCCTTGACCTACCCATTGCCGCTGGCCACATCCACAAGGCATCTTTTCTCACACATACTCCTTGCCCATCTCCCACTGCCGCTTTGTCAAACCCACAATCTTCGCTGACGTGATAAAATGTGGTTTCCCCAAAGCAGCCCACACGATCTCAGTAAGCTTCGATCGTCAAAAACACACGAGTCCCCAGCCTCGAATCTCATTGCCACATCAAGACTCGAAGTCACCCTCTTCCCACGAGGATTTGCCAACATAACCCAAGCCTCAATTTGTTCACAAAGGTCACCGCATAATAGCTGTAATACAAGCCAATCTCTCTATTTCTTCCAATCCAGCCTTGAGACCCAACCTCGAAGGTCCTTGGTTGCCAACCCCACGGCCAACACTTTCCTCAAGGCAAGAGATCCCCAACCTCTCTGCCTTCGGTCACCCATATTGCCCCGTACATCCAAACCCCTTCCTAACGTCATCAAGAGAGCACAGCGCTACACAGCTCTTTCGTCCCGTCTTGCTCATGCTGTGGCAGCACAGAGAACAATGCCTGCATGAAAATACCTTCCCTGCCTCCCAAGTGACAACCAATGCCTGGTGAACTGCTTGAAGCATGTTCTTCCCACTAAACTAATACATCCAAAATACCAACCTGAGAGGACTCGAGCTCTCGGGCTGTATCTCTCGCCCTTGCTGCCAATCCATGACGGTTGTGCCATGTCCCCCGTCGTCACCTCTTAGATTTATCAGTGCCAGAGCTTTCATTCTCCTCGCCCAACCGAATCCCCGACTCTCCAAAGCGCGTTGCGTCTTCTACCGTGACCTATCTGCCACACGATCATTGACGTCGCTATCTCACACACCCAACAAGTAGACCTGGAGAGGGCAAACTGCTCATGAGCAACACCATCTTCTTACCTTGTAAACAGGTGGCTGACCTGCTCAAAACTCTGCTCGTAGTCAGTTCTCGGTAGCCAGCCAGACACAGAAGCAAGGTCATAACCAGCAAGTCAAGCATCATTCAGCCCAGAAACACGGCAAGAGGCGGCAGCGCTGTACGAGTAGACAAACCTGCGATGGTGAAAACACGCGGCACAAGTACAAGCACAAGCACAAGCACAACCGAACGAACGCCTAAGAGGAGAAAACGTCATAGAAAGTAAACTCAATCTTCTGCTGTTCCATCGCGCGGATACTCGAAGAGAAGCGCGAACTCAGAAAACTAAAAACCCAGCTCATAACCTGCCCAGAAGAAGATAACAATCCCATTCCCCCAACGTGTCCCCGTTCCCGTTCCGTTCCATCTCAGTGAACTTCGTGACGCGTGACAACGATGAGAGAGAGAGCATTGCGCGCAGAAAGGCGACAACAGATATTGCGGAACCTCAAAACGCCGTGCAATGCCGAAGGAATCGTCAAACCCCGAATGGCTCCCAAAAGGGACACCCCTTGATGCTTTTTTGCCCGAGACCAATACACCTCCGGAACGCCGTGCACAAACGACGCAGAAAGCCAAGTCAGGACGCGGAATGAGAGTTTACTGGGAATGAGGTCAGCATCAAGGGTCATGGCCGAGGTGGGGGGCAAAAACTAACGGGCATGGGGCCACCAGGGGGAGGGCCCTGCGGGTTGTTGCCCCCAAAGGGGCCGGGACCCGGCGGGGGATTGCCTCCGAACGGACCGGGCGCCCCACCGGGCGCACCACCGAAAGGAGGGCCACCGTAGGGGCCAGTCGGGCCACCATGTGGTGGGACACCGAGATAGTGGGGGGGCGGAGGAGCAGGGCGGTACGGCGTGCCCACGCCAGAGTTGTTCTGGGAGCGGCCCCAGGAGAGGCGCACACGTGAGTTGCCGATCGGGTAACCCTGCATCTGGTTGATCGCCATCTCAGCAGCATGGCGGTGGACAAACTGCACGAAGCCGCAACCCTTGCCAGGAGGGATTTTGACGTAGGTAATTTCTCCGAATCCTTGGAAAAACGAACGAAGTTCATCCTCCGTGACGTATCCGGAGAGGCCGCCGACGAAAACAGTCGTGTTGTTGGGGTCGGTAAACTGATTCATCGGCTGGATTGGAGTGTACGGGGCAGCCTGGCCGTAGTAGGCCGGCGGGGCACCCCACATGGGACCACCGGGATGGCCAGGAACCGGCGGCATCATGGGGTTCGGAGCGGCGTGACCATGGCCATGGCCATACTGGTGAGAACGGGTCTTCGGAGTCGCCGTCGAGATACGCATGGGGCGATTGCCGCAATAAACACCCTGCATCTCAACCAAGGCACGCTGCTGGTCTTGCTCATCCGAGAAACGGACGAAGCCGTAGCCGCGCGACTGGCCGGTCATCGCGTCCGTCATGATCTTCGCCGACTTGCACGAGGGGAAGCGGCTTTGGAAGAGGGACACGAGGACAAACTCATTGACCTCCGGGCCGAGATCGCCGACGAAAATTGAATACTCGGGGCCGCGGTCATCACTGCCAACTTGTCAGTCAGAAGCCTCGGAGATGATGGAGGAAGAGTAACTCACCGGCGGTCCACCAGGCCACCACCGGAAGCCCAGTTCAGCTTGAACACGCGGTTCGAGTTGGGAACGGGGGTACCGTTGAGAGTGAGCGCCTTCTGCGCGGCCTCGGGGGTCTGGAACTCAACGAAGCAGTATCCGGCGTTGCTGGAATGCGGATGTCAGCCACCAAGCTCCGGAAATATCTAGGATGAACGCCAAGAAATCAAAGTAGCCTCATATCTCATGCCAAGACTGCTGGACATCACCTCAGGCTGATAGACTTGAACCCCAAAATTAGACCGCTGAACTATGGGATTGAAGGATAGTGCAATCTTCAATCCCATGTAGGCATCTAAGGTCCAAGTCTTTCCGCGACAAGAGGTATCACCCAGATAAAAAAAAGATATAAAAATCAAAATAATGAAAAAGAAAAATGGAGTCACGGGGCGCGCGACGCCCTTAACCTCATGAGAACAGAGAGGGGACACAAGAGAGTTTTTGGACTTACCCCGAGTTACGGTCGCGGATAACCTTGACCTGAACCGACTCAGCGAGCACGGTCTGGAAAACATTTTTGATAAAATTTTCGTCCATCCAGCCCTCCATCTCGCCCATCCTGTCAAAAGTGTTAGCTAGAACAACTAGGAGGACTAGAAGGGAACTTACCAGAGGGTCTTGGCGGCCTCGTTGTTGGGGCCCATGGGAGGAGCCGTGTTAAAGGTGCTCTCAGCGCCACCATTCATGTTGGCACCGTTGGCAGGGGCACCCGGGGGGCCAGCGTTGGGGAAGTCGGCCATCTTGACTGGAAATTGTCAACTTCAGGTCACTAGCCGGCCAGAGGGCTAGAAAGTGATTGATCCGCGACAAGAGCTGGGGGAGAAAAATCCGATGTGGGAAGTAAACGATGGGAAAGTAAACGATGGAAAAGTAAACGATGGGAAAGTAAACAGTGGGGGAGAAATTAAGAAACCCAGAGTCGCTGGGGCAGTAAAGAAGAGATGGATAGATGGGATAGGAATAGAAAACACCAAGACTTACCTCAAGAGATCGGTGGACTGCGTGAAATCAAGAAGCAAGACTTGAAGTGACCGACTAACAGGAGCAGAAGGGCGAAACTTGACTGCTGTTAGTGGAGATTAGAGAAGCAGGAGGTAGAGAAAGTGAAGTTGGTGGTGAGAACTTCAAGGCAGGTAGAAAGAAGTACTGGCAGCAGACGAAATCTAGACGCCGAACTGAAATGAAGGAAGTGGGTGGAGGGAAAGTGTGGGAAAGGAAGAAGTGTGTAAAGGAGGAAGAGTGGGAGAGGGAAAGTAGAAAAGTCTTGGGCCAGTTATACTTGGGTAGACTTGGACCACTTGGACCGTGCGCCTTGGGGAATAACTTCGGACCACCATCACGTGCGCATTGCTCTCGCTGGTCAAGGCCCAAGCAGGGAGCATCAACTTGAGCTCAATAAAGAACAATAGCACTCTGGAGAGCAACAATAAGAGCAGAGGGATCTAGAGATCAGACGAACCACCACGTGGGCCATCATGACGTGTCCCATCCCATCTCCTCTCTCGGGGGCCTTCGCCGGTCTCGGAGGGTAATTGCCAGCATCTAGGACTCCTAGAGCTACCACACTACGAAGATACCAAGGGCATAACTGTGGCTTAACACTTGAAAAGCCATCCTGACTCCCCTTAGCATATTAGGTCCCCATAATGACCAGGTACTTTTCATAAGGACAGGAACGCGGATTAAGACCTGACGCTTGAGAGGCCCATCCCAACTCGACACTAAGGTGAGGGACACATGAGGAGTAGCCTCAACTCCCTAATAAAGTGCAGAAGAATATCCTCGACGATGGGAGTAGAAAGGACCGGAGCTCGGCACATAAGAGCGGCCTCAACTCTTCGCCAGCATGGGGCATGCGTGAGTATGATGATCTGTACCATCTCACCTCCTCGCACGGACGTACCGGCCGTACCTGGTGGGGTGCTGGGTGGGTTAGGTGGGATCTAGGACTCCTAGAGGGACCATCATGAACGAGACGACATGCCATGTGAATGGCAGCTCAACTCTTCATCAGGATGACACTCGCCAGTCATGATGTCATGTCCTATCTCTGGCCCATTCCAAGACAGTGATGTAGGACTCACTGAGTGACACCACCAGGTGAGGGATGACCTTGAGACATCGTCAGGGACAGACAGATCCATCGTGATGATGTCAGGATGCACCGGCTCCAGGGTGAGCCACACCACACAAACACCGCCGCCAACCAGGTGCCATGGGGTGCGAAGAATCAACTCGACTCTTCACCACCAAGCCACAGGGTCGGTCCGAGTGCTGATAGCAACACGTGAACGCGGGCGGTAGGCAGGATCATGGAAAACATGTCCAGCACGCAGGGGACATGTTCAACAGGGCGAGCAGTCATCCAGACTGATGAGCAGCGTGATGGCAGAACACCGGCCAGGGCCAGCGTTGACCAACTGGCCTGACTTCTCACTAAGACAGAGGGCGACCCTCGCTATGTCCAGCAGGCATATAGAATGAGCCCAGACTTCCAGGCCGATTTGCAGAGCCCTGAGGTGTTGATGTCATGCTGAGGACCAAGCGGACCGGAAATCTGATCACAAGTAGATGCTTCTCGCCTGGTCAAGGGCATAGGGGGGACGCCAACCCATTCTCTGGGACCGGGCGTTGCCCAGAGTCATATTGATCATGGTTGGGTGGCAGGTTATAAAGCAATGCAGGTTCCAACCCACACCAGCTTGAAAAGCGGTCCTGACCATGGCTAGTATGATTGGAGACTTCCACATCAACTACCGATGCATGTGGAGGTATATCAAATCCTAGATACTAGGAAGAAGCGCTTCTCAATAGTATTGACTCTCATGGTTATAAGGACTGCGTAAAACAATCCCTAATATTGCGGGTCTATAACCTAAAAGAAGCCGCCGAGACCTTTGGTCAAAACAGAGCGGGGCAAGGGGCAAATAAGAGTGGCCGAGTTGCGGATTATTCTTTAAGCTTAAACAGTCCTGAAGACAACCAGTATCCCAACTAGGAAACCAAGTAGTCTAGCAGTAACTGGCAACGGGATGGCGTGAAATGCATGCGGTGACCAGCGACGGTCCGAGGTGATGTCAAGGTGAGAACTCTCCCACCCCGGGTGCCTTTTGACGAAAGTGGCATGGCATTCACTTGGAGACAGCCACCGAGCCCAGGAGGACAGAAAGATGGCAGAGATGGTGGTCCAGCAGTTTGCTGGAGCCTGGTAAAGGGGGACGATGACGGGGGGACGATGAGGCAACGAAATTGATGCTTACTTGGAGCTTCCTCTGAACAGTGGTTGGTATTCTGAAGTCTGCAACTCAAACAGGTCAGTCTCTGGGTTGCAGTCTCACGAGGTCTTGAAATGTGGTGGGGCTTTGGCACGTGGGTGAGGCTCTGGAATGTGTTGTTGGGAGGCTCTGGAATGCGGAGCAGAAATGGATCGGATGCGGCCAGGCCAAATCCTTGGCGATATCAAGCATCTGGATCCCGCAATTCCTTTTGAGAATAAAGTGTCCGCGAAATCTGGGCGCTGCCACTTGTAGTGTTCATGCTGAGGCGCCGCCGCTGACCATGGCCGAAGGATGAAGAGGAAAACTCGAAAGCGTGGGGGAGGGAAGAGAAGGGCAACACATACCGTGAACGTGAACCCAGGTCCTTGGCCGAAACGAAAAGGATCTGGACACGAAGAGAACTAGTTGAATCGCTTCTCGCGCCTGACGTTCCACTCAAAGTCAGCAACTCGAACCAAAACCTAACACATGTCTAGTCACGTAAGATGAGTCGGATGGCCCCGAAGACAATGTCCGTGTCCAGAATCGGCACATGCTGGAAATGATGCTGATGACCAATGATCAGATGGTCCGCCGATGACCCAAGGGGCGTCGAATATGCACCGGCAACCTGAGAGATCGATCCCACTCTTTGATAGCATCGAGGCAAGGTCGACAATGTGGCGAAATACCGACAGCTGGAGTGCGAGGAGACTCTTTGGCCAGTGTAGAACTGCTCCAACTCCGAGATGATCTATCCACAGCCCTCCCGTGACGCCAGCCGTTTCTGAACTTGCTCGAGACTGAAAAATGCTGTTGTTGATGGGCACTCTTCATTCGGTGGCTGAGCGTCATAAAACGCAGCCGAACAGATGTTGCATAACCTGCCATGAGCTCATGCCTCGGTAGCTGGCTGTGTGTCGAAAACCCAAAGTCATCCGCCATCCGAACCCAGGGGCCACCTTAGGGTCCCGTCCCAAGCGAGCTACACCAACTGGCCGACGTCGACTTGCCGAGATCAGATAAAGCCAAGGCCGGCACCGTAAGGGCACTGAAGTTGACACCCTGGGAGAGAAGGCCTTGCGCGTCCGTCCTCCATGAAATGAGTGCATTGTGGACAAGCCGTCGAGTCAGCCTCTCGCATGGCCGAGTCAGAAAGGAGGGTGTGTCGAGGAATGGGGACGTCGTTGTGACCGTACGGGCCAGGATGTGCCCGCCAAGGCGCTCATATTGAGGAGGAATAGCACAAACAGCGGCCGCCTTTCATCTCGAGTCTCAGGGATATTGTGCCGGGTGGACTGCGGTCGTAGTCCGTCCATCGCGGTGCTTTCCTTTTCTCATCCGTCAGGGAGTCCCCAGAGTGGCCGGCGGCCGTCTTGAAGGACAGGGTACAAACGTCCGCATTCCCCATGCCAATCCCAGTCGCATTGCCGAATTTCGTCCCCAACCAACATCACGGGCCTGCGAGGGTCGAAGACTCAGGTTTGGTGAAATATAGGTGCGGGGCACCAAGCCCGGAAGCCGCTATGCACGAACAGAGGGTATCCGTCGAAATATATGTCTCGATTCACGAGCGGGCCCGATACCGAGCATCAGGCAAGATTGGGCTGTCGTCGATGGGTGACGTCGAGAAGGCAGCGCAGCGGCGGGCCGGGGTTCGTAGAGGGGTTCGCGGGGTTCATCGGGTGCAAGTCCCGGGACCATCGATCCATACACTCGCCGCAACTCTCCATGATTCCAAAACACCATGCACCACCTCAATGCTTCTCCTCTCCATCTCCGTTTTTCCTCGAGGCGCGGTCCGGTTCGGCACGGTCCGTCGTCGAAAGACAATTCCGTTGGGGGTTGGATTGTGCAAGGGGGCCATCCGCACATCTTCACCTTCACGCATGCACAAACGGACCTCAAGCCGAGGTCAGGGGGTATTCTTGATAGGAATCCCACTTACTCTAGACAAAAATAACACCGAAGAAGGATCTCCTCTGGAGAACCGCGGAATCGAAAGGCGCGGAAAGCCGGAGGGAATCAGAGACAAAAAGACGAATCGAACGACCTCGGTGTGCGAGTGGCGACGGGGGGTCGTCAAGAATTTTAGACTGCTGTCTTTGGAAGACTGCGGGAAACAACACCAACGCCAAGTGCGATACAAGGACGGAAAAAAGCAACGCAAAAGGATGCTGGTGGTGAAATCGCAGACAATGGGGGAAAAACAGAACAGACAAGAGCAACGGAAAAGCGCGGGGTGGTGGAGGGGTAGAAAAGGCAAAAAATGAGCAAAAGCAGAACACGGAGTTTTTTTGCTCTTGGGGATGAGGCGTTCGGTGGAGATGGGGAGAGGAGACTCTGCACTGGGATGCACACAAGTGAACCTAGCCACGGGGAGCGCAAAAGCGCAGGAGCGCAGGAGGCAAAGAAACCTGAGCTACGGCGACAGGGCCGGGGGGTGCCAGGTGAAAAACCCGGAAGGCGAACCCTGTCCCGGACGGAAGCAGCCAGCCAGCCAGGAGCCGGGAGAGAGAGTGCGCGGGCGAGTGGATTGGTGGACGGACAGTGCTGTGGAGCTCTGGGCTGCTCCGATGGTGAGATGTGGGGAACAACCTTGAAGCCCCAAGCCCGTTGACAAGCCTCACATGGAAGAAAGGGCGAAGGAGGCTCACCATCTGCCTGGCGTGGCCTGCCATCCCCTCGGTCTGCCGGTGAGAAACCAGCATCCCTCTTTCCGTTGCCCTGCCCTGCCCTGCCCTGCCCTGCCCCGCTCCGTCCGAAGTCGAGCTTAGGTTCCCAAAGCCAGCTATTGATGCTGGCAGCCGCGATCTCCGGCAACTCCGTGCCGAGACGGCCGGCTCGAAACGCCCATGCGGAATACAAGACAGTGCGTTTTTTTTCGGCTTGATTGTTCGGAGGGATAAAAGCAGCATCCTCGTTTCCGCAAATCATGATGACGCGCATCACACATTACGAGCTAGCCTTAGCCTCTGAGAGAGGGGCAGAGGGGCATGCGATGAGATGCGATGAGGAGGGGTTGAGGGGAGGGGGTGGGAAATGCCAGGTTGACATCAAATGTGGTGACATGCCATTCAACATCAGACTGAGGACATTCTGACAAGGTGTGCTTGGGGAGATTGCAAGCGGGGGTCTACCTGATCGGCCATGATGGTTCTGGATTCGCCATCGAAGGTCCCCAACGTACGGATGTTGACTTGGTGTGGTCATACCTCCCCGCGGTCGGAGGGGGTGAGGGGCAGGCAGTGTCCACAACAGCTCGGGTGTTATGGAAGCAAAGCATCCATTCATACACAGTAAACCAAACTCCACGGGCCAAGCACATGTCGACCTACGGAGTACACAGCGAGCACTCGTGCATGCCATCAGCATACATATACAATGCCTGTAGCCCCCCCGGGTGTTTCGTTTCTGTCTGTTTCACTCCTCGCGCGCATCCATGCATGCACAAGACAACAAACGAGTGGCAAGGCCGAGGCGATACGGACGGCCGCCGGCCAGTGTGTGCACTGCCTAGGCCATCGACCCGAAACAAGGTGCTTCCATGTTTTGCCTCACAGACAACCGTAGCGGTTGGCGGCAGTTGCGGCCGCTCCCATCGGAGAACGGCGATCCCTAGGAGCCTTGGATGGTGGAGATGCACACGCCGACAAACGGCGATGCTTGTCCTCGGCGTCGGCAGGGCTTCGCGGCTGCGGACGACATGGCGTCTCAGGGTTGAACAAAAACTTTCTCTACACCCTTGAGAAGTGCAAACGGCCAACTTAGCATATCTAGGGGTCAGACACATTCGCCCGGCTGTGAGCATATCATGTCTCGGACTGGCTCGCAATTGAAAAAACGTATCCTCCAGGTTTGCGCTTCCATTCGCATCCTCACAAATGCTGAGCTGGTGATGTGTGACCCCACCAAAAGCCATATCTGGACGCTGGTGATCGATGACGGCGTTGCAACAACCCTCTCGAAAAAAAACGGATCTCCACCCTCTTAGGGTTTTGATCGGCAGGGATGCCGGCTTGGCCCCGGTATCACCTGGGGTTCGCGTGGAAGCCGACGAAGTGTTTTTTTCTCGCGTTTTATCCGACGACGCCTTGCCAGAAGCGATGATGCTCGGTCAACCGGGTGGCCAGCCTTCTACCTATCTGTGATCCAGCTGGAAGGTTTCCAATCCCATTCTAGGCGTGTAATTGGTCTCGAAGATGGGAAGGGAGCACACTAGGACAGTACTGTTGGCGCGGTGCTCGGTCGAGCGCCTCTCGTCATGTCCGGTTAGCGATGACAAGATGATGAGGGGGAGGGGTTGCAGCGCTGGTGTTTTCTTGCAATTGATGACCTAGCCATGCTAGGTACGAGTCAAACGGCCGACGCTGCACCTCTTTCGATCACTTGCATGGGCTAAATCGGCGAATCAGCCTGCTTCAGATCGATGTTTGCGATGTCGTGGTGCCACCACCTCGGTGCTGCATCTCGGGAATACCCTGGCCCCCGATGCCGCCCCTCTCCCCTTTTGCTTGCCTTCTGGACTTGATCGCTCTTCCAAAATGACGTGGTCGGATGCGGGCGGACCCCCCCAAGGATATGGACTTGCCGCGTCAACCAGGAACATTGTGGCTGAAGTCAAGCCCGGTGGTGTTGGCAACGCCGTTGCCCTTGCTTGTGCTTTCTCGTGATCCAAGCCCCTTGGAGGCTGGCCCGAAAGCGACAGTACCTAAGCTGATCACCTCCTGTTAACTACTGTACAGAGGGGAGCGTAACTGGCGTGAAGCGCAGCCTTTAATCCTCAGCCGACCACCAAGTTCGTATTTGTATATTGGAGAGAGTCTGGCATTAGCATCTTGACCCGTGCTTCGCCGACACTCGTCAAACTCCAGTTCATCCAAGTGTGGGAGACGAAAAACATGACACATGGAGCTGAAGTTTGCATGTCTAAAGCAATGAGGCTGGGTTAATCCGAGGATATGAAGCTTGGACGGGTTCTCCTGACTGGTAGAACAATATGCGTGTTACCAGCCCAAGACTCTCACATGTTTGATCATGAATCTTTACAACACCGATAACAATATCTGATATTAGGCCGGGTTGATCTATCCCCGAGCGTACCTGGCCAAAAGCTCATCCACAACCCTGAATTCTAATCAACCCAGCTGCTCTAAGCAACTCCTCCACACCTTCAACACGTCCAAAGACCGTTCTGTCTCGAGCGCCCTCTCCACCACGCTTCTCACCGTCTTGTTCCATCCCGAGGCCTCTTCCGTCTTCCCAAGTCCACGGCCGGAGTTGGCGAGCTGTATCAATGGCTTGACTGCCATGACACGAGACAGCCGTTGAGGCTCTGTGCCAGAAATCATGCCGTTACTCCCACCAGCGCTGCCGTCCACCCCAAGGTCAAGCGTGTGAACGAACCAATCCAGGACCGTCTGTTTCTCCTGCGACCCGACTTGTTCCCCTTGCCCCTCGGGTCCGCTAACCGCGTCCTCCATCACATCTTTCACGCACTCGTACCAAAACACCCTCCTAACGACTTCCAGCTCAGGCCTGGCGATGCAAGGTGACTTCACCAGACTGTCGCTGAGAGTCTTGATCTCCTTACCCGCCGCCCCAGATTCCAATGCGAGCACCACCTCCTTGAGGACAGCCAACGGACTCTGCCGCATCCGCCTGCGATTATAGCCCTTGACAATGGCTTCAATAGCAGCCCAAGCCGTCCTGGTCCTCAGGTCCAGCTCGTTGCCTGTGTTACCCCCCTTCTTCCGCCCGGCCGGCTGATCAACGTCCATTTTGTCCGCGTCATCTCCAGCCTCAGTAAGGAAGTTGTTGAGCCACGGCCCGGCGACCTCACCAATCTCCTCCAACATGTCCCATTCCTCGCGGGCGGCAACAACTTTCCACAGACACGCGAAGGCGTGCGGCCGGTAAGTGTCATTGTTACGCTTGGCTTCGCGGAGGACGATCTTCTTGAGGAGCGGCGCCGAGGGACCGCTCCAGAGGTCAATCCCAAGTCCTCCAGCGCCAGCTTCTCCTGACGCGTCGCTGCTAGACGCAGAGGAGACAGCCGCCGCCCATCCCTCCAGCGGCTTCAGCAACTCTTCCTTCCCGTCAAACGTTTTCAGCGCCAACGCCTTCTCGTACACCGGCCAGAGCGTCTTCAAACTCTCGGCATTCACCCGTCCATTCAGCTCCTTCGCCTTCACCACCGCGTCCGCCGCGACCCCCACGGCCTTCGCTCCCGCATGCCTGAGCGCCCACTGCGGGCTATCCAAGCACTTGGTCGCCAGGTCCACAATCTCCTTGAGATACTTCGCCGCCGCGAGGCTGAGACTTCCACCGCGCGTCTCCCACGCTTGTTCCGCCGCCTTGGAGACGTACTCGTCCTGGTCGTGGCGCGCCACAAACGCGAGCGGGAAGAGTGCCGTTTCCAATGACGAGAGGTGCTCGGGAGAAACCTTGGCCAGAGCGAGGAGGGCGTCAACCGCTTTGGCTCGTCGCGTGTCGCTTGCGTCGCCGGGGGAGAGGTACAGCTCGACGAGGCGGTTTGCGTAGCGCAGCCGGGCTTGTGGAGCCTGAACCGCGCGGAGAAGATATGCAGCTGCCGCGGCGTAATTCTGTGAGACCTCGTCGTTTCGGTCGAGGATTTGCTTTTCCATGAGCACGAGGAATCCGGCTGCGTGAGGGGCGAAGCTCAAGGTGTGCCGGGTTGCGAGGGTAGATAGGACGCGGGCACAGCCGAGTTTGGTTGGCATGCCGAGGGCAGACTTGACAGTGTCGCTGAGCACGGGGACGAGTGCTGCCATGGTAGGTTCGTCGAGGCTGCGGAGGCAGGCGTCAATGGCCTCGGATAGCGGGCTGCGCGAGACCATGGAGCTGCGGAGTTTGTCAATCTTTTCGCGGCGGTCTTCACCAGCGCGTTGGTAATGGTAGTTGATGGCTTCAGGCTCAATGGTGCTGAGTAGACCGAGCAGGTGTGGCACGAGTGTTGGGATGTAGGGCTTGAGGGCATCGCCGCCAGATTTGGCGATCTTGACAACCGTGATGATGGCAAAGAGCTTGACCTCTTCAGCAGAATTGTCGATGCCCTTTTCGGACAGAAGGAAGGGGATGGCTTCCCGCATCATAGCCTGCGCAGTAGCTGTGAACCCGAACTCCTCGAGCTGCCGGACGAGCGTGTTTGACAGCGAGATGCACAAGTGAAGCGCGGCGTTCCGCACCGTCGCCTTGACATCGTCCAGAACCTTGAGAGCAGCGGCCCAGATATCCTTGTAGTATCGCTCGTACTTTGGAAATGGCCGTCCGGCGATGAGGTCGGCGATGGCTGCACAGCTAGCCTCGCGCACACGCCACTCCCGGCCGAGAATGCTCTTCAGCAAGTCATCCATGATGCTGTCAAAGTGCGTCTCGAGGACAGCATTGGGATCCTTCACGAGAGCTTTCCAGATGTCATTCATGGAGCGCTGGACGGTCGGGCTTGGGTCGAAGCGGTAGCGGTAGAGCTTGGGGTAAAGCTTCGGGTCGATTTCGGACTCTGACAGAATGTTGCTGAGGCCGAACCTCCCGAAAGCCGAACGCGTCGACCATGTTGCGGCGTGGGTTGCCAGGGACATGAACTTGTACACGAGGCTGGGATCACCGACTTCATTCGCCAGGCTCACGATGTCCTTGTAGGAGGTGATGGACTTGCCATCGCCTGTCGGCAGTGCGCCAGCATCAAACAACTCAGTGTCTTGATCGACCTTGAGCTGGGGTCCTGAGCCGGTAAACGCAGCAACCAAATCCCGAACAAGATCGCCCTTGAGATCTGCATCCCCCTTCTCGTAGACCAATGACAGACCACGCGAGGCAGTCTCCTGGACAAGTTCATCGCGGGCGCTGAGCAGCCGCATAAAGGCTGCCTGACACTCGCGCAATCGCGACTGAACTTGGTCGAGATGGGAGCAATGTTGGATGAGGCAGAAGAGCCAGATCCCAGACGCCTTGAGTAGGGACGGCTTGGTGGTCTTGCAGTCGGTGAGGATCTTGTCCAGGACTGAACGCAGGCGAGCAGTGCGTTGCGGAGTGCGGTAGTCGTCACCTTCCGCTTCCACATCCAAGGTAAGCTTCACAACGTCGGCATCCCAACATGCAACGGCCGCGGCGATAGCCTCGCCCACAGCGAAGTGGACCTCAACTTGTCGAATCTCGAACAACGAGTACAACTCCTGGAGAATCAAGCCGAGCAGGTCATCATCCGAAAAGCTCTCTCCGTCGGTGTCTATCACCGGTACCGCGATGGCCAGTCTCCCCAGGGCACCGATACCCTTCTCATTACCCTTTTTGGCTTGTGTGACAAGTGGCTCAATAAAATGTTTGCGTAGAATGTCTCGAATATCCTTGCCCTCGTCTGGCTGAAGCGTCTGGATGCCGGCCGTCCACAACTGGGCATATGCATCGAACAATGCCTCCTGGGTTGAGACCGGCTTGGATGACAGGGATGATAAGAGAGGGAATACCTGGGAAAGATCATCTTGCGATGACGTCCAAAGGCCATAGTACCTCCGCCTCGAAATGAGGCGGGCTAGGGCCAGGAACGCTCCTTCAACAGCGTTCAATTCTGATCCAACAGCCGGAATCAGCAGCTTCGTTATGTTCACCAAGCCCTCTTCCGACTTCTTGAAAGACTCTTCCGAGTTTGCAGGGTGAGCGGCAAGGATGCCGAAGGCTCGTGATCCCAAAACCCGGAGTTCCTTGTTGTTTGAGGTAACCAAGGGCAGGAGCTCCCCAGATCGAGAGGCCAGCGGTTCCAGGAGCACGCATGGTGACAATGCCGCGAGCTCGACAAACACTCGGGCACAAGGCTCCGCGACCTTAGGGTCTTCCTTGGTCAAGCCTTTGAAGGCGGCACGCAAGAGGTTTGAAAGACCATCGTGCTCGGACGCCAGTGACGCGAGGTACTCCCTGACGGATCGCCGGGTCGCCAGATCCGACTCAACGAGAAGGCCAAGTTGACGTTCCCACGCAGGTTCCAGCTTGAAGTCTTTGAGCGCAGCCAGGAGAAGCATGCGCCAACAGAAGTTGACCGCGACGGGGAAGGCCAGGAGCGAGGGCCCCGGGAAGTTCGCGAAGAATCCTCTATCATCGACATCCATGCCACCTGACCCGTCTGGCCCAGCTGAAGGAGCATTGACTGGGGCGATAGCTTCCCTAAAGAACCTGCGCACTAATTCTTGCCAATCCGGTAAAGATGCCCGAGATGTGTCGTCGTTGGCGTAATATGTCCAAGGATCGAGGCCCTTCTGGCCTTCCTCGACAACATCACTGCGCTCATCGGGGCGACCAGCCACGGCAAGAACATCAATCCAGCGCGCGTAGACATCCGAAAACGGAAGACATTGGTTGGCCCACTTGGCGACTGCATGCCTCGTACTGCGAACCACATCTCCTTCACCATCACGAAGTGTCATGTATGTCAAGAGGATGGACTGCAGTTGGGTATTAACGGCAAACGAATGGGGTGGGCGGAAGAGAGCCGTCAAGCTCGACAAGGCACCATCAATGTTGACAACAACGTCCGGGGTTGGGTCCTCAGATAGCGAACGGAACAGCCAGCCGGCAAGTGACAACCGGTCAATGTCAGACAAAGAGGCTCCCTTGGCGAGGATTCCAATGGTTTCGTATGCACGACAACGGAGCATGGCCTCATCAAGAGTCTGATTATGGGGCTTGGGCCAGCCCTGCCCGGCAACGAAATCACGGAGAAGTTGGATCAGAGGTGGCCCGATCTTGTTGTAGTCGGTTTTCGAGGGACCTATGCGAGCGACCCAGTTGACGAACTCGAAGAGGGCTCGGTGCAACTTGGTAAGCTCCAGGCCACTGGAGGACTTGGTGCCGGAGGGTTGTTGCTGACCTTCACCGGCCTCCGCCGACCCAGGGGTGGCGTTTTTGTGGAAAACAGCGAGGATGTCATCCGTGAATGTGGTGGCAAGCTCCGACTTGCTGAGAATCCCAAGGATGCGAATCCGGTAAGGAGGCGGAAGTGTGGCATGGGCATCGTACAAGGTGCGTATCAAGGTGGCGTCTTCAAGCGAGACGGTGGCACGCTTCAAGAGGTCGTCACCGATGCCAGAGATGCGGTAGTCGGAACTTGCGGCAGCGTGAATGGCAGGAAGGAATCTCTCCTCGTCCGTAAAGGCACCGCTTGCCAATAGGTTGGCGACCTTGATGCGCGTTTCGGTGGCATTCAAGCCGCCAGCTGCGGGGTCCCAAGTCTCTGGCTTGTCAAGAGTAAGAAAGCTGACGTCCGCAGTTGTCAAGCCGGGAGAGTTGGTTGCGCCAGATCCAGATGTCCGCAAAAGCAGGACCTTGCCGAGCCAACCGGCGAAGAACTTGGCATCTGCTGGGTCATCCAGGGCCAAGGAAGTGCGGAAGCTTTCGTCTTCCTTGCTACCTCGCGTTGGGATCTTGAGCGCAGGGAGCAGACGGAGGATAACGTTGAAGAGGCGGCTGACGGAGGTGGATGGGTCCTTGCTAATGCCGCGGAGGGCAGTCGGCAGCAATGCTCGTTGTTCCTCTGGGCTCAGCTTACCCACGCTGTGATGGATGTAGAGCAAGTCAAAGTGCTTGATCAGAGGGTGGGTGGCATTAGTATTGTTCTTGTATTGCTCTAACAGTGCAGAAACTGGGAGAACAATGCCAGGGGCTTTGATGAGTTTGTTGATGGTCTGACACACGGCTATGACCTAGGCGGGGCGTTAGCATCTGTGTGGCTCTAAGAGGTCCTATTTTTGAGAAGTCTACCTTGTTCCTGACCGCAACATTCTCAGATCCTGCCTTGAGCAGTAACGGGGCCAGATAGGTCTTGAGACAGGTCTGAAGCTTTTCCTCGTCCGAAGAGGCTTGCAGGATTCGCCACTCGACCTTTTCTATGAGTGCCAACTCCCTGTTTGGGTCGGGTTGGGTGGCCATAGCTGATGTTGAGCTGAGAAGGATCGGGTATTGGGGTTCTGGTCTGCCAGCAGCGAGGTTGTGATAGCTGGGTGTCGGTGACCTGAGAATGAGGTGTGCCCGGTGGGGTGAGGGGTTGGTGGCAGCGTTGAGTCGAGCGGCCACTCGAAACTGGGGATAAACTTCAATTTTGTTTACCTGGTCATTGGTGTCTCAATAACAACAGAGTCGAAGTTTTAACAAAGTGTTTCCTCCATATAGCACTGTCTATTGGAAGTTGACACTGGATGCTGCTGTTTGGAGTGTTTGGAGAGTTGCGTTTCTCAAGGATCCATCAGCCTGGAAGGTCCGGGCTGGGCTGGGGTCCAGCAGCGAAGATCCGGCATCAAATAGCAAGACCACATCCAGGCAGCTTGTTCTCACGCACAAGTACCACGCCGAATGACACAAAAATGTATTCCATGATATTCTGTGATGGCCACAGCTTCAGCATCTACCTCACATTTCCAACGGTTGACTTTCGTCAGCAAATGGCAGCCTCTTTCATGGTCATGACGGGAGCGTTGGCGAAAGACCTGGAAACCTGCCCGGGGGCGAGTTGAACCCTAACCCTGGTAAAAGTGCGTGCCTAAAGGCAAGACGGAACCTGGGAAATCTTGCGTCACAGGTTGGCGCCTAACCTTCGGTGACATGGGGGTCGGCTGTGTTCGATTTGATGCTACACCTGAGCCTCCAGAAGGTCACCTCCAAATACTCGTCCAAGCAAGGCAAGTGTCACTTTAGCTTTGGTTCGAATCAAGTCTGGAGGGTGAGGCTAAAGTTCCCTCTTAGAACGGGTGGCATTACCACCTCTTTGTTCACGCAGATCTTTGCTGCCTGGAAACCATCACAACTCAAGGTTCCAGATCAGGTTCCATGCTGAGGGACCAGGCCGCTCCTGCTGCGTTAGTTAGGAGATCCACCCTGGTCATCGCGGGGCTCGAGCCCAAGTTCAGATCATTCGGAGAATCAATATCCATCTTGCCCCTCCTCAAACATCCCGCACCTCCAACACCTTCTTCAACCTGCGACACACCCAAGTCCGCAAGGCTCTGGGTCTCATCGCTCGATACCCCATTCTGCGACGACGTGGACACCCTCATCCTGAGATAATCTCCTTCCAACTCTCGACCACCGCCCGAACACCTCTTGACTTGCCTATCAAGATGGCAAGCGAGCAGGACATCGAGTCCTTCATTGCCATCACTGGCGCCACCCGCCACGCCGCCGAACAAATCTTGGAGCTTTCCGGCTTCGATGTCAACCAGGCCATCCAGCTGTGGTTTACCGACGAAGATCTCCAGCGATCTCTCAACAACGCCGGCCCCTCCACGACCACGACGACGTCCGCAAGACCCTCTACCCAACAGAACCGTTCGCGCATCGGCCGCGAGGATGCCCATGGCGTCATCCACATCGATTCTGACGATGACGTCGACATGACCGAGAACGACTTTGACGATGGCGCCGAAAAGGCCGCCGCTATTGCTCGCCAGGCCCAAGAGGAGGAAGACGCCGCCATTGCGAAGAGGCTACAAGAAGAGTTGTACGGGAGTCAACCGGCAGACGAAGTCCGCGCTCCCCTGGCCCGAACCACAGAGACTCTTGTTGCCCCAACCTACGGCGATGATGACCATTCCGCCATTTTGGAGCAATTTCGGAGGCGACAGACGAGAGGTGAGGCTTCTGTCCTGCTCACAACCCTGGACTTAGATTAACAGGCGCTTCCCGCAGCCCGGCCACCCAACAACCCGTTTGCCCAGTCGGTCTGGGATACAGATCCGGCCTCTCGTCCTGGTCCTGTCGCAGGCGCACAAACCAGCCGAAGCTCCCGCTTGGCTGAGTTGTTTCGGCCTCCGTACGATTTAATCGCCCGACTAGACTGGGACGAGGCACGCGAAGAGGGCAAGGAGCAGAAGAAGTGGATTCTGGTCAACCTGCAAGATATGTCCGACTTCAACTGCCAAGCGTTGAACCGCGACATTTGGAAGGACGAGGCCGTCAAGTCTCTTGTCAAGGAGAACTTCATCTTCCTCCAATACGACAAGGACGACATGGCCGCTGATCGTTATATCAACTTCTACTTCCCCAACGAAGGCCACTTGAACCCGAACAACTACCCGCATGTCTCCATAATCGACCCGCGCACCGGCGAACAGGTGAAAGTCATCAGTGGTACCCCATTCCCGAATGCTCTCGAGTTCCATGCGCAGCTGGCCGAGTTCCTTGACCGCTACAGCCTGTCCGCCAACCATAAGAATCCGGTCGTGAAAACAAAGCGGCCCATACGGACCATTGACGTTGACCGTATGACGGAAGAGGAGATGCTCGAGCTTGCTCTTCAAAACAGCCTCGATGCCAACGGCGGTGCGACGGCGTCCAACATCCGCGATCCCGACGAACTCACGCGCTCCTTCACGGACAAGGGCAAGGAAAAGGACAGCACGGAAACTTCAACACCAACCATCTCGTCCACACCGGCTCCCGCGCCTGAGCCCGAACCTGCAGCCGCCCCCGCGCCAGCACCAGCGCAGTCGGCGTTCGCCAGGATACCTTCGGACCGGCCGCACGTGGAACCCAAGGACCCGGCCGGCACAACGCGCATCCAAATCCGCAATCCCCCGGGCCGCATCATCCGCCGTTTCCGTCTTGATGACCGCGTCTCCCGCATTTATGAGTGGCTCAAGGCCGAGCCGTTGCCAGGCAAGGAGGGCGTCGAGTTCGAGCTCAAGACCATGCCTCAGGGTGTCGATCTTATTGAGCATTTGGACGAAACAATCCAGGAAGCGGGCCTCGCCAATGCTGTCGTCATGGTGGAGTGGGTGGAGCCGGAGTGAATGGGCATGTGTAAGTGGATGAGGCACCTGGAGCATGGGGATGGATAAGGTAGCTTTTCTACACTACGTAGAGTGATGAAGAGATGGCAAGAGTCTCGTCACGGCGTCTGGATTGGGATTGGGACCAGGTTGGGGCTGGGAAACGGCGGGCGTTGCTTTGTTGCTGCAAACAACGGACTAGAATGGGGGGCGGCATGAGTGGCCACGGCACAACAGATAGATACCCATTTGATGGGTAAGTGGGCGGCTAGTCTTGCTTTGCACTTTCAACTTGATCACAAATTTGTTTTTCTTTTCCTTCCACGTATCATGGTGAATGCTCTGGACTGTGGCCTGCGGCGGAACCAGCAGAGAGTCAAGGCATAAGAGTCTCAAGGATTGTAATGTATTATGTACGTACACCTTAGGCATGCAAGGAACTGGTGCCTTGGAGAGAGCTTCGTGGGTTCAAACATCGTGTGATGGTGGTTGGACGAGGCTGAATGCGACAGAGGCGCTTGGAGCTGAGCCGATGCATGATGGAGATCCTTGGATGCTCGGCCCGGTTGCGCCCCAGCGTCGCTGTGTGCTGCCCTTGCATGAGGCGGGGAAGCAATAAACCAGGCAGATAGTTCAGCCCCAGCCGGTGCCATTCTCTCTCCCTCGGCTGTGGTTGAGAAAGTCCCAATGTGCATTCGCTTGGGATAATGCAGGTCACTGTGACAGTGGCCAGGTTTCCTTGGGGTTTCCTTGGGTCTTGTCATCGGAGAACCTGACGCTTTCACTTTGCTGGAAGGAGGGGCATCCAGCTGTCCAAGCAATCCCACCCCAGCCCGTCGACCGTAAACAATCCGTTGCTCGGTTCAACCCCACATGGCGCTTGTCTTGTGTCCAGATCCAGTAACTGCGAACAAACAACTGCGACGTTGGATGGTGACGCAAAGGCTAGCGAAGGAACAGGGTCCGAGTTCCCTTTCATGTGAAGTTGATCTTTGAATCCAATGTTGTTCTTCTGTTGAGTTTTGGTCTGACTGTTGTCACCTTGCTTCTGCCTCACTTACACGCGGGGTGCATGCCAGCACAGTGTGACGGTACCTTACAGGTACATACAATATCGCCAACTTCCGTTTGGGACAGCTGTTGCTGGGGCAGAACGGCAACATTGCTTCAGGCGGCTCAAGGTAAACCACACCTCAACCCCGTCCACAGCAGCATTCGCCATGCTTCGACGACACAGTCAGGCAGAACACAAAACCGCATACACCGGGCTGTTGTACTAAGAATAATCTCATTTCCAGGAGTTTACCGAGTCCCAATTCCTCCCGGCTTTCCCCCTCACATCGACTTCAGTGGCTCTTCGTCCTGCATCAACCCGGACACGCCCTTCGCCTGCGGCCCCGAATCCGCCCACCCGTTTGAGAGACAACATCGAAGCCCCTTCGAACATTCCACTTCGTCAATCTCGAATATCCAACAACCAGACCCATCCCTGGGCGCAGAGCACTGTCCACGGCGCACGCTATCCACCATACCAAATCGATCACTTCACCCAACACCAGTCCCTCCACGAGCAGCGTTGCCTACCAGAAGCATGGCTGAGGATCACCGGGACCACGACAACGAAGGGTCAATTGACCCGGAAACCATCTACACCAAGGAATACTGCATTGGTGGGGTACCTGCTCCTGCGCTGGGGTGTCCTGGTTTTCCCGACCTAGAAGCTGGAGCTGACTCAAGTCTTGACCGCAGGAGGGGGAAGCTTTGGCAAGGTCTACAAGGGGTATGGTCCTCCTTTTCCCCTGATCCTTTTCTCATGGCCGCTTGCTAACAGTCACCCCAGTGTTGATAAGCGTACCGGCCAAGCAGTCGCCATAAAGATCATTGATATCGAGAGCGCCGAGGATGAAGTCGAGGACATCATTCAAGAAATTGCCATCTTGTCCGAGCTCCAGTCTCCGTATGTCACCAAATACTATGGCTCATATGCCAAGGGCTCCGAGTTATGGATAGTCATGGAGTTCTGCTCCGGTGGGAGCTGTGCAGATCTCATGAAGCCTGGCCTCATTGGTGAAGAGTACATTGCAATTATTCTCCGCGAGCTGCTGCTTGGCCTGGACTATCTTCACTCTGACAAGAAGTTGCACCGTGACATCAAGGGTACGTCAGAGTGCACTTCCTGTATCTATGGTTACAACATGCTAACCCTCTCCCAGCTGCCAACATCCTCCTGGCGGCCAATGGTCAGGTCAAACTCGCCGACTTTGGCGTATCAGGCCAGCTCTCAGCCACCATGACCAAAAAGAACACCTTCGTCGGCACTCCCTTCTGGATGGCACCCGAGGTAATTAAGCAGAGCGGCTATGATCACAAGGCGGATATCTGGTCCCTGGGTATCACGGCCCTGGAGCTGGCCAACGGCGAGCCCCCCTATGCCGACATCCATCCCATGAAAGTGCTCTTCCTCATCCCCAAGAACCCACCCCCGAGGTTAGAGGGGAACTTTAGCAAGGCTTTCAAGGACTTTGTCGAGCTCTGTCTGCAGCGCGACCCCAAAGAGCGGCCGTCTGCTCGGGAGATGCTCAAACACCCGTTTGTCCGAAGGGCCAAGAAGACGAGCTGCTTGACGGAGTTGATCGAGCGCTACGCCCGCTGGGCGGTTACCCACAAGCAAGATGATGAGGAGAGGTACTCGGACGATGACGATGGCGGCGAAGAAGAGAACCGGGATCCTGTCAACGAGGACATGTGGGACTTTGGCACCGTCCGACTTGTCAGCGACCGCGGGAACGTCGTCCACAGGCCTAGTATGCTGAATCCCATGGGAGATTCGGCAACCAACGCTAGGTCATCGAGATCGTTTGACCCGGCAGATGCCTACGACGATAGGCGGCGTGAGCCGGCGAGCCCAACAAAGCTGGCCTCCGAAGGCACTGAGGCGGACACAGTCAAGGCAGGGCCAGCCTCGAGACAGGGGTCACCGCAGAGAAAACCTGTACCGCCTCCTTCCTCAACCCCATCATCGCCGAGCAAGGTCCCTCTCCCCAATTCTCCCCAGAAGCCTCCATTCAGCCTTGACACACCCCGGTCGTCATTCGCATCTAAGCCTGTGCCACCTCTTCCCCCGCAAACGTCCGACGATTATGATCGCGTCCTTCAAGACCAGTTGCAAAAAGGCATTGGCGCAATGAATCTCGGCCCGACTATCCAGCCGAGCCCGTCAATGCCCTCAACGGCCTCATCGCGCATGGGCATGAAGATACCCCAGATTCCTCCTTTCCGTGGCGGTCCGCAAACACAACAACCCACGACCTCGAGGCCACCTTCCCAAGCTCAACCGCTATACAAACCCAACCCTCCACCGTACTCCCCATCTCCTCTTGGGGCCCAGTCTCCTCGACCACCCTACCCACCTCAGCATCTCCAGCAGTTCGTCTCTAAAGAACTTCCCAGGCCCCAATACCCTTCGTCTGACCACCGTGTCCCGTCCTCCTCTTCGTTCGCCCCGACGTCCTTCCCCTCCCCGGCTCCACAAAACCCCAACGGCGAACTCGATGCCCTCAACGACGTCATCTTCCCTGCGCTCGAAGAAGCGCTTAAGCGGCGCCAGGCCCGTCTCCAACAAGCGTTTGGGCCGACGGCGGGCCAGCCGCCGCCGCCGGTGACCCCGCGACAACAGCGCGCCGAGGCAGCACACGAAAGGATTAGGAAGCTCGTGTACAAGATGGCGCATATCTGTAAGGAGATTGACCAGTTGGACAAGGCTGAGCCGGTGGGCATGGGTGGGGAGGTGAATAGTTTCTTGGAAGGGGTGTTGGAGGAGATATTGGTCAGGGTTGAGCCGCTTGATGAGGTTGTTGAGGGTCCTTAAGTCGTGTTTCCTGTGGCGCTCATGGGGAAGATGTTACAAAGCGGGTACAGTGGGTTGTGGTGTTGGTTCTTGTGGCAGTTATGATGAAGGGCAGGCCTGGATTTCTGTTTTGCTCTGGGAGGTTCGTTCTGCGAGGTTTAGTCATGGGTATCATCAATTGGTTGTGTCCAGAATAATACGCAATGATGTCGCTGAATGATGATCGATCGTCAGGAGCGAGTAGTGTCATGGCATCGGTGGACATGCGAACTGGTACTTAGATCACAACTGAGTTGTTATTATATCAAGCATCATGTCGATGTCTCCAGTTTCGTCTTACTGACTAACCCACAAAATGCCATGAAGGGCAATGCCCAGATGACCGCAAGCCCAAAGAGTTCCATTTGAGACATGGTAGCTATACTACCGAACACACATTGATTCCTTTGTTCAATCCATGACTTCAGCTATATCTTCCTGGTCCCCCATGACTCTCCTCGAAGATCCTAGTCTTCCGCCACCCTCTGTAGCCCCTTAAAGCCTATCCATTAGCTTCTTGGCAATATCGCCCTGGTTCACGCCGAAATTCTCGGGGGTCGTCTCCAGATACAGAACGCCGTCCTCGATCTTCACATCGTTGTACGTGTCGAGCGACTCAACCAGGCGGAAGGCGTACGTGTTCTTCTCGACAGCCTCCAGAAGGCCCTCGGTGACGAGCTCGTCCTCGCCCACCTTGAGCTTCTCCAGCTCGCTGCGCAGGGCGTCAAAGTAGCCAAAGATGAAGGACGCAAGGTTGCGCTGCCAGTCCTGCACGTAAACGTACTCCTTGTTCTCGGTCGCGCGGGTCAGGCGCTCAAAGACGGCGTCAAAGTTGGGCTCGAGGACGACCTCGTCGGCGGACTTGCCGAGCATCGCGGCGATCTTGTCGCGCACCTCGCCAATCTTGGCGTCCCAGTCCTCGCGGATGCCCTTGCGCACCAGGAACGAGTACTTGAGCTCGTCGGTCGGCGGGGCGGCGTTGAGCGCCTTGACCAGCTTGGCGTCCTCGAGGCAGTAGTCGGTGTTGACGCCCAAGCTGCCCTCGGTGAAGAGGATGACGAGCTTGCCGTCCTTGATGTCGACGCCGCCGCCGCCCGAGCTGACCTTGCCCTCCTCGTCGAAGTCGATGGTCAGGACGTGGGCCGAGGCGAGGGTGTTGATCTCGTTCTTGAGGGAGTCGCCGTGCTTGTCGGTCTGGTACTTGAGCTGGTAGATGGCGCCGTTGACGTAGCTGAGTGGAGAGGTTAGTGATCTTATCTGGGTGGTCTCGGGAGATCTCTGTCACATACGCCTTAATGCAGCTGCCCAGGTTCTCCTTGGCCCAGCCATCGTTGTGGTAGGGCCACAGGGCAAGAGGATCAACCTCGACGGTCCATTGGGTGCCCAGGAGCTCCGTGAGCTGACCCTCAAGGTCGGCCTTGTTGGCATCCCACTCGTCACGAACTGGTAGAGGTTAGACATGGCCTGTCAGAGCATAAGAGTTGCAAGATGTAGACTCACCGTTCTTGCGGAGAGCAAGAGGGAGCTTCTCGGCGGGAGGAAGGCGGGTCATTTTGATGACTAGAGGCTGAAGTGAAGAGCTTGGTTGGTGAAGATGAGCGTTGAAGAGATTGGATTGGTGATCAGAGACTGGTGGATGAGGACTTGTTGGATGGATGTTGGTGGATCTCTCAACAACTGATCGTCCCCCTTATATACACGAGTTCCAGTCACCGTGCTATGTCAACCTCAGGCAAGCTATACGGTCTATCGCATTATCCAGACATGAACAGGTGCAATCCTAGATCATCTCCAAGGAACCGTGGATGCCTGCAATTTGGAGCCGTCTCCTTCACCTTGGCCCTCGCGATGCTTGACTAGACAGGCAATCCCAAGCGGATAGTCCAGCATCATGACGCTCGAGAGAGGAGTTGTCTGCCTCGTTCTCTCGGCGAAGGGTTGGGCGAATGCCAAAAGCGGCTCACCGCTGCGGAGGTGGAGATCCAGCCCTGAGACTTGTACAGCTTTGAAACTCCAAGCTTGTCAAGTTGCGGGAAGAATGAGCGAGGATGGGATGGTGTAGGATGTGGCTTGCATAGCAAAAGGGAGCCGAGACGGAAACCTCCGCTGCCAATGCGATCAACGGTGTCAACGGTGTGTGTCAAGATCAGCAGAACCCCTGTTGAAACTGAAGTCAACAAGGTTGACAACCCAAGCAATGACACTCTACCTCAAAAATAAGGTTAAAACCTTGATGCCGTCTTGACATTCCGTGCGGGGAACCGAGATTCATTCACATCAAGTCCGCCTTGCGAGGCGGTTTGGTTCCCCTGCCAAGAGATGCCCCCGCCTTCAGCTCTGCGCCTCGCGAACCCAAATTCAGGGATTAATAGGCTGCACAGCGGCCTGGCGTGCGGTCCATGACACATGGATACCATGGCAGAGGTGAGCCAGATTAAAGGGATGAGATGCGCGCAGGCCGCAAGTGTTTGAGAGATCACGGACCCGTGCTTGTTGTGCGCTTCTCAACCGACGCCTCTGTGTGCTCCCCCTGAACTCGTTCGACCACCGAACACTATCCCGCCCCGCAAAGGCAGATTCCGTTTCCAATCATGCCGTCCCTGTAGGCAGCAACTCCCCCTCTCACATATTTTATTCTTGGCGATACTGACTGTTGGTCCTCACAGACCGCTCAAGGCCCAAGTCGCGATCCGGGACAACTGGACCAAGGCAGACAGTCCCCTCCAAAATACCCTACACAGTCTCCAGGAGCTGCTAGGCCATGAGGTGGCCATCGACCCGGAATGGCCTCTCCTGGTGGCCGAGCTCGACCCCTTCTATGAGGATAAGGCCAACCTTGTAATAGTGGTGGCAGGGTGTGTGCAAGTCTGGGCCAAGAGCATGTCTGAGCTTCTCGACGACTCGGCCAACGAGGCCTGGACCGAACAGGTGCTCGAGAAGGTTCCTGTCCGGCTGCGCGCCTATGTCGAGGTCGCCTCCTCCCCGGACCAGCAAGCCAGTACGTCATGGTCCGAGGAGCGGAAGGGCTTCGTGATCACCTTGCCCAAGAGACGGGTCCTCCAACCAGCTGAGCTGTTCCCGGCGTTCAGGGGTGGGCTGCTCGCGTGCTTTGAACAGCCCAAGAAACCCCAGACGGCGACGCCGGCGGCGGAGAGCAAGGTCGCGGATGATTGGGAGGGAGTCGACGTCGTTCCGGGGAAGACTGGCCAGGCCGAAGTGGTGATCCGTGGTCCTCCCAGCCTGGCGGCGGCACGGAATAAGGTCGAGTTCCTGCCCGATGTGGCATCCCTCCCGAGGCCGGATGACTTGCTGCTCAAGCCGCCCTACTACTTGACGTTAAGCCACGGGGGTGACATGATCGAGCTGCAGTGCAGCCACAGCCCGACGCTCACGGTGCTTGCCGAGTACCTCAGGAAGTGGTGCCGGACCAACCACAACGACACGCGCAATGTAGGTGTTTGTCATGGATACTATGAAGACCCTGAAGCTGAGACTCGGTTACTGACCCGTCGGTATGGCAGCCTCCCGCGGTGAACATTAAGCTTCACCAGTGTGCCTTTGGGCTGGGTGAGATGTTTGACAGATTGACCCTCAGGACTGGGGACCCGTCTGGGTATGGGAGGAGTACAAGCCCCTTCACCATTACGTCGCCCATGCTGGTGTCGTTGATCGAGGGAGTCTTGGGGTATGACTTGATTTCCGTTGATGGTGTTTGGAAGTTCAGGAGGGACACCGAGTTCAAAACCTTGTAATCGACACCCTGTCGAATATCAGGTTGGTGAAGGCATATGGCTCCAAGAGATGAGGCAAACCTATAAGGGAACCTTCATGCCGTGTTCCCACGCTGTATTTCATCCATATATCCACCCTTGATCCATGTTTCCCCATCTCCTTAGTGTCTCCATCTCCGTTCCGACTTTCCGGCCACAAATTGGCTTGTCGTCGCTGCACTGCCCGGCTTCCCACAGAAAAGATCTTGCCGGACGCCACAATTCCACCATTCCAACTAGCCAGGCCCGGCTAGCTCAATCGGTAGAGCGTGAGACTCTTAAAGAGGGTTCTTCTCTAGATCTCCGTCATCTCAAGGTTGTGGGTTCGACCCCCACGTCGGGCTCAATTCCCGGCCGCGATGCCTTTCTTTTTCGCGTTTTGTGAGACAATGCTGGTGTTGCTCAATCTAGTCTTTGGCATGCAAGTTGCTTTTAAAGTGCCAAAAATTCTTGAGCATACCGACTCCCCTGAGTGTCCTCATAGATATCACAATTCGATGCTTATGTATTTTTGTGTGGGCATCTCTGGTTTGTGCAGGCGTCAGAGTTGCCAAGCTCGGGGGTTTCGTGGGTTTGGCATGTGAGTCTCCAGTCTGGCCGAGCAAACCGTTTCGTGATGAAGAGCACAAAACAAGATGATCAAGAGAGAACAGGCTTGTGAAATGTTATTCAAGGCGTTCACTCACATATGTACTACCCTGAGGTACGTAGCTAGGTGGAACCCGGAGGTTGGTGAAGTCAGTTGTGTTCACTTCATGTGATGACCAAACTGGAAAATTCCGCTCCGCTGATAAGATGCCAACGTCCCGCACACAGCACTAGGGAAAAGCACCTTCAGGTGCTTGAAACCATCGTTGCCCGCTGCTGCCCGCGCAAGGACAGACGTCACAGGTCGGCAGCCCACGGCGCTAGCCCAACCGGGTTTAGCGTTGCAGGCTTCGCTCCCGGGGACCCCACTCTTCCGGGAAGATGGAGACGGGAAAAGACCTCGCTGGGACCAACAAGGAAGGCAGAAAGCACGGCCTGGAGCCTCAGCATTTGCATTTTGTGGTTGGTGTTTCCTGCGGCATTTGCTCTTTGCAACCTGCAACAACACCACGTTTCGGCCTCCGCTCGTCCTCTTCCCTCCTTTGAAAAAAATAATCCTCCACCAGCTCGGCCGTCTCGTCTGCTCGTATCCAGACTCCTGCGTGCCAATTGCCCACCATGTTGTCCAGGAACTCTGCCCGTGCTGCCCAGGTAAGTTCCCGCAGTGGTTTGCGACCCGCCGCTTGCCTAAATCGTCCAGCATCCCCGCAGCCGACAACAACCCAGATCCTATCCGCAAAATATTCTTCGATAACGTCGCGGAGTACGACTGACAAGACCTTTTCCCTTCCAGAACCTGCTGAGGGTAGCTGCCCAGCCCCAGCACCGCTTGAACGCCGCCCGCACCTTCGCAAGCATCACCGACGCCCCCTCCCAGACCACCATCCACTCTGATATCTTCAAGCCCACCAAGTATGGTGGCAAGTACACCGTCACGCTGATTCCGGGCGACGGTATCGGCGCTGAGGTTGCCGAGAGCGTCAAGACGGTCTTCAAGGCCGACAATGTTCCCATCACTTGGGAGCAGGTCGAGGTTTCCGGTCTCGAGGATGCTCCGTCGGGCCGGACCGAGGAGAAGTTCCAGGAGGCCGTCGCCTCGCTGAGGAGGAACAAGCTTGGCCTGAAGGGTATCCTCCACACCCCCATCAGCCGCTCCGGCCACCAGAGCTTCAACGTCGCCTTGCGTCAGGAGCTCGACATCTACGCCTCTATCTCTCTTGTCAAGAACATTCCCGGCCTCAAGACCCGCCACGAGAATGTCGACCTTTGCATCATCCGTGAGAACACCGAGGGCGAGTACAGCGGCCTGGAGCACCAGAGCGTACCGGGCGTCGTTGAGTCCCTCAAGATTATTACCCGCGCCAAGTCGGAGCGCATCGCCAAGTTCGCCTTCAGCTTCGCCCTGGCCAACAACCGTAAGAAGGTTACTTGCATCCACAAGGCCAACATCATGAAGCTTGCCGATGGTCTCTTCCGCGGCACCTTCCAGCGCCTCGCCAAGGACTACCCCCAGCTCGAGTGCAACGACATGATCGTCGACAACGCCTCCATGCAGTGCGTCAGCAAGCCCCAGCAGTTCGATGTCATGGTCATGCCCAACCTGTACGGCGGTATCCTGTCCAACATTGCTGCCGCTCTGGTCGGTGGTCCGGGTGTCGTCCCTGGCTGCAACATGGGTCGTGATGTCGCCGTCTTTGAGCCTGGCTGCCGCCACGTCGGTCTTGATATCAAGGGCAAGGACCAGGCCAACCCCACTGCCCTCCTCCTCAGCGGTACCATGCTGCTCCGCCACCTCGGCCTCGACGACCATGCCAACCGCATCTCCAACGCCGTTTATGATGTCATTGCCCAAGGGTAAGTGCGTCGTCAATTCTCAAACCGAGCCAGTGACTGACACCTATTACAGCAAGGTCCGCACCCGCGATATGGGCGGCCAGGCCACCAACCAGGAGTTCACCCGCGCTATCCTCGAGTCGATGGAGAAGGCCCTTTAACTGACTCCGACGTGTCCTTAATCGAACCCGGACCGCGGCGCTTGAACATAACCAGAGCCGTCATTTCTACTGAGAAACCGGCTTTCTGGTACCTACCGTCGCCACTGAATGACTGTGGTGAGCGACACGTGCGTGTCATCAGTGCATCGCACGCATAAATTGTGTAGATGAGAATGGGGCTGGATAAACGGGATAGCGAGGGCCAGTGATGTGAAAGATGACGGGAGTGGGGAGAGGCGAGAGTTACTCTAGATGGCATGTATGTCTCTGTCTCTGTGTATATATTCGATGGCGCTGAGGGGGGCCTGGTATCAATCTTTTTTCCTTTGTGTTGACGACTTCTTCAGTATGCTGCTTTGTACCGAAGTCATGTCTTAACCTCAACCCAGACAAACCTTCTGGTGAGAAATATTGCAGTTTTCCTCAGGTTCTTTGCTGGCTTCAAGATTGTCGGTCCATGGACCGATCGATTTCCGATCGTTCCGCTCTTGGATCAGGGTTTTCGCCCGTGCCCGGCCCTTCCGTGCCGCTACGCTCCGAGGAGACCCACTTTCGCCGGAACTCTCAGAAGTGGACCCGATGTGGACCCGACCCGACCGGCTGGCCCGAGACCCCACAATCGGAGCCAGCGGGCATTGTTTCCAGCCAGGCAACGTCCTATGCTCATGGATCGCTCAATACCAGCAACTGGTGTGATGCGTGAAGGTACGGGAACTCAGCAATCACCGTTGCTCTTGTACTAAAGTATATGGCGAAGTTTGGTTCTCAAGGAGTATAACAGAGTCCAACCTCCATATCGCTCTGATACAGTTGGCTTCGCCATCCTTAACTTGTCGATCTAATGATCGCGTTCTTGTCCTGGCCCAACATAATGACCACAATCTTACCCAAGGACGTGTTGAATCATCGGTGATAAATTACCTCTAGCGGTCGTCATCGGTTCCCTTCTCTCAACCGTAAGCTGTCCAATCCCACGCTCTTAACAAACCGGATGCACATCATGGGTCTCGACCCGGTATTATTGGGGCGCCTCAAGCGCTTGTTTGGAGAAAACTAGACCAAGCCCCTCTCAGTAATCGATTCGTCAAAGCACACTAGAAGGTGACGAGCACATCATTCAGCAATTGCACCATGGACCGTGAATGTGCTTTGCTTGATGCGGTATCCCGAGAGGTATCATTATTCCAAGAGCGCCAACGAGACGAGATGTTGTTTGTCCGTGAGCGCGCATGGAGGCGCTTAGGGCCGAAGGAGAGATGTTCTTGGCTACATGGGAGCTGAGAGAGTCCCCATACTTCCTGTGTCAAGCCCATAGCCCCTCTCGATCTAGCATGGCAGGAGAGTGACCAACAGAGTGATGAATGACAGTTCACACCCCGCAACTCGGATCTAGCTCCGGAACATGCGGCATTGTCACCGAGCACATCACTGTCAGCCAGGAGAGGGTTAACATGCCAAGGACGTGATAGATTGGATGTGTCGCTGGCTGACAAGCCGTCAGTCCCGGGTCGAAAGCATGTCTCGTGCTGCAATGGGGTTCTAGGCTGGCCCGTCTAATGGGTAATGGCCCCGGGACTTGCATCAGCGATGCAGGAATTTGACTTCAGCTTGAGTGACAGGCCATTGACTAGTTACTCGAGTAGACCATTGAACTCATTCTCGGCGCCCGAGATGCGGTGCAAGTCAAGGTAATGGGGAGTTATGGAGGATTCGGGGTGTATAAAGGCAGCAATGGCGGTCGTCTGAGCTCGTTCTTCTGCCCTTCCAGCAAGCTTAGGGGAATACGATTGAAGCACAACTGGACCCTCAATCACGCTCATAAACGCAAGGCAGGGTCGCAAAAGGTCCCAGGTGTATAGCCATGGGTGATAAACCGGGAAGAGTAACCGTCAACGGACTGCCTGTTTTCTCGAGTAAGACCGTCTTCCCCTCCCGACATCTCCTCCCATTGTTCTCTATCCCATTTCTGTGTCAATTGGGACGTCGTAATAACAGACACCCCTGTATTATTGTCCAGCCGACAACGACGAGGACGACAGGATCAGACCGGTGCCGATCCGCTATAACATTCGCTGGCTCCAGCTGCGCCGTCCGGAGAAGTTCGACTTGTACATTCTCGGCTTGAAGAGGTTCTATGCCCAAGATGCGAGCCTCCTGACCTCGTACTACCAGATTGCTGGTATCCACGGGCTGCCAGGCCTTGGGACGGGCAGGGTCGACGTCACTGTCTGGCCTGACTGGCCTACCGGAAATGGGTACTGCCCGCACTCATCCATCATCTTCGGCCCCTGGCATCGACCGTATCTTGCCCTGTATGAGGTACGTCCTAGTTGTTGCTATTCAAGATGTCTTCGTTTTCGTTGGTATTGTCCGCATCAACACACTAATACGATCCGGTGTAGCAAGCCCTATACGATATCGTCCAGAACGTTGCCCAAGAGTTTCCCGAGGGCGAGCTACGTGACCGATATGTTGAGGCCGCGAAGGACTTTCGCATCCCGTACTTTGACTGGGCGCTTAGGTCGCCGGAGGAAGAAGATTTCGTATTCCCGGCAATCTTCACGCGGCCTTCAATCACTGTGGCCGATGTGGATGGCGTCCGCAAAGCGGTGGACAACCCCTTGTACAACTACCAGTTCCCCCAGGATCGGCGACAGGAGCTCGGCACGGTATGTTGTTCCATGTGCCTTCAGGATGCTGGAAATCCCTCCGTAGATCATATCAACGTCGAACTGACGGTATGTTGCTTAGTGGGGCACGAATTACAAGACAACAGTGCGACGCCCGCACCCCACCACTCGCGTCTCGCAGGACGATGCGGTGGCACCGGCCCTGAATAACGTCCTGAGCTCAGTGCGCAGCAATCTGATGACGTTATTGCTGTCGGAAACTGACTTCAGCGCCTTCAGAAACAATGTCTGGAACCCCAATGTTCGTCAGGGGTATAATAGTCTTGAGAACATTCACGACTTGGTTCACAGCGCTGTCGGTGGCTCTGGGGGACACATGAACAATTTCAATGCGGCGGCGTTTGATCCCTTCTTCTGGCTCCATCACGCGTGAGTGTTCCCCTTGTCAGCAGGGAGAAAAGTGCCCGGAGGCTGACAATGATGCAAAGCAATGTCGACCGCTTGTTCGCCATCTGGGAAGCTCTGAACCCGATTTCTGTGATTGGCGAACAGGATCTGAACGACCCGAGGGCACTGAACCAAAACACACCACTCAAGCCATTCTGGGACAACAAAACTCAGGACTACTGGACCTTCGCTCGACTGACAGATACACGCAAGCTCGGATACGCGTACCCGGAAACACAGTCATGGCTCTATGCCTTCAACATTCCCCGGTACCATACTTTCATCGTCGGGGAACTCTACATCCAGTATGGCAATGTGTTCGTGGATTTCGTGGCCAATAACTTGGCGAACCGGCGCGAGGAACATGAAAAGGACATGGCAAAGTTATCCAAGAAGCTGGCGAGCGGAAAGCCAGACGAAGATCAATCGGGCGTCGCAGCGGACAAGGGTGCTGCTGAGGAAAAGCCCCCCTTTGGAGTCGATACCAGGGGCATTATTGCCGCCCCTGGCGGGGAGAAGCCTTTGAAGCCGGTAGGCGTGCCTAAGCTCGACGACGAAATGCAGGACGGCAAGTTATCTTTCTTTTTCCCTCCGTACTTCTTCAAGCTTCTTCAAGCTGACAAATTCAAGGTGGCCCTATTCCCATTTCCCTCCGCCATCTTGCACCCAACAATACCTACACCGAATGGGTGGTCAACGTGCGGGCAATCAAACATGGCCTGGGTCAGTCCTTCTACACGGCGGTATTCCTTGGTGATCATGATGCCTCGGACCCGGCGCGCTGGGACTTGGAGTTCAACATCGTTGGACGCGTGGATGTGTTGGAGCGAGATCCTGACGAATGCGCCAAGTGCAAGGCCGACGCCGAGGGCGGGCTGGTGGTGCGCGGTGTCGTCCCGCTGACCTCGGCCCTACTTCAAGACATCGTGAATGGGGATGGGCTCACGAGCCTGGAACCTGAACACGTCGTGCCGTACCTCAAAGAGAAGTTGTTGGGGCGTGTGGCGTTGTCGGAGAGTCATGTGGAAGTCGACGCTGCGGCGGTGCCTGGGTTGAAGGTCAGCGTGGTATCGACCAAGGTGACCATTGATGATCAGGGCATCCCGCATTATGACTCAGAGTACACCGTGTGGCCTGAAATTACCGAAGACAGGGCCGGAGGTATCGGGACGGGCGAGGAGGCTTAGAGGAACCAAGTTCGGCATGACGGTGGATGATGACAAAGCCTCGAGGGCAACAGTAGTGATGAAACCTGAAAGGATGGGTATCATGAGTTTTCCTAGAACCAGAATGCCAGACCAGAACGCCTTCCATATATCAGAATCAGAATTGAGGTCTCCGTTTCCTGCCCGTATACTTAGATGTTGCCTTGACGATCTTGCCCTTGCGTTCCATTTGTTCCTTTTTCTTGATGATCCAAGCCTTGCTGCCCTTCTTGATCTCGCCCTTCCCGCTCTTCGCCTTTTTGCGGTTGTCGTGGATCTCAACGTTGTCCATGCCTTCGACAACGCCAGTGATATCACCACCCTTGGCGGCGACGGCCGTGTTGCCAACGGTTAGAACGAGATAGACCTTGACGTTTTTGGTATCCGGGTCATCCTCGAGGAGACCGGCGCCAAAGCCGGCCTTGACGGCAGCAGAGGTGATCATCTGCTTCTGAACGTCGTTCTTCGGGTAGAACTGGCACACAGCCCTGCCACCACGCTTGAGAGCTGCGTACAGCCCGTTGAAGAAGCGGGTGAGGCGGCCAGCAGGGGAGGTGTCGCTGTTCTCGGCATTGCACAGCCATTGAATGGCGCTGATGCTGATTGCTGCATCGAAAGTGCCTGGCCGAAAGGGAACACCCTGACCAATGTCGGAAAGGAGGAGGTCGCCCTCAACGTCTCGTTGGAGAGCCACGTCAAGCATTGACGGGCTAATGTCCATGCCGACCCAAACGTGAGGACCACCTTCCTCTGGCGGAACGGAAGAGAGTATTTCGCCGGAGAGGCCACTGCCGCAACCAACATCGAGGATCAAACTTGGCGACTTAAGGTCAAGCAATTCGAGGGCTCGCCTGGTCATGGCAGCCTGGATGTTTTGGATTCGAGAGCTGGTGGTGTACTTCCGGGCTTCGACATCGTTGTAGTGGACGTCGGCCTGTCTGTGAGGTGTCAGTACACAGATGGTTGGCACCACAATAACAAGAGAACATACAATGTATCCTCAGGGCGTGACATGGTGATCCGTTGGAGGATTCCAATCTCTGGTGTGGCGTGGGAGTGGTCAAGGCGACTTGCACTGTCGAAAAGTCCAGAAACAGATCTGAGTGTGAGGCTTTGGTGCAACTAAAAGTGCCTCGAATCGAGATTTCCGGGCAACAATAAAGTTGAATCTCAATCCTGTCTGCCCGTGGCTCCTTGTCTGCTATCTGCATGCGTCTTGGGGACGTTGCGAGGTCCACCAAAAATCTGGGATTGTGCGGGCGGTGAGAGCTTTATCTGTTATCTAATCTTATCAATTCGCCCCACCTACAAGGTCGGGTGGGGTGGTCTTTCGCGTTCTGCGGCTCAAACAAGCGTCAGCCAAGCCCTGCATTGTCAATCGGCCACGCTGCAGCTTTCATGTGACATCCAAGGCAAACCCCAGACGAACAACACCTCATTTTGATACTCCTCTCGGCCGCGCTCAACATCAAGACCCAGTTGGAATGCTTCGGCAGATATCCCAGTAGCACCAGCCCTCAAACACAACCGCAACCATGTGGATTTTACCTCTCGTCGGGTACCTGGGGTCCATTGTGGGCTTCTGCTTCATGACGTTGGCCATAGGTGCGTCTTGGTTTCAGAGGTGCAATCACTGATCCTTTCATGTGTTGCTGACGTATCGCCGTCGTTTCTAGCTTCGGGTCTCTACTACCTATCAGAACTAGTTGAGGAGCACACAGTTATGGCCAAGCGCTTCCTGACAAAGCTCATCTACTCCATCATGATCCTGCAACTCCTCCTCTGCCTCGTCGACCGGTTCCCGTTCCTCCCTACCTTCCTCGGAATCTTCTCCCACTTCATCTACCTGGGAAATATGCGTCGCTTCCCCTTTGTGAAGTTGAGCGACCCTCTGTTTCTGACGTCGTGTGGTACGTGCCCTTGCCCTTGCCTTGTTGACCCCTCATGTCTATGTCTGCCAGCACTTACTCACCCTACTGTCTTCCACAGTGCTCGTTCTCCTCAACCATTATGTGTGGTTTAAGCATTTCTCGTCCCACCAGGAGCGCGCCTACCAGAATATGTCCTCGTACTACGATACTCCTACCGACATGCCTTCGTTTTCCGAAATTGCCTCTTATTTTGGCCTGTGTGTCTGGCTAGTGCCCTTCTGCCTCTTCGTCAGCTTGTCCGCGAGCGACAATGTTCTCCCCACCATGGGGAGTGAACCCTCATCATCGGTGGTGGATAGCACTGGCAAGAGGAGGAACCAAGGCATGGCGAAGGCCCTTGTCGATACGATCCGGGGCGCCATCGCCGAAGCGGGTGTCATCTTTGGTTGGAAGAAGCCAGAAGACAGGTTATGATGGATGTTGTCGCCGGGTAGAAAATTACAAGATCAATAGTTTTGTTCCATAAGTTTGAAGATTCATCTGGTGCCTCAGGGCAACTCTTGAGTAAGCTCTTCGCAACCTTCCGAAATCCATCTTCCGAAGACATGGCATTGACTTGGACTGTTTGGAGCATGTAAAATCAGATAAGAACCCTTTAATATCATCAGGCCATTAACCTCTCACCTCTTCTCATTCATGCCCACCACAACCTTCGATCAAGGCCACATTTGTCCCCATCGCCAAAGATGACGACATCCACTCAACTGCCCCCAAACTGCCTCTTCGCCATATCCAAAGTGTTTTGGATATTACTCTGCCTTGTCGCACCGCTTGAAGTCGAGGAGGCCGCTCCAGTCCTATCCAGCTGTCGCCGCCGTTGTTCATAATAATTCGCCGTGTTGCTCACGTTGCTCGCGGTCAGGGGCTGGGTGGCGCTGTTGCGACCCGAGCTTCCCGCGCTCCCTCCTCCGCTGAGTGGAGAGGTCGGTGGTGAGGCATACGGGAGGGATGAAGAGGATCCACCTTCTCGGTATGTACCAGACGAGCTGACCGTCGCGCCCGTACTGCTTGGTGGAGGAGCAGCCGTGGACGTGGAAGTCTTCTGGCTTGGGTAACTGGGCTGGTGGTCGCGTGGCATGATGAAGGAGAGGGAAAGGTTTAGAGTCTTAGCTGCTGTTGAGGTGGAGGTTAGTTTGGTGGTTTAAAAATTATGAGGGAAACTGAGACGTCTGGAGTTTGAGAGGGATAATAAGTGAAAGGACCGAAGAAGAGCCTTTGTACGATAGATCTCCAAGGTCTATGCTTACGTTTGTGGAGTAGATGGACTGTCTCTTGGCAAATACCAGGAAACTTGTAGAGATGGACGATTAGTGCAGACAATGTGATGCGAGTAAATATCGCCGGCGAAAGTCGACAATTCAAGAGGAGTTAACCTGACGTAGCTCTAGGAACTACCATCTCACTTCCCACTGACGGAACTACCGCCCTTTTATGCCTCAACGATGCCATCTGCCCCGTGCTCGACGACTCATAGCTATCGCTGGTGCCCGTTTGCTTCTTGTTTTCCCATCAGCTTTGTCAACTCATCTTCGTCACTCCCTTCCCGTGGTGATACAGTTCCATTGCCGGGGCTCCTGCACGTTTTTGTACACGGGGAGTTTGCAGGATTTCTAGACTCTGTGCCATGCCTTCACATGTCATCGAGCTTACTTTGACAACGGTGAAGGACCCGAGATCCGGATATGCCTCCTGGACAAGTACCCGATTGTTGTCGGGGACTACCTTATAAGTTGTCCGCCGTCTTGGTGATATCATGAATCATATCACATATATATCTGGTATGTGCTCAGCCAAGGTGACTGGTACTTTGGTGTTGAACATAATCCCATGGCGATACTTTGTGTCCGGATTGATGTCACCGGGGTGAGGCTCTGCTCTGTAGCCCGGAGGGAATAATATGCTTAGGCACACAAGTGGTGTTGGTGAAACTGTTGTGTATATGTTTGTGCTTGACAGAAACTATGAGTTGTCCTGGACTCTTCACTTGTGTGGAAGAGGTCGTGCCCAGTTGTATGTTGCCTCACTTAGGAAGTGTCACCACGTGTATGCCTAACACGATCTGTCACGTAGTTATCTGTTACATAGTTCTGAGAGGGCACGGCAGGCAGAGAAGCTTGGAGGCAGAGCACATATGGATAAATTTACCTGAGTCTGCGTTCTCTGCTGTGATTACTGGACGATTTGTAGCTGCTCCCCGGCATCACAATCTTCCCTCTCCGGCCCCAGTTTATTTGGTATGTCAATAGGGTATTGTTTATGAGAGTCTTAGTTCATGAATGTCCTATCCATAGGGGATGAGGGAGTGTGAATCATATGCAAGGTCTCATTAGGATGAACAAAGGCCAGATATCGGTGAGTCAATGGCATACAAAGCCCATGACACCTTTAATCTGATTGAACTTCTTGGTCTTCCCCATCTTCAATATTACACGCAGGCATCCGTTTGCCATGGTCTGGCGTTGTGTAATGTTTTCCCGTCCGTCTTAATGGCAGCCACCTTGGTGGCTCGTCCACAGGAAGAAGACTCAATGTATGACAAGATTCCAAGGACTCAATAGGACTCGCTCAAGATACCAACGATGATGGTTGCCACACGGGGGAACTCCAGCCTAAGAATAAGGAGTTCGTTTTTGATGAGGATCTGGGTTTAGTCGGCGGTTTGCACCTTCGGTTTCCTGCGCCTTCGTGCTCCGTGAGATCCGGCAGTCATTGCGTCAGGTAACCATCATCGTATGTGAGAACCAAACACCTGGTATCTGGGCATGGTTGACATCACACGAACATGCCTTTTCCTGGCTTCGTTGTAATGCTGAGAGTGGTATGACTACATAACCGGAGTTGAGCGGATAG
Organism: Mycothermus thermophilus; assembly: GCF_041956435.1. Lineage (NCBI taxonomy): Eukaryota > Fungi > Ascomycota > Sordariomycetes > Sordariales > Chaetomiaceae > Mycothermus > Mycothermus thermophilus. The sequence continues at coordinate 3,469,474 of NW_027191427.1, forward strand.
GCGGCGCTGGGGTTGTTTGCTCTGTGGCGGAGATGAGCACGTTTCTTGTCCAGCTGAACAACAGGTGGTGATGCTGTTCCTTGGTCCCTTGTTTCACACAGGCAATGTTCGCCTGTGGCTTGTGTACAAGTACGATTCATTGCTTGTTAAATGTCTAGGTATGCAAGATGACGTCCTGATTCAGGAATAAGCATATATATTGTACTTTGGACTTTCTTTGACTGCTGCGGCAGGCTTTCCGGAAGCAAGACCTCCCCTGTAAGTCTACCCCAAAACATCATCTGTAGGAAAAACAAATCATGATAACCACCAAAAATAATGGCCAAAAGATAAATAGAACTGCTTTGCCCACAGCCAGAATCGAACTGACGACCTTGTCATTACTAGTGACACGCTCTACCACTGAGCCATGCGGGCTGTCGCAGATGGGCCTTAGTCTCTTGGCTCATGATCCACCTCTCCGCGACCCCGGCAGCTGCTCCCGGTGGGGGGAGGAGTTCCCATGAAACATCAAGCGATCATGGCAACCCTAGGGAAGAGTGTATTGCTGGAACATCTGAGAGCTTCCCAGAAAAGACTTTTGATTCATTTATCCCCGTGATCTGTGCCTTGCGCATTTGGTCCTCTCCCTTGCCAGATGTTTGGTGATCTTGGCACGCCCCTTCCCAATGTAAACATTAACCCCGTCGCTGAGACAACTGGCAAGAATCATGAAGAGCACTATAAATCTGACATCCAGTGCCAGGCGGTGGTTCATCACACACGAAATACTGCAGCAAACAAATGTGATGAAAGGAACTAGACAACAAGAAAACACACTCTCTTCCATTGAGGGTATCGTTTACCACCCATAAATCATCGGCTTGGCATGCATCCCGTGCTCGTCCCAGAACCGGAGATCAGTGAGCAGAATCAACAAAACCAGAACAACATGTGAAACAGAAATTAGCAAGATCGAAAAATAACCACTCTCAAGCGTAACACCAATTACACACCATTCCTCCCAGCTTGCTCGCCTTCACAGGTCACTGCTCTTGATCACCCGAATATTCCGCATACTCGTTGCGGACCGCGACAAGGGCGGTAACTCGCGTGTTGACGACCTCCTTGAATCGGTCTGCGTAAGAGCCGAGCTCATGGCCGGGAGGGGTTGGTCGTCGATGTCATCGTTGTTAGGTCCAACTTCCAAATCCAGCCCACCATCGAGAGGTCGGGAGGGCCTCCTAGGTACCGCCATCCCGGGCAAGGCCACATCCACTTGAGGCTTCTTTTCGCTGTCCCTCCTCGTTTTACGCCCAGTCAGCTTCGCCATCAAGTCTGAGATCTCCTCTTTAAGCGTCGTCCATGTTGTCGCAAACATGATTATTGCATTCCAGAGTCCCTGCAGCGGCAGGACGACTGAAGCTGCGAGGTTCAGTGCGTAACTGATTGGAAGGTGCGGGTGGATTACCGAGTGCATCCGGTTGATGCTGCTCGGTGTCCAGGTGACAAGAATAGAGATCGCGAACAGAAAGGACGTTCGCAGGTAGCTGAGCTTGATGGGGTCGAGGTTTGCCAGCTTGGAACGGAAGTGACGCCATGAGCGCACAACAGGGGCGAAGAAGTTGGACTCTGTCTCTAGCTGAGAAGGACTGGAGGGAAGTGGGCTAGTCGGAGATAGCAGCTGTGTGCCGCGGAATTGTCCAGTAGGACGTCTGAGGTTGCTTTGCGCACTGTTAGGGTGGGAGAATGAGGTTGGGCCAGCTGATGAAATGGTCGAGGTGATGGTATAATGGTGCTGCGGAAAGTGGTGGTGCTGGCTTGTACCCACCATTAAGTCTGCGTCATCATCCGGCGTACTCCAAGGGTCATGTAAGTGTGTGTTCGGCCCAGGCTTCTGAAGGACGGGCTCGATGGATCCTGACGGGGTGGACGGCGGCGACGGGTTTGATGCACACTCCGCGGTGGTGACCCTGACCTCGGTCGTGACCATTCCGTAAGGTTGGCCCCTCTGAGGCGGCGTGGCCGTCAGCACCTTCCCGGAAAATGGAATAGCAGCAGTGAAGGGAAGTGACATACCTTTTCGACCGAGCTTGGATGCTCCGTGGATGATTCTGGAACCGGATTGCTCATCGTCAAGTGTTTGAGCTGATTTCGCCGATGGAAGACCCGGTATCCCACAGCGATGTAGATAATAGCACTCATAAAGATACAGAACCAGATCGGAAGATAGTAGGTCAAGATCCGAAGCTGGTTGTAGTCGTCATCGATCCAGCACCACAGCTACGGAGGGGACAGGGTCAGCTCCAGGAGTCCACATGCCTGGTAGGCCATAGATGCTTACCGTCGCGTTTCCGTAGATCCTTTTTCCGTTGAGCGCGTACAGAAGACAGATAAACGCTGGAATTGCCGGGATGCCAAAGCAGAGCACGCAGTAGATCCAGATGTGTCTGCGAAAATTGACGGTAGGATAGCCCATGAAGAACACCATGTAGACGTTAACCGCCATGGCAAACGACCACCATGGATCTGACTGCATGAACCTGCGTAAACCGTCAGTCACCTGCGTCTCTCATTACACGAAAGTTGTTACGTACATCTCCAGCATGAATGCCTGGGTTTGGCAGAGAGCCGAATCCAGACCCGCAATGATTCCAGCGTACCCGATCAGACAGGCAATGCTGGCCCCGAGATTCGCAATCGATGCGCAGAGGATGAAGGTGTTCGGGAGAGTTCGCACGCGCTTGAAGAGGCCATATGCCGCGATGATGAGGCAGATGCTGAGCATACTCACAACAGCACCTGCCCTCTCAACATTCTCGATGGTGTCGCGTTGCTGGATGGTCATACCCATGGTGCTGCCCTGAGCTTCGGGTAAGGGAGTTGGATCCTCAGCCATCTTGAAAGTCGCAAAATGTGGTTTGGTACACTCCGTGAGTCGAACAATGGACTTTTCGCGGGCGTCTTCACTGGAGGATTAAAAAGTCGGTCTCGCCGAACGCGAAGTTTCTTCGACCTCTGAATGATTGCCGTGGAAAGGCGGAGGGTCGGGCCAAGGGCAGGAAACCACCTGGCGCCGTTGCCCTAGCAGAGGACAGGCTGGCACTCGATTGCGAGCCAGGTGGGTGAGAATATTGGCCAAATGGAGAAGCGGAAGGGTGTTTCGTGTCGGCGAAATCACAAAGTGATTCGACAAAAGGTTGGTGAGGTGATGGTTGAGAACGAAACGGTTACCTGGAAGACTTTCTTGCTGTTGTTGTCACGTGTCAGGGTCGGTGATGGGGTCGGTGTTCGAGAAAGTAAGAAGAGGCCTTTGTTGGTAGGAACGAGGATGGTGAAGGTTGGGACGAAACTTGGGTTTCTCTGCCAGTAGGGGCCGTGATTTCTGAGGGCTTGCGTCTTGCAATGGACCTCGCAGAACACCACCGGCTTGCTATCATGCGACCGTCACCCGGCCAGCACAACAAAATATTGATCCGGTGTCTATGGTCCGAGGTTTGTTAGTGATATCAGATGAAAGGGAGTTCCAGCCTCGCTAGATCTCGATCCCAGACACCAGTACAGGTAAGATGACTCGGAATGATGACCCAAAAGCCCAAAGGACTTGGGAGCTCGAGAAAGGACAAGGATAGCGAACTCGAGGAGCACAGCAGCAGGTGTTTCGGCTCAGGCTCCGTGACATGGATGGCGGAGAGGATGCAGGCTGACGGCACAGGCATGTGGATGGCTGAGGTCATGATGCTGACTCCCCAACCGAACCAGCCTTATAAGTCACCCTCGTTAGGTCCCTGGGCAAGTCTATGTAAAGTCGACGTCGAGTGAAGGCATGCCGTCGGACTGTGAAGCCCCGAGGTGCATAAAATCCCTGACCGGCCTTCCACGCCTCCAGTGCCTGCAGCTTGCAGTGGCGAGACTGCGGCATGTCTTCGTCCTCCGCCTTGTGAGATTGCCTGTGCCACTCCAAAGGCCTGACGGCATCGAGCAGGACTTGATTGGGTGAGGGGAGGGCCACGACCGGCTTGGGGATATCTTGTGAGACTGGGAGCTGCGGTTCTGCTGCACCTTGCCAAGGGGATCTGGTGCAGAGATGACTCTTTGCGGTGATCAAAATGCCCATTCCCATAGTTGAGAAAGAAAGTGTTTGTCAGGCAACGTACATATATATTGCATAATGCTTAAGCTCCTCCGGACCTTTGAACCCGGGGATGCGATATTTGTCTGTCAAAGCACGCTAGCCCACCGTTTCGTGATAGAGACCTCCGGGTCGTCGTCGCTGGGAGATTGGGAAGTCAGACGGTGCCACCATGTGGCCGTGAGTTCGTTGGTGATCTCAGAACTAGATCGAGGGTGAGTGTAAGGTGAGATCATAGAAATCCCCAGTTTTCTTGAGGGGCGCGACGCTCGAGATGATGACTGCCGCACGGATGTTCGGCTCTTGAGTCCATTAGTTCTGAACAGGATGTGGGATCTCTCGAGTTATGGATTGTCCCTGGAATCAGGAGAGCAGTGAACAACAACAAGCAGACACTTCGAGGTCAAACAGACGGTATCATCACATGGATGTGCTTTTGCAATAGCTACGTACGCGTTTGCGCAGAGCCACGCCACATCGGAGACCTGGGATAGTTAGGTAGACAATGCTGATAAGCTCATAAACAAGCCGTAGCCGTAGAGGCCAGAGTGAACCTGCCTCACAGTCCAATTACAAGTCCAAAATATTCGAGGACCATACAGAAAAGATCAAGGATTATGGTCAAACACCCCTCATTCCGTCGGATCACATGCAGCTATCCTCACCATCCATCGATGGAGCATGCCTGGACTGAACGCGTTCAGTCTAGATCAGCAAGGACAGGTGCTGGGATCGATTTGATGTTACTGGGCCATCCAGTCGCCACTTGCCATTACCAGCTCGATATCAAGACGGCTTGTGCCGAAGATGAGACGATCACTCTCAGAGTGTCGACCCTATTCTCCAGCCTCACAAAACTGGGACAATGCAAAATGACGTTTTCTGTATTACCAACGTATTCGTGACGGAGCTACCTGCTCAGGCCTCTACGAGTACGTACCTAGGTTTAAAGAGGTGAGGTCAGAAGGCAGAACTAGCATGGAGCTGGCTGAGTCAAGCCATTCGGACCATTCCCTGAGTCTGCTTTAGCCGTCCTTCCGAACCAAATCCCATCTCGGAAGCATGGGTTTGGGCTACCCGCAGCAACAATGTCGCTGGCCAATGACGGCAGTCGCCTTGGACAATTGTGTGTCGTTTCTGGACGCGTGGTGCACATGCCACGGACACTTGCATCCCCAGCTCCAGCAACCTGCCGTCCACTACTACACAGTAGTTTTGCTTTATTTCGTTTGTCTCTTGGGGTCTCGTTGTTTGTCATGCTTGAAACACTGCGGGTTGCCTCGGTCTCTGAAGTGTCTCTCTCTAGGCGAGCGATTGACCTTTGCATTGCAGTTCAAGACAATGCAGACAACGGCCACTTTAGACTAGGTAGACTTTTGGAAAGGGTATTGGGACCACGAGTTCAGGAAGTGCCCGGACCTCACACAGCCAAGTCCATACTTGTCGTTTTGGGAAGTGTTGCTTCATCAACCGATGGGCCAAGGAAATCCCCTTGCGTTAAACAAAATGCAGTACAACCAGGCTGTGTTCCCGTGCACCCTAGCTCCGTTCCACCTGAGCCATCTCTTGGCAGCACGTCCTGATTGACTTAACACAGACATTCAGTTAGCGGGAGCAACAACCAGATTGTGTTGCCTGATGTCTCAGATCCTCTTCACCAGACGTGAAGGCAGGTGCCTGCGAGATGCTACAGGCATTCAGGATGACTGTGTGCTGTGTGTTTGTGGTGGGAAAAGCGGATTTTCTGCCATCAATGGCTTGTGACGAACCTGTATCATATTGTCTAGGACACATCTCTGTGTGCTCGGCTGAGCGGAGGTCTCTCTCGTCCCGTTCTGACCCCCTTTCAAGCGCAAGACTTTGACGTGGAGGGTTGATGGTAACACTTAACTAGTCTGGCGAAACCATCACCGCCGATATCTGCCATCGATAGTGTAATCCTTCTTAGGACCCTTCACCGTGTACCCAAGGCTCCAGTTGGTGATGTTCACAGCCTTGAAGTGAAAGAGGTATTTGACGTCATAAAAGTCGTCAATGCATAAATGCCCGGCATTTGCTTCCCAGCCGTCCCTGGCATCCTCTTCCACTTCGGGCGGCGGAACAACAAACTCCACCTCATGGAACAAATAATCCGCCCTCTTCTGGTCATCTGTCTTCACGAACCACACACTCAACTTATCCCTCTCCTCATCATACCTCCACACATACCTCCTCGTGGCGCGGAAGCTCAGCCCATTGTCTGCCTCGAAATCGCCCTCCTCCACGTACAGGTACTCCCAACCCGGATCCGGGCTGGCATCAAACCTTGCCTCGCGCCCGTCGCGCGTGCCTTCACGGAGCAGAAACTTTGCGGTGCCGCGGAAGAAGCCACTGGGGTGGCTGGGCAAGCGGCTAGAGATTCGGCGATCCAGCTTCCACTCGCCGAGCAAGGAGCGGAAAACGGCTCGGGCGACGAACCGGGAGGTGGTCAGGCCTTGTCGGGCTACGGTTTCTGTTTGGGAGAGCGAAAGGCGCGCCTCAGTAAGCTGCTCCTCGGTGGCAGACTTGGAGACATAGCGAGCCGGGGTGAGGATGTCCATGGGTTTGTTGAATGGAGGAACCAGCGGCATGTCGGCTGGGCAAGGTGAACGCGGAAGCTCGAGTGCGGCGGCAAACTCCTGCATCAGCCAGGCATAGTCTCCCATCGGAAACTGGGACATTCGGGGATCGGTGCGCAAACGGAGTGTCCGCTCGATGGTGTCGTCTTTGGCCAGAGCATCCCGCATGGCAGGGGAGAGGGATGGTGAGGATCGGCCACCAGATGCCCATAGGCTCGCGAGGAATCGTGCCTGCATTTCCATGATACCCCAGTAGGGCGACCTGTAGAAACCGACGAAGCCGAGATTTGGGATGCTTGGATGGTGTGTGCCATGGAAGGCAAGAGCTACGGTGTTGTTGAGATCCGAGGGGTCGATGGAGAGCGTTTCCTGAATGGACTTGGGGAGGAAGGAGAGTGAAGACGCCGCCTCAAAGCCAGTCGCCAGAACCACAGCCGCAACATCAGCGATCGTACTATCCGGCTGGGCCACTGTAGCCACATTACCCGAAACTCTGGCAAGCCGGCCGCGGGAGACGGTGATAAGCCCAGATCGAACAAAGTCCATGTAGTAGTCGCTAACAGCCAGATATGGTGGGTTTTCTGTCTCTTCGCCATTGATGGCCACGGAAGATGAGAAGATGGCTTGATCAGTACCAAGGGACGTCTGATAGATGCCATGGACACGTTTAGCAGCCTCTGGCGTAATATGACCCTGGGTGTTGGTCAGGGGATGAGGTCTGTTGGCGAGGTTGTTGGACCCCAAATCGAGGGGAAGGAAAGGCGGTGCAGAGGTGGTGGGCTAGGAACTGGGTCAGCAATCTCATGAACGACTAGGCAGTAAATTACACATGAGCATTGTTCATACCTTTGGGGAAGTATGGAGTGGGAACACCCATGCAGGACGCTGGATGAGGTGGTGGATGGTATAATTGTCCGGGTTGGCGATTGGACTTGGACCAGGGGAATGAGTGGCCGACGAAAGATGGGAAGCAATGGTGCCTGCGATCTCAACTCCAGACATCTGTCCACCGACAACAAGAATCTTGGTACCCCGACTTCCCGTCTTGCCAAGAAGAGATGCTAGATCACGGTACTGGCTACTATGGATCACTGGGAGATCGGGGTGATCTCCCGCTAGGCTGGGTAATGCAGGCCGACCAAAGAAGCCCGAAGCAACAAGGAGATAGTCAAACGACTCCTCGTTGGTTTCCCCATGGCCGGAACTTGTTTGAACCCGCCAGCTTTGCTTCTGCGATGCTGAGTCATCTCCAACCGGGCTCAGGGGTTCGGCCTTTTCAACGCGAGTCCCAAGTTTTAGCTTGGCACCAGAACAATACCGATCTCTATATCGAGCAAGGTATTCGCCAACTTGCCATGCCCGGGGTAGTTGAGGCGAGTCCTGGGGCCATGCGAGGTCGCTAAACTGGACCGTGTGCTTGCTCTGGTTGGCGACCATGCGGGGATGGACAAGACCGGCATTATCGGCTTTGTGTGAAGGCCAAAGTCCGCCAATTCGAGACTGAGAGTCAAAGACAGTCACATCGAACATACCCTGAGGGGCATCGTGAAGTAATGATTTGGCCGCCACGAGGCCGGAAGGTCCAGCACCTGACAACAGCCTATGTCAGCGCCGGGGTGGAGTTGTAGTCACGAGATTCTTGAGCCATGTCCACTCACCGACGATGCAAACGCTCTTAGACATTGTAGATGTTGAGACTGGGGCACTCCACAACCGCAGGTCAAGTGTAGGATGCTGTTCTTCGAACTGCCCTGTCCTGGACCGTGGGCTCGGGGTCTGCGAGTTGGTGCTTGGTCAATCAGCCCCGGTTTGGTGCAGACGGTGTCCAGGACGCACAGCACAAGCACAGAGACACGAGAATAGGTAGGAAACACAGAAAACGGACAGAAAGGTAGCCAAGAAATCATCTCGGCCGATGCGATCTTATTCCAAGAGTGCGCTGACTCAACATGCAGACGGTAATCTTGTTGTCCTGTTGGATCATGGACATTTTGAGACAGGAGGAGGTCGCCGTACCTTTCGAGTCCTGATGCGCTTCGCCAGTGTCCAAGATCGGAGGACAGGACTCTTGGGAGAACGGAGTTGGGGTGAGATGGTGTTGAAGAACCCCGGCGACAACGTCCAACACCAAGGAGTTTGTTGCTTGGGTCCGCACCGAAACGGCTGGTCTTGTGCGGGGTCCGGGCCCCAAACTTTCCAGGGTTAGGGGTAGGGTTGAGAGCTGAGTTTGGACCACCCTCGTTCAGTTCGCTGCCAGGAGCGGATAGGTAGACGACATCCCAACATCCCAACATCTTGCCTCCTCAAGTCATAACTTACGTGGCATAGACTCGTATGCACTTGCCGATTTGGCCCCGAGTTCTGCGGCATACGTACAGCCATTACCCGCACCCAGCCGAGATAATGCGGCGATTGACGCAGATATCCTGCATAATCGGGACGCTGCTGGTGCTATGTACAACGGTCTTCGATGTGGAGGGCCCTTCAGGCGGTGAGCGTTCTGGGAATCGGGAAGGGTGCGGCGACTACCCATGACGAGGAAAAGAATGGCGGGAGCAGTGTAAACCGCACCGATCCTGACGTCGCGAAGGAAGTATCCGTAACTCCGGCTGGCGGATTGAACCCAGTAACATACTTAATGGACCCCTGACCTGAATCCATCTTGGCGATCTTGGTTCCCGTCTTGGCAGGGGAGCTTGCTGCCATTCCCGATGCGCCAACCCAAACAAACTGAGATGGTGAACAAGACACATGAAGTGATCAATTTCACGTGGGCTCAAACCACATGGCAATGTTTCTCTTCTCGAGTCGATCCCAATGGTTTTTTTTGTAATCCCATGGCATGTCTACAGTGTTAGCGTACCTAAGACTCGCAGCCCTTTCTGCACCTGTCCGCCAACATACTCCGTACAGGATGAGCTTCGGACGAGACTTGCGGGTACCCGCATGAGAGCAGCTTCGCTCCACAGCAACACCTCTCTGGAGGAGACCCTGCCTGGTTTGCTGGATCAGATTAATAAAACCATTGCCACCATATCTCTGCCCAGATGCGCCGTCTCCGAAATTCTACGGGCTTGGAACGAGGAACAGTCATCGCAGGTACCTTATCTGGAATACCTATCTTTCCTAGGACCCGGCGCAAGGCCACACACAAACACTGAGGAGGTTTCTCCATGCGGTTTGTATGACCACTCCACCCACCACGGCTGCGGTTTGTCCCAGTTTCTCGGATCCCCCAGCATCATTTATTGAAGGTCGTGCAACAGATCGATCTTATGATCCGGTGCCGGGCTTCAGAATGACGCTTACCCGCCCGCCCATGCTAGAGTGATTGCAGATCTGCATGATCTGAAGTCATGATCGAGGTATCTCCGTTCACGACTCCGAGGTGCCAGGAACGGGGGTATGGATATGCACTTTACGCAGTAGCGGAATAGCCACCTATTGGCGCCCCAGCAGACACCCGAGCTGCATTCATCCACGATCGACGAGTTCCGTCTTGCTTTCACATCACGCAGCATAGCTGTATCTCCGAGAATATCCAGCACGCACATAAATTATGTCTCGAGGTCAATGGGCTAGTGACTGCGAAGTAAGTCCATAGGTGTGACTCTCTCCTCACATCTCTCCTACAAACTAACCACGCGCTTGGTTTGTGAAAGTGTGACCGTATCTCGGGATATTGTCAGAATAGAGTGATGCTTCCGTCCCAACAAGACCCCAGGTGGGCAGCACAACACAGCGTGTCATGAATATGATCATCCCCAAAGATGATCTTGGTTCGTACAACTCATGGCGGCCTCATGCCGAAGCTTGCCATGAGGAAGACTTGCAGCAGAAACACTCTGCCTGTCTCTGTGCACATCTCCGGCTGGCACCGCGAACCGCCATCCAACGTCTCGCATTCCCTTGGCCATTCTCTTGGCCTCAGAGATCTCCTCGGGAGCAAGTAACAAACTCAAACTGCCTGTCGTGTTGATCACGCCAATACACGATGATGACTCAGTCGCCCCGCCTGGGCATCACGTTGGCGAGATGAAGCATCCTTGCTGTGGAAGGGCGAAGAGAATCATAGAGGACACGCAGTGAAAGCGTGGTACAATGCCTTTCCGTGAACAGGCGGTCCAGCGGGTTGTGACATCGATGCTGGTCCCTGCCTCTCAACACTTTGACCCCGTCCACATCTGTGTACCTCCTCAGACCGCCTACAATACCTGGCAGATGGAGCCATCTCTTGGTTTATTACAATCATCAGTCTTGTTCAGCTGGATGGTCTCTCCACATGTGCACCGTCCTGTTCACTCAATTGCGTCTCGGTGACGACCCGACCTTCCATCAGGGGCACTCAACAACGACGTCATCTGATCATCGTGCCCCTGTCTGCGGGGCATAGGGCCTCACTGGCTACTACTTCTAAGACTTCCAAGAGTCCGGTGCTTATACGATCACGACGAGGACCCGCAGAGGGATCATATCCTTTGTCTAGCCATTGCTCGGCCATCCCGGGGAGCCCACGTCCGCTGCATGAACCGGGCCCTTCGTCGCCGACAGTCCCGTCATCTGCAGGGACATTGCCGCCGCCATGGTTGTTGATTTGGAGGCCTGCCTCTCGCGGCGCAAAGATGATGATGATGGAGTGGGTGAGTGCGCCTGTGACAGATGTTTATACTCATGCAGAATTTGGCTGTCGTTCCTTCCCCGTTGAGGTACAGACGATATAGATATCACGTCGTCGTCCCATATCACTTGCCAGTCAAAACCTTGCCAGATGTCGCAAATTCTTTTCTGAACCTGGGGTCTCAGGATATTCGTGGCATCCCGTCTTCATCACATCCACAGTTCCTCCTCTTTGTTCACATCACCTATATCAAGCGCTCAGCGGTCCTTCTTGTATGAGCAGCGGCTAACCTGTCGACCAGCGTTCAATGTTTCGAAGCTGGAAGCAGCTTCTGATACCGACGAATCCAACATGCACAGCGTTACGGAGTGGCCTTCGACCGAGGCAAATCGTAGTAACGATAATAGCTATGCGGATGATCTCCCTCCGGACCCTGATGCTCATCGCTCCCCGGAGGAGAGGGAGGAATTGGTACATTTCATGACTGTTCGACAGGCAGTGGTCATGCAGGATGCTAACATGGTGCCAGGAGCGCAAGTTAATATGGAAGCTGGACTTGATGCTCATACCCTGGGTAAGACCAGTGGCGGCGTCTGGCTTCAACTGATGGCTGACTGCTGTAGTTGTGTTTCCTCTACCTCCTCGCTTTCCTCGACAGGACCAACATCGGAAACGCAAAGATCGCTGGCTTAGGAACCGATCTCAACCTCAGCACATCGGCTTACAATGCGACGCTCACCATTTTCTTTGTTTCCTACGCAGTCTTCGAGCCCATCACCAATGTTCTGCTCAAACGGCTGCGCCCATCTGTTTTTATTCCTATCATAATGTATGAACACTTCACCAATTCCATCTGACATGAGCATATGCTTACCATCCTTTCGAGCGTCGCAGCATCCTCTGGGGCGCCAGCATGCTCGGCATGGGGTTTGTTCAGAACTGGTCCGGTCTCATGGCCGCTCGTTGGTTCTTGGGCCTGACCGAGGCGGGCCTATTCCCTGGAGTCAACTACTACCTCTCATGCTGGTACAAGCGTTCTGAGTTCGGCGTCCGAGCGGCCATCTTCTTTTCCGCAGCCGCTGTATCCGGATCCTTCGGCGGGTTACTTGCAGCAGCAATCGAGAAAATGGACGGGATCGGCGGTTTGCGTGGTTGGGCGTGGATTTTCATCCTCGAGGGCCTGCTCACCATCGTTGCCGGTATTGCCTCATTCTGGCCGGTGTACGACTTCCCAGACGAAGCTCGCTTCTTGTCCAATGAAGAGCGCGCCCGTGTCGTGCGCCGTCTCCGTCTTGATCAGCAAGCGTCAGCGGCTGCAGGGCGAGAAGCCTTCCAAACACGATACATCTGGCAGGCTCTTCGAGACTGGAAGACGTGGCTTGCCATGGCAATCTACATGGGCTGCGACATGCCACTCTACGCCTTTTCGCTGTTCCTGCCGACTATCGCCAAAAACCTCGGGTGGAATACCAGCGTTGTTCGAGCCCAACTCATGTCCGTACCTCCCTACGCAGCAGCTGCCACCTTGACCATCTTCGTTGGCATCATTGCTGACCGGACTGGTGCCCGTGGCCTTTGCAACATCGTGGTCTCATCTCTGGGAGTGGCCGGGTTTGCGATGCTCCTCTCCACAGATAATCCTGCAGTCCAATACGCCGGAACCTTCCTTGCTGCCCTCGGCATTTATCCCTGTATCGCGAACACTATCAGCTGGGTCGCCAACAATGTCGAGGGAGTCTACAAGCGGGGAGTGGTTCTAGGTCTGGTGATTGGTTGGGGCAACCTCAACGGCATCGTCAGCAGCAACGTGTATTTCCGCGAGCCGAGATACATTGAAGGCCATGCTGTCGTAATGACATACTTGGCAGTGTTTTTGTTGGGTGGCTCAGTGCTGATGACGTGCTTGTTGAGGAAGGAGAACGCCCTTCGCCGGAGAGGGGAGCGCGATTACTTGGTCCATGGCTTGCTAGGGAAACAGGTGGAGGAACTGGGCGACCAAAGGCCAGACTTCATCTACACCGTGTGAGAGGTCTTGGGTGGTCTCTCTCTTTCCATGGTCAAGGACTGCATCGGAAGAATGAACGAGGGTTTGGGCCAAGCCGTCGACGAGGGTCGGCCGTTGGGAAGGAAATTGTGTCTTGAAAACAACTGGTGCGAGGAGTTTTAGTACTGATGTTGGTCATCCCCTTTACATATCGGTATACTTCGCTGTTCTCGCGTCTTTTACGGGAAGACCTGGCGGCTGGGAGGCATCAAAAGCTCCGTTTTTATGGAGGCCGGTGTGTTCTAAATGCAACAATAGAGCGTGTCTAAGATAGCAAACAGTTAGACTTTTTGTGATCAGTAGTTGCGGTCCTTCGCCGGCGGCGGCCATGGGGACATGCTCGCTGGCCCGTTCGCCCGGCCGCCGCCCTATGTGCAGATGCTGAGACCTGCATACTCTCCCCTCTTCCTTTCTCCAGTACAAAATCTCAATTGGAACCTATCCTCCTTATCAACCACGATCTGAACATTCGCCTCACGCATGCCCTCGTTCAACTCCAGCACAGAGTTCATGACGTTGTTTACGAACATCGATCCACCGCACATTGGAGGCGTGCTACTGGCTCAAAACCGAACAGAGCTTACGGGGACCGACAATTCAGTGCCGACAACGTTGAATGCTCGAGAAGAATGGTCACTAGCATGTCTATGGGAACGTGTATCAGGAGGTGCGGCGTTGCTTTCAGAATTACGGCAAGAATTATTCTGCAACTGCATTCTCTGACAGCGCGTTGCCCGGGCACAGTGTTGAACCAAGAGCGCTGAAGGAGATGACGTGAGATCTAAGCATCGAGGCTTGAGCCTCATAGACCCCACAATGTTAGGATTTCTGATAGACAGATACTCCCGGCTCGGAGTAATTACGGATACTGCTTTATCCCTTGGCACCACACCTTCCCAATCCAAGCTTCACCTTCCGAATCCAGTTCTCAGAGGCATTCGGGAATGTCCGCCACCTTACACAGTAGCACCAATGCAATAACTCTATGGTATTGACTCAGGACCTGGATAGAGCAGTACTGGTGAATTTATCTTCTTAAGATGGCCAGGTCTCTTCGCTTCCCTCATCTCTTCCCGTCGACATCTGCAGTTTATTCGCCACCATGAAGGTCTCGACAATTGGTCTCACATCGCTTGGATGCCTGAGCTGCGTGAGTGCATGGGGAAGACTCGGGCATGAGACTGGTAATACGCCTAATGCGTCTTTGGCTTTTCAAGGATCGAGCAGTGCTAATAAATTATTCAGTGGCACTCCTGGCCCAGCAGTACCTGCTACCCTCGACCATCACACAGGTCCGCCAAATTCTTCACAGCAATGCCGTGACGCCGACATACATGGGCGACGTCGCGCTCTGGGCAGACGAATACCGCAAGGAACCCGGCGGAGAGTGGTCCGGAGGGCTGCACTTCATCAATGGCAAGGATGCGCCGCCACCCGAGAGCTGCAAGATTGTCTGGCCGACGGACTGTCCGCCCGAAGGCTGCATTGTGAAGGCGATCGGGAACTACGTACGTGTGCTCCGTATCCTGACAGAGAGTATCGGCGAGATCTAACTTGCCGCCTCTAGACCGAGCTTCTCAAATCCCGGCGCACCGATGCGGCAACTCGCTTCCAAGCGCTCAAATTCCTAATCCACTTCATGGGCGACGTCGCGCAACCCCTGCACACGGAAGGCTACGGCTCCGGCGGTAACAACATCACGGTTTTCTTCAACGGGTTCGAAACGAACTTGCACGCTGCTTGGGACACTGCGATTCCGAATTCCATCTTCGGATTGCTGCCCAACGCGACCATCACGTCTCAGGAGTCGCTCGGCTGGGCAAACAACCTGGCGGCTGCGATGAACATGGGGGAGTATCAGCGTGATGTTTGGAAGTGGCTGAGGTATCATAATGTACTGTCGTTGGACGCCGAGGAGCGGGCAGCCACGGAGTGGGTCAGGGATGCGAACCTCAAGGTTTGCGATGCTGCGATTACTGTACGGCCGGAGAAGTTGCAGGGGTTGGATATTGGGAAGGAGGGAGAGTATATGGAGAGGGCCAGGAAGGTCGTTGATATGAGTATTGCGAGAGCAGGAGTCAGGTTGGCAGGATGGCTTAACCTGATTTTCTCAGGGAGGACTGGGTTTGAGGGACTGAGGATGTAAAAGCACATATACCTAATTGGTAGACTAACACTGCACAATAGGGTGCACGGCTGCTGACTGATGACACGATAGTTATGACAGCGTCATGATTTGCGAGGAGTCTAATCGAACTTGGGTCAAATTTCTGTTGTGCAAGTTCAAAGCTTCCAAATGGACCGCTGTGACACACATTGGGACTTGATGAGGACTAACAAAAGTAGCCAATATAGTAGTCCGTGTCAAAATTATACTAATACAAGTGGTGACTCGAGGCGTTTTGGCACCGACTCATCAGCATTGGGTCTAATCCACCAGAGAATCATCGAAGCCTTTGGGAGTTGCGACCCTTGCCCCCTTAGTGCTGTGCCGTGTCTCCAAGGCAATCGCTCCCATCGTATCTATGCCACATTAAGTATTGGAGACCTTCCGAGTTGCAAACAAACGGGTCAACCGAGGTTTGACTTTTGCTATTACCCGGCGATACCAAAACCGGACGATGCCACGATATAACTCACGGACATGTCAAACGCTAGGACTATATTAGCTCACCAAACTCTGCCTGTTCTGATGAGTCCAACTGTGAAAAACTCCAGACCCAAGGCAGTGTAGGCATCTACTTGTCAGGTTTGTATAATATCAACCCTCTGCGTCGACGCCCACGACAACAGCCTTTCATCTGATATTCAATACAGCTCTTTATACCAGCATCCTGCATGACATTATGCTCTTCAATCATGCCGTCAACGACGACCCCGAAAACGGCCTATCATCTGATATATAACATCACCTTCTGCGACGACGCCATAGGCGTAGGCCCCGACAATGCCCTTTCGTCTAACATTATATAACACCGACCCTCTACGACAATGCCATTTGTGACACCATAATCCACGACTATGTCCTCGACGACGCCCTCGACAATGCCCCTTCATCTAATATATAATACCATGCTCCATCACAACGCCCTTCGTGAAGCCATGCTCCGTGGCGACGCCCTTCTTGAAGATGAGATGACCGTTGCTTATTTATTTGCCCATCCAAACTTCTAATTCCTGTTCACAACGTTTCTTCTTCCAACTCTTTCATTTTCCCAACCACCTTTTCTCACACACTTATGGTCCCTGAACAACAACAACTATAACAAAATGGGATCCTATTTCTCACGTATAAGCAAGACAGGTGGGCACGCCGGTAAGAAGACGAACCCCGAGAAAGGGGCCATCATCTCGCTTGGCAATTCTGTCGCCAACACAATCGCCGGCAATACAAGTGCTATCGACGAAAAGCCTGGCTCAGCCACCATTAGACTTGCGAAGAAGACCAGCCACACCTGCTGCGACGAGCAAACAGCAGCAACGATATCCAACGCGCGTGGCAGCAACACTCGCAGCAACAATAGCCACGACAAAGACCCCATCGATAACAACGTCCGTCGCCGCAAAAGCCATCGGAACAAGACTTGTAGCGATGACATGCGCAGCGACGATATCCGCGGCGACATCCGCGATGACGTTCACAGCGAGGGCGCGCGCGGCGACGGTATCCGCGGCGGCGACGCCAAACGCGCTGGGATGCTGACCACCCACGGATGGATTGTGTCGGAGGAGAAGCCCCTGACACGACGCCATCTGGTGCGGACCCTTCTTCTGTGGCTGCGAGTGGTGGCATGTCCGTGTATAAGTGTCGTCAGGTTATGAGGCTGTGCCAATATGCGATCGTTCAATCCCAGTAACTGTCCCCGAGCAGTCATGAAGCGTGGTGCCTCTTGCGACACATGCGAGAAAGCCCACGCATGGGTTGAGCGGGAAAACTACGACAAGCACGATGCTGTGGATCTGCTCTGGATGACCCAGGAGGAGAAGGACGAGTACTGGAAGGAGAGGCGTGAGAGAAACAAGAAGAATGAGGACAACCGAAGGGGATGGATTATTCAGGTGTGGTAGTCTGGTTGCCTTTCTTTGTGTTTGGTTTGGGTCTTGGTTTGGTTTGCATTTGGTTCAGCGTTGAGTGGTGTTTGACGGTTAACATGTATGGCACTTTATATAAGGGAACGGGTTGCTTGATGGTTCTGGGTCTCTTCATTGACAAGAACACAGGGCAAGGGCTGATTTGGGTTGGCGGACAGCAGCTACAGCACTCCTGGGGACCAGCTGCTTGATGGTTCTAGGCGTTATATGGAGACATTTCCGACACCGGAGCAAGGACTAAGCTTTGACTCGGGTTGGCATTCCGGGTGATGAGTTCGTGAAAGAGTTGGAGCATCACAGAAGGGGAAAGCAGATGGACTGAGTGCTATCCTGTGCTGTAATGGAATGATGGCTGGATTGTAAGTGAAACGTCGTTGTTGATGTTTGTGCATGGTCAGGGGTCAGATGCGTCACGTGTCATCCACGTGAAACTGAACATGACTCGCTTGTTGGTGGGCGTGACGGCACTAGCTGGATGCCGGCTGTCAAGTGATATTAGTATTGTGGAATCAGAGATGCTAAGATGGAGGATAACGATGGAGTTGCCTGGCTCACAGGCCTGTCAATGTCAACAACCATTTCATCTCATTCTTCTCTGGATTTTCTTCCCTGCAGACACTTCCACAGCGAGGCCGCATCTTGGCGGCTGATTTCTTGGCAGAGCCTCTCTATCCAAAAACGGGAACGAGGCTTGGCAAAGTCACGTCACTGGAGCCGCGTCCACCAGCCCCACAATTCTTCGACGCTGGGCTGCAAGACTGACGACATTTGCTGCATTGAACCAAGAGCTCCAACTCAAGCTCCATCTCCAACTCCATTTGTCCACCCTTGAGGCTTTCAGCAGCAACAAATTTCTCTTTTACCTCCAAAAAGATCCTCCAACAACTATACTACCACCAGATGTCCAATTCGGCCCGCCCATAACTTTTCCCTGACCCCGCATACTGCGCTTTCTGCGCACCCACTGCGGCCCATCATGGACAGCTTTATCAGGAATCCAGACAATCCGTCTCTCGACCCAGATCCAGAAGAGTGTCTCGGAGACAAGTTTGTTGGGCCCAACACTAAGGATACCTGGGTCCAGCTAGTAATCTCGCTCTCCCTCGGTCTCTCAGCCTTCATCACCTTTTGCCTTCTACGACCACGATGGAAGTCCCTTTACGCCGCCCGCCGACGAGTCGTCGATCCGCTTCTCGGCTTGCCCGCGCTGCCCGACTCTTTCTTTGGGTGGATGCCAGTCCTTTACCGAATAACTGACCAACAAGTCCTTTCCTCCGCCGGCCTCGATGGCTATGTCTTCCTCGCCTTCTTCAAGATGTCCATGCGCTTGTTTGGCATCATGTTCTTCTTCACGGCGGCTGTCCTCGAACCTATCAACCGACACTTCGTTAACCGCCCGCCACCCGATGCCGGAACCTCCTCCTTCCTTCTCCCCAACTACTACACCTTCTATGACGAGGACGAAAAACCGCAAGATCCGCAGACGCCCGGCGACGACGACGATATTAGCTTCGATCGGAACATGGGTTTCTTGTGGTCATACCTTATATTTACGTACTTCTTCACCGGCCTCACATTATATATCATGAACAAGGAGACTCTCAAAATTATCCGTGTTCGCCAGGACTACCTTGGGACCCAGTCCACCATCACGGATCGAACTTTTCGCCTCTCCGGCATTCCCCGGGAACTGAGGTCCGAGCATGCAATCAAAGCTCTGGTCGAGAAGCTTGAAATTGGCAAGGTCGAAAGCGTCACGCTCTGTCGGAACTGGAAGATTTTGGACAGGTTGATGGAGGAGAGGCAAAAAGTGCTTGACAAATTGGAGGGGGCATGGAGCGAATACTTGTCCAACAAGACGCCGGTTCGAGCGGAGAATACTCGGGCTAGTGGGAGCAGCGATGACGACTTGACCAACGGATCTCCGTCAGGAGACCAGGATGAGGAGGCCGGAGAAAGCGATCGATTGATTCGGCGTGGTGCTGCAGAGCTCCGTGAAAGAAGGCGCCCTCAAACCCGCTTCTGGTACGGCTTCCTGCGTCTCCAGAGCCGCAAGACGGATGCTATCGATTACTATACCGAGAAACTCCGCCGCCTCGATGAACAGATCATTGCCGCTCGTCGGAGGTCCTATGAACCTACAGATCTGGCCTTTGTTACCATGGACTCGATTGCCGCTTGCCAGATGGCTATTCAAGCCCTTATCGACCCTCATCCTGGGCGCCTGCTTACGAAGCCTGCTCCCGCCCCGTCCGATGTTGTTTGGTCAAACACTTACGCATCGGCTTTCAGCCGCCGCTTCCGGTCCTGGTCCATTACCATCTTCGTCACCTTCTTGTCCGTCGTATGGTTGGTTCCTCTAGGTTTCCTTGCGGGTACCTTGAGTATTTGCACCATCGACAAATTCTTCCCCAACTTCGGCGACTGGCTTAAGGAGCACGACATCTGGCGCGCCCTTTTCCAGACTGGCCTTCCGACAGCGGCTGTCTCATTGCTCAACATTGCTGTGCCGTACCTGTACGAGTGGCTCTCATACAAGCAGGGCGCTCTCTCGCGCGGAGACATCGCCTTATCTGTCATCAGCAAGAACTTTTTCTTCACCTTCTTTAACATCTTCCTCATCTTGACTGTTTTCGGCGCCGTCACTTCCATTCTCGATGTGCTTCGCAATGCTATCCGGGATACTACGTTTATCGCCTACACACTCGCCCGGAGACTAGAGCGGCAATCGGTCTTCTACACCAACTTCATCATGCTCCAAGGCCTTGGTCTCTTCCCCTTCCGTCTCCTCCAGTTTGGCAGCGTCTCTCAGTACCCGATCCAGAGCATCCTCGCCAAGACACCTCGCGACCGCGCCAACATTTCCAGGCCGCCCAATTTCCAATACGGCCTCTCCCTCCCCACAGCATTGCTCGTCTTTATCCTCTGCCTCGTGTATAGTGTCATCCCAGGCGGTTTCCTAGTTCTCGGACTTGGCGTCATCTACTTTTTCCTTGGCTACTTCACCTACAAGTACCAGCTCCTCTATGCTATGGACCAGCCGCAGCACGCCACCGGCGGTGCATGGCGTATCATCTGCTATCGCATCGTCCTTGGCCTGGTCGTCTTCCACCTCACCATGTCCGGGTACCTTGCCCTGCGCAAGGCATGGACCGTTGCAGGGTTCATTGTGCCACTGCTGTTCGCGACGCTGTGGTGGAGTTGGGTCTTCCGCCGCCGGGTGGCGCCGTTGACCAAGTTCATTGCACTTCGTAGTATCCGGCAAAATGGCCAACGCCGTCTCCGGAGCGTGGAGGGTGAAGTGGAGGAGGAGTCGGCGATTGTGGACGGCGAGGACCTTGATCCTGGCCTGTCTAGGAGAAACAGCCCTCTTCGTCGCGGAAGTACCATCGATGAAGACCGTGAGAAGGGCGCGCGGTTCGTTAATCCTAGCCTGGTTGTTCCGTAAGTTCAGTCTTTTCCGTCCTTCCCATGAAACACTTCTGACCAGAAACTGCAAACAGGCTCGAACAACCATGGATCTACGACGAAGCACCGCCGCCATTAATCCCTTCCGACGAGGAAAATGGCGACGACTCCTCGAATGACCTGACCCTTTCTGGCGCGCCAGGGAGCAGTAGGACGGGCCTGAGAGCCGCCCCCTTCGAGTCGGGCTTTGATTCGCCACCTCTCCGCGGTCACCGGCATGGTCTCCACGGCCATGGCGGCCACATCCGTGACACGAGCACGGGGCCGGCGGGGAGTGACCACTCGGAGAGCGAAGTGAGCTTGGGCGATACGCACGTCTGGCGAGACCCATGATTTTACGACACAAGTATCATGTTGGATGGGGGTGGTGGTGTGGGATTCTCGGTTTCATAACGATGGCATGCTGCATTTGCTTCTGTTCTCTGACGAGCGAGCGCATCTCTCTTGCTTTCTTTTGGCTCTGGTCATTCATACCCGGGGATTTCCTGCTTGCAGGGTGATGGGGAGTGTCGGCAATGGCTCTTTCTGCGGTGCCGCTGTTCCCGATGGATGCATGGATGAATGATTGGATGACGGTAATGTGGCGATGAGTGATGATGAACCCCTGGGTGGTGGCATGTTTTTCCTCAAGCACTTAAAGTTTTCTAGCACTCAGAATGATGGGTTACGGGTTCTCGGAGGGGGGATACTACAATGTGAGAGGGAGGTCAGCGAGATGATCATCTTCTGAATAGCTTTAGTTTAATATCGTAATGAAGACACCCTTTATTTCTTCATTTCATTGGCAATTTGACTCCAGTCTATTTTGTCCGGCTATCTCCTGGACGGTTTCACTACCTGAGGCAAGACAAGTTGCGACTCCTCTGGATTCTCGCAGGCTTCCCTAACCCCTGATGATCTCCCTAGCAACCTGCCAGGTTGTTTACTCGCATCAAGTGTGAAGATGTGAAGACCTCACACTCTCCCGCTCACTGCTTCATGACGTTCAGGCAAGACCCAACAACAAACCACAAAACTTTCGTCACTGAATATACTTGATTTGACTGAGGGTGGCACTGGGTTAGGGGTTGGTGTCTGGTCGCCCCTCATTCAGCCACAGAGCCGGAGTTCTGCCGGCATGCCGTCCAGCCCTCAGTACCTATGGTACACACCAGCATACAAATGACCACACATCCATCTCCCTGGCTTCCGGTACTCGTATATCGTATCCCACACAAAGCAAAGAAGATCCACATCTCGATCCCAAAGCTTAGCCACAACGTCACTGAACACCTGCAAAGAGAGCTCACGGCTCTCAATCCTCCTCCATCATATCGTCGGAGGCGCTCTGTTCTGCTTCTATGCGAGCGTACCAGTCCCTGAGCGGCTGGAATTGCGAAAGGGGCTGCTCCTCTTCTATCTCAGCATCTCCCTCTGGGTACTCTGCATCTGCCATCTCCTGATCCATCTCATTCATAGATGTAAGGGTAGAGTCCGATGAGATGGTCATGGCACTCCTCGACTGGTCAGGCATGAGCTCTTCATTACCTTCAATGTTCATTTCCGTGTCAATTTGGCTGCTTGTAACCGTCATGATAGGCGACGTCGGATCCAGTGTCGATGACGATGTGTCGTAGGGTCCACTTTGCAGGCTGCTTGGCGTTTGCCAGCTGCTTGTGGTGGGACTAGCCGCGTTCTGTCGCAGCTCCTCAATGAGCAGACCACGATTGACGGGCGTGGCGTGCGGTGTTTGAGATGCCGACGTAGTGAACTCGGTCCCAACATCGCTGACAATAGATTTTGCTCTCTTGTGCGAATCGCCATGGTTATCGTCATTCGACAGAGACCGTTTCTTGTCAGCCCGGCTTGTGGAGATGTTATTGGTTATTATTCTTTCTTCCGCAAACTGATTTTTGTTGTCCCATAACGCAAGCTCTTCCATCTGGGGCCTTGCGATGACAGAAATTGTGGTCTGCCTTTCAGTTCTGTGAGGCCCTATATCGTCGTTCTCGTTGTTCGCATCATCAACCATGCTCATTCTGACGGTAAACTCAGTCTGGAGTCGCTTGCTGTACGAAGTCAGGGCAGAGGGGTCCATCGATGAGTCGGCCGACTGTTTGAGGAGATCAGGAAGGGCGTTGATCAACTTGTTCTGCCTCGCTGCGCATGTTGCCGGACCGGATGCTGTGCCGGACTTTGAGTCACGAAGGAACTTGGCCATATCTTCGGCATTGTCAACAACCCTTGTTGACAGAAACCGGCGGGCCAAGTTCAGGCTGTACTCTTGGCTCCTGACCGGACCTGGGGCGACCTTGTGCGGCAATGAAATCTCTGTCGTGTCACCCTCTTTTGTGCTGTCGCCTCCGATATGTAAAGCAAGAATATTTTTCTGCTTTGTGGCATTCAGTACCCAGGCTGAGAGACATCAATCGGTTAGTCCAATGATCTGAAATATCCTGACAAGAGAACTTACGTACCAAGATCCGAGAAATGGGTGGCGAAGAAAACACGAGCTCCAGTCTTGATCAACTCTTCCGTGATTGAGAGGGCGAGGGAGAAACCCTCATCAGTCGCCGTCCCGCGGCCGAGCTCATCGATGAGGACCAGACTGGACCTCATGGCTTGTCTGAGAGGTGTTAGATTATGCCGTATTACCATTTATGGCCCAGGACAGCCTTACCTAGCAATCATGTTCATCTCTGTCATCTCTACAGCGAATGTGCCCAAGTTGTTCTCGGGCTTGTCCTCCGTCGACAGCCGCGTGAAGATGCGATCGCAGATGGGCATCGCCGCGTATGTGGCCGGCACAAAGCTGCCCACCTGCATCATGATCTGCATCAACGCCACCATCTTCAGAAACGTGCTCTTCCCGGCCATGTTGCTGCCAGTGACGAGCACCAGGCGGCCGCCGCTCTGGCCCGAGTAGACATCGTTCGGCACAAAGTTGGACCTCTTGACCTCCATCACGGGATGACGTGCTCCTTTCAGCACCAATGTGTCCAGCAAAATGGGCCGAACATAGTTCTGTGTCGTTGCTGCATGTGCGAACGAGCACACCATGTCCAATATGGCCATGGCCTCATTGACAGCCAGCAGTGTGTCAGCATACTCCAATATTGCTGACTTCAGCTCAGAAACGAATACGTCGCTCTGTGCTGTGACCATGTCTGCGTGGCGCTGGATCTGGCTGCTCCTTTGGATCAGCTCCAAAGTTTGGCAGTCGTAATGGTGCTTTCGTCGAACTCCGTTCACTGTCGTGACGCCCCCTAGCGCCCGAGGCTTCCAACGGACCACGCCGCCCCTACCGCCACCGTCAGCAGGGTCAGCGTGCTTGTCGAGCTCGCGCTCGACATCGGACCACTGGAACCTCAGGTGGTAGTGGTTGTCGTTGCCCAGACGGAGCTCTGGAACCGCACCCAAGGTCTCTGTTTCTGTCAGCACTGTCCTGTCTCAAATGAAACTGTTGGCTTACCCTGAAAGACGCGGCTGAGCCCCTCGACATACTCGTGCATGTTGTTAGTGTGCATCCGGAACATCTCTCGGGCTCCTCCCAGGACACTGTGAGGCTCGGCCTAGGTTTCCAAATAATGTTAACAACTCCCTATCTTCAACGGTGTGCTTTATGGTTTCTTACCTTGAATGCCCACAACCGGTTGTTCTTGATATCGACCGGTGACTTGCTGTAAATGGCGTCCGGCTCAATGGACCTCTCGATCAAGGATACAATTGGCGCCAGCTTTTCCTTGCTGCAGGTGTCCAGTGCCTACTTGAACAAATCGCAAGGAAAGTCCGCAGCCTCAAGAACTTCGCGGACAGCCTCAACACCAGCAAGGTAAGCCTTGATCATCAGAATCTGATTTAGCTCTGACTCTGCAGCCTTGAGCTCCTGGTGGCTAGGCACAATGAACTGATAGCGGCCCTCGATCAGCCCGATGTTGTCTGACAAGGGTAGCCGCGTCTCCTTCCGTAGGGGCACCTTGAACTAAGTTAGCCAATGTCCTTCTTCCGTCTTCATTCGTTACATACCCATGGAATGGATCGCTCAAGGTCAATGTGGAGCAGCTTCTTGAGCCCAGCGCGCAGATTGGTGAACAAGTCTTCGTTGCTCGACAAAGCCTCGACTGCTTCAAGACGATTCTTGATCAAGGTTTCATCTGTGCTCGGTTGGAGCAGAGCAGACCGAATCATACGTCGCCCTTGCGGCGTGAGAGTATGGTTGAGAACCCCAAAGAGGGTGGATGTTGTGCTGTTGGCCGATCTGACGTTCTGGAACAATTCAAGGGATGTGATAGTGGAACGGTCCAGCCCCATTGTGTGTGCGGGCATTTGGTACCGGATGCGCAAGGAGTGGTCTCTGAAGACCACGTCCGCGTCATGTCCGGCATACCATATGGCCTGTCATCATGTTAAAACCAACTGCGCTGTATTGTGTGAATCGGTAGTTCTTACCGCTGAGAAGGCACATGAAACATAGAAGTTGTTCTCCAGGTTCCGGCGAAGGGCCTTGACGTCACGTTTCCATGCAAGGCGATCGATGAGCTTCAAACCACGAGATTCGTTCCAGTGGTCTCTGTCGATTGGGACGATTTGCACACCAGGAAAACATTCATCGATATGGGCCACCAGACTTGACTTAGCATGGCTGTCAACCACTTTCTTGAGAACAAGAAATGTTTGGGGAAACACTGGCATTCGGGACAATGTCTCGATGACGAGCTGGAACCCCTGATCCCTCACGAATCGGGTCAGCTCGACATGGCCCACAGTAAGGTTGACGACCGCCATGCCAATGATATCAGATGTGCGGCTCTCCGAAAAGGCGCATATGACGCGGTCATGTTCCTCCTCAGGGTCCTGGATGTTTTCCACAAGTCCGGATTGATTGTGGGATTCGCCATGATCCAGGCTTCCCTCTAGGTCCATGCGGTCCTCGGCCAGGTCATGATCAGGGTCCACGTTCACTTGATTCCATCCGGTGACAGCAGACGCCTCCCCAATGCCTTGTCCGATACGGAGCGGGTTTTGGTGAATTGGCAGTGATGGCACTCGCTGTGGAACAGGAGTGAGGAGTGACGAGTCTTGGGGACGAGAGTTGGACCGGAGCGGATTCGGAGACAGCGAAGACCGCAACGGTGCAAAGGGACCTCGCTGGTCTTGGTATACGCCAAAGCCCTTCAACTGACCGTGGCCTTCCGTCATCGAGGGGCGCCGCATGAGCTCTCTTGTTGGTCCTTGTACGCGAGTCGCTGGAGCTGAAGGCAATGTCCTCGGGCTCAGGTCCTGGGTGGGCAGACCGCGGCCGACATTCGAACCTGTATAAGGGGACTGGACGAGTCCGCGCTGTGAGCCTGTCGTGGAAGACCTGCGTGGTTCTGATGAAGTGAACTGAGACTGGCTGTTAGTCGAGGCTATCCAGTTCTCAGGCACACTGGATAAGCCACCGGGGGAGTTCTGGCTTGGGGTAATGGATCTGCTTGGGGGATGGTAAGGCGTCGGCTGGCGGGGCCGCTGGGGCCAGGGTGACATAGGATTTCCAATCGACCGATGGCGCTGAGGGCCGAGAGGCTCGTTGGTGAACTGGCGTTGATGACTTGGTTGCCTTTGTGATGAGACGCCAGTGTGATTCATGTTGATGGACTCGAGGATGGCGAGTCTTCTCTGATCTTCTGGATCCGAATGGACAGATCCTTGGGATCCAATGTTGGGTGGCCACGCTGAACCTGACTCGACTCGTCTCATCCCATGTTGAGTGGGCTGAAAGGGAGCTGTGA
Source organism: Mycothermus thermophilus (assembly GCF_041956435.1). Lineage (NCBI taxonomy): Eukaryota > Fungi > Ascomycota > Sordariomycetes > Sordariales > Chaetomiaceae > Mycothermus > Mycothermus thermophilus. Next base: position 3,496,154 of record NW_027191427.1, read on the forward strand.
TTGGACTTGTTGAGTTTTGGCTTCGCTGAAGGGCTCGAGAAGCATGGGGGTCACCGGAGTGACCTCCTGGTCTACCGGGCGGGTTCCAGCGGTCCATCGCTGTAGTTGGACAAGGTTGGAAAGTCCCACGAGGAGAAGGTTGACGAATGGGATCTACAACGTGACAAGGATTCTCAGTGCTAATTAGTGGGATGTTGATAAGTTGACGTCCTCGAACATCGCGTAGAGCACTATGGAAGAGGATGAGAGGTGACCGACAGAGAAGTCGAGGGACAACACGAAAACATAAGGTACTCGCCCCTCGCCCCTCATCCCTGCGGTTGTCAACAAAGATTTTTGAATCGAGTCGCGCTACTGGCCGGTTCGATGCGGATGCCTGATCCATGGCTCCGCCGAGCCCCTTGGTGGGAAGGTTCGTGGTGAGCTCCTTCCTTACGGCCTGAGCCGGGTGTGCTCAGGGTCCGCACCCGGGCAGTTTCCGGGCACAATCGGCCCGGGAACCGGCACGGCAGTAGCTTTTGTTCTGCCCGGTGTTCCTCAGGTACTCAATCACATCAAGGGTGCTCATCCTGTCCCTATTTTCATTGCATCACACTCAGGAGTGGAAAAAATTATATGATGCTTGTTCAGAGAATCCAAGTGTTAAGACAAACACAGAGAACATGTCTATGGACCTGGAACCAGCAGGCACAATGTCTGGAGATCTTTCTTCAAATCATTAACCCCTGGATTGAGAGGCTCCGTGCTGTCAACAGCTATGCAACGGGATTCAGGAGGTAACCTGCGAGGTGACGCACATGGCAAACCACCGAGCAAACACTGACTGGTGAGTTCCCAAGGCCTAGACATGGCCCTCCTCTTCATCAGACCCTTGAACCACTTCCTTGTTACTACTTGTACCAGGATTCTTTCTGAGGAATCGTCAATAATGTGTTTCAAATCAGCCCACTTGAATGCAGCACCTTCATATCCAAAAGCCATCCAAGAACACGTTGACTTTGGATTATTTGGGCATCTGACATCGATCTCTGATCAGTGCTCGTGGCGGAATGCCAAGAACTGAATGCGTAGGTCATCATCGACGAGAAACTCAAAGCGCGTGGACAATGCCATTTGTCTGTCGACAGCCTGGTTCTTAGTCAGCCCCTCAGCAGCGGCCCTCCAACCAACCTGTTGGCTCAGGGGACGCGATGAATCATGATATGCTAATGCAAGGCTTCCGTGGCATGAGGCCCTCTCTAGATTTGTATCTCAAGTATGGCTGTTTCCCCAGCTCCATGTCTTTGATGAGGCTGCTTATGATGATCTATCATCGTTTTGACGGCATATGCCTGGACTTAATATCTCCCTAGTCATGGCTACCACCCATGTCCCTGCCGGGCATATTACTTCCATCCGAGCCTCTTGGCCCACCAAGGCCACGGTCTACATACTTCCTTTCTGGACCACCAGATACGCGGCAGCCAACCTCCCTTGCAGGGTCTACCATCCGTTGGAGGCTGAATCAACTTTCTCATCCAGTGCTTTCGGGATCCCAAGGGGTGGTCTCAGCATGATCCATCTCATCCACTACCACGCGAGTCCCGTCGGACCTTACTACCAAATGGCCATTTGTCCAGGCTCTTTTGAGTATCCTGTGGAGGATGAACCCGGCACCAAGTCTACCGAAACCGCCATGCGGGCCACCAGCGTCTACGTAAGCCAGAAACACGCCTGCTGGAACGGTCGAAAGAGTAAGCTGACGCTCTACAAACCATCCTACCGCATTGACACCACCACATCCCTTACACCTCGACAGTATGGAATCTCCCCAGCCACCTAGCACACTTCTTATGGCTGGAATCTCCCGACGGGACGATACATATCCGCGTCTACCCGCACGACCACACTCAACCCTTTGATCCAGACTATCCCCCTGACCCGGCGATTGTCGAACCATTCTTCCAATGTACCTTCAAGCCGATCTCCTTCCTACCCACGTTTCCTTTCTCGAGTTCGATACTCAGTTTCCTCGGGATCGACGCGAGCTTAGTGCAACCTCCATTACCCGACGCCGGTGACTCCGCCCACCATCGCGAACTCCCAGGGACGCAGCATTGGTCCGAGTTATGCGACTTCGAGACAAGGACACGCAGTGCCTCCGTAATGTGGGGGGATTTTGCGCAGTCAACGGAGTGGTATGGGGAAGGCGAGGTCTTCTTGCCCGGGATACTGGGGAAAAGGGGGATAGTCCTCAAGCTGGATGATGCAGACGCCTTGTTTGGAGAGGCTATTAGGTGGGAGACGCCGCGGAATTTGCGATGAAAGACGTGATCCAAGGTTAATAAAGCAGTAACACTCGAACAAAGTCGTCTATTCATGCCTAAGTCTACTAAGTGAGGTAAACCTACAGCTTCCCAAAACAACTCCACCCCACCAGGGGTCGTGGTGGATGCAATAAAAACCCAGCCAAAAAAGGCATACAACACCAGGGATTCGCTGGTCGTCACCGACCCAACTACTAGTCTGGCCCTTACCAGCTTATCTAGGGGAGAGCGGACGGGATCCCGAGTTCTCTGGTAGGTATGGTCGTATGTACTTGGTGAATCCATCGAGGTGGTTTATCTACTGCTTACGAAGTAGTGCCGAAAATGATCAGAGAGCGTCAAGGTTTGGGAGAGGATGAAGACGATACTGAACAGTACATCAAGGCCAGGATTGAGAACCCTAACTATGTACCCTAGGCAAAGTGGTATTGAGACTTTTTTTTCCTTCCACTTTTGGTGACCGTCCCCTAGTACACAAAAGCAGATCCCGCGTCTCCTATCTTGGTGATCGAATAACGGTGAACTCCTTCAATCCAGCTGATCCACGGTGTTCACATCTGCAGAATTCCCCCCCTCCACCGCTGCCTTCCCCAGATCATCCTTCGAGACTTCAAACCGCCAACCAAACTCATCCTCCACCCTACCCAGTTGGATGTCCTTCAGCCGAGCGAGCAAACGGGCGCAAACGGGGCCCGGCTCATCAATCTCATCGGGAATGTAAGTGACAGTCTCCGAATTTCCATCTTCAGCGGTCGAGACGCGCGGGTGCTGTGGCAGAAGCAGAGTCTCGGCGACGCGGCGGCGAGTGATAGACCGGATGGGGACCAAGGCGGCGGCGGTACCAGCTGCGAAGACCTCGGTGAAGTTGGGGAGTTCACCGTATTTGATCTGCCTCGGTCAGCGTTCTGAATCTTGGACACATTGCTCCAGCCGAGACTTACCGCCCTCTTCTCCACGCTCCACCCAAAGCTCCTGGCAATCTGTTGCACGCTATCGCTCGTCACACTATCAATCACGGCCTTGCTGTTCGGCACCACAAGCTTGACGTTGTCCCCTTCGCTGATCACACCGATGAACCCGCTGGTGCTAAACTCATCGATCTCCTCGTGCGTCTTGCTGTCCAGGTGCAGGGTGATCCCGAACCCTTCCTTGTGGGCCTTCTCGCTCCACCGCAGCACCGGCGCATAGTTGCCGCCGACCTTGGCACTCCCCGTGCCGTTTGGCGCAGCGCGGTCAAAATCGTCCAGGATGAGAGCCTTGACTGGGTGCGTGCCGTGGTAAACGCCGGTGGGGATGACGAAGACGCAGAAGGTGTACTCCTCGGGTGGGTTCAGGCCGAGCTGGGCTGAAGAACCGTAGATCTGCGGGCGCACATACATGGCGGCGCCCGTCTCATGCGGAGGGACGTACTCGGCGTTCAAAGCGACAGCGGCACGGACGGCATCAAGGAAGAGGTCGGTAGGCACGCGGGGGATCGAGATAAAGTCGGCGCTATGCTGCATGCGCGCAGCGTTGCGGTCCGGGCGGAAGATGGCGATGCGGTCGTTCCCCGGCAGACGGAAAGCCTTGAGGCCCTCGTAGGCCTGTTGGCCATAGTTGAGGGCCGGAGCCATGCCATGGATGCGGATGTAGGGGTCGGCAACGAAGCGGAGAGGGGACCATTTACCTGTCTTGACCGAGTAGTGGGACTCAATGTGGCCGTTGACTGAAAACGGACCCCGCGGTTAGGACTCCGGTCTGGACATCAGTGACCTCCGGGGTTTGCAGAACTTACCTTCCCGGACACGGAAGCCAACATTGGACCAGTCAATGGTGTTCACGGGCGGGGGAGGGAAGGCTGCCATGGTGACTGAGTTCTTAGATAGGCCCGGGGAGTAATTCTCGGAGACAAAAGTTGCGTGATGCTCTTGCGGGGTTGTCAAAGGTAAGGTTACGGGGATAAAGGAGCAGAGAACTGAGCTCCTCCCAACAAGGCCAATCAGTGGCTCAAACCGGTGAGGCAGATGGATCTTCACGAACGTACCGTGAAATGGATGTCAACCCTGTAGACTGATGAGCTGAACTGTACCTGGACTCGGCCTATGTGGGAGGTTCGGTCAGCGACCTCTGTGCCCTCCGAGGGCCGAGCATGTCAAACATGCCTCCAGCAACGGTTGGAAGAAGAAAGACCCGGCTGAGCTCCAGGGTAGCTTGGGTCTTGGCAGCCCATTGGCTGACCACGGTGGGGCCACAGTCTGGGGAAGAGCGATCTACCCCGCCGGCCGATTGCGGAGTGATGTCATCATCGACAAGGGTTAGGGGAACATCCGCCAACGTCCAACAAGATGGAGCAGGGCATCTGGAAATATCGTCATGTGCATTGCTATGTCACGGGATCCAATGGAAGAGCATAGAATTGACTTCTGAATAGTGTCCAGAGGCCTGATGCTTCTAGAGAATCGGCTTTCGCCTTACATGTCGGGGAATGGTGACACAAACTACACGATACGCTATACCATATGGCAATGTAACATCCAGGAATTATAGGAGTCAGAACATAGTTTGTAAAAAATAAATGCATAAACTCTGTTAGTCGTTAAAAGCGTCGCATATAGTCAGCCTGTAACTAAGTATCCTTCTCGCAATGCTTTCCAGTGGACAGTTTCCAGCTATCAATGTCCCGCCTATAGGGACGATTCTGTGCCGCTAGTCTCCACTGGCCTTAAAGACAATCCCCAAGAGCAGCTCGCGGGGCATGTATTATTTCTCTATATGGTTTATTTTGATCTTATCCACTAGCAGGTCGAAGTATATCATCGATACTATATCAAGATCTGTGAAGCTCCCCGGTTCCCTGGTCGTCTTTCAGCCTTCAGCAAGGCGTGGCATCCTGTACCGAGGTATCCTTTCCTTCCCTTGTCCTCACGTCGCTTCCTTGACGACTCTTGGTCGTCTGGCGAAGGGGATTCTTTCGAGATTGCAGAGCCTTCGAGGATGTATGACGCCGAGGATTTCTTCTTCGACTTCGGTTTGATCTCGGACTTGATCGACAGCGGCCCTGCGATCTCTTGGAAAAGAGCATGCTTCTGCCGTTCATATTGTTCTTTTAAGTTGCCCAGGTATGGGTTGGGGATGGGTGTCTCCTTTGCTACCCGCCACAGGGATGGAATGAGGGTCCTGTGGCTTTTGCCGATCTGGCAGCGAATGGCGATTCTGCACTTGATGCACTGGTGTGCTCGTCCAGACCAAACCATCTTCCTTTTCCACCGTCTTCGCTCTGGCTGTCGCCACGGCGATTAGCCCGTCGCCGGCGCCGGCGGTAGGTAGCAAAGACGATCCTGCCATCAGTTAAAGGAGATGGGCCGTCCCATGATTAATGCTCCTGAGTTCATCTGCCATATCAGCATGTTGTACCCGAAGTCGAAAAGGGCCGGCAAGGATCGACCGGTCAATCCAAGCCGCAACTTATTACTTACGTCCACATGTTCACATCCACATAAATACGGGGAACTCTCTACGCGCTGATAATCCCATAAAAACCGCTTGTTCCAGGTCCATAAAACTTTTCTAAAGACTATGACCGCCCATCCGTCCAGAGACAGAAAAAAAGAAATACACAGACAACGAGAACTCCCATGCGATCCGCCCACCTATATGTGGGCATCCAGCCCCAGCAACCCCAGGACGAACGAAACCAACGCAAGACCACAGGAAAATAACTCCCCCAGTAGGAAAAAATCCCCAGAAAAAAACAAAAAACTCCTCCCCTCTCCACCGCCCCCAAAACTACCACCCCGCCTTCGCTGGCGTCCACCACATCTTGCCGCCAGCTAGGGCATCCCGCCAGGCGCCACGACGCTCACGAGCTCGAACCGCTCGCGACAACGGCAGCAGCGGCGACGGCGGCCCGCGCAGCCGAGCTCTTGCGCCGGTGGCGAGCCGGCACGGTTGATCTGTCGATGCTGTGGTTAATAACACGAAAAGGAAAAAAGAACAAACCATGAAGCAAGGCAATAACGATATTGGCGAAGCCTCCCCCGAGCAACAGCGTCTGGGGGGAGGCGAAAACAGCAAGGGGCGAAGCGAAAATCAACGCAGGCTGGAAGCTTACGCGATAGACGCCAGCTTCTGGAGAGCGATCAGGACGCCTGTGAGAGAAAGATTAGTTAGTAGCGGTTCCCAACGATTAGTGGGTCCGAAATGAAGGCGCGGAAAAGCAGTGCCACAACGGAAGGTGAAAACCGATGAGAGTCGAGATAAGGAAGGAATTCCCAAAAGTCACCACTGCGGCGATGGGAGAGGCGCGGAGGGGGGGAAGGATGATGTGAGAATGCTCAAGGAAGATGAAACACATCGAGAAAAGGTGTCATCAACAGGGCGTGACAGAAACCACGAATGGCTGTCACATCAAAGACGAAAGTGTGTGAAACAGGCCAAAGAGCCACGAACGGCGTGACAAGTTTCTGCAAGTCGTGAAAAGGGACGACAAGGAAATGGAGGAACAAAAGCGTGAAGGGTGAAGCAGATAAAAAGGACCAAATGACTTACCGCTAACGCCCTGGGTCATGGTGGCCGTGGCCTCAGTGTTCCTGTTACCGAGGCTCACGGTAACAACCTCCTTGACAACGCCCTCCTCGCCGAGCGTGTTGGCCCATTTGAAGACCTTCTCGTCCTCACGACCGTCTCCAATGACCGCAAGGAAGTCGACTGGGGACTTGTGCTGCTCGTCCGGACCCATCTTGTCCTCGAGGTCCGCGAAGATCTTCTGCGCCGCCGTGGTCTTGGTCCAATCAATGGGCTCCACGAGCACGCAGCCCTCCATGGGAATAGCATGGACGCGCTGCTCCTCGCAAGCGTCGTTGATGTGGCTGGCGGCATCGGTGGCCTGGCGCTGTGCCGCCTCGTAGTCCTCCGCCGACTTATAGTGGAAGATGAGCGAGCAACGGCGTTCTTCAATCTCAGCGCCTGGAGTGCGCTCCAGGTAATAGGTGAGGATGGGCCGGACGGACTCTTTCCACGACCTGATCTGCTCAGGATCGGCCATCTCGGTCCACTCGTTGCTGCCACAGTCCTTCAGGAAGCAACCGTTCTCGGCAATCAGGCCCAGGTTGGGCACGCGACGGAAAATACGATCGAGCTCCTCGGGGCGCCGGCCCGACATGACGTAGATAGTGTTGCGTTCGTCGAGAAGGAGGTCGTTAAGGACATCGAGGGTGCGCTGCGAATAACACGTGTCAGCTCTGACACCAGACTTCCTGGACATGAGGAGGTTCGAGCATCTCACCTGCGGGCTGACGGGGATGATCTGGTTAACGGGGCCCCAATTGACCAGGGTGCCCTCGAAGTCGAGGATGAAGAGACGGCGCTCAGTCCGCTGGTACTGATGGATGAGATGCTGCATCGAAAGGCGCGGGACCGACGTCTGGTCGCGGCGCTGCTGCTCCTCATAGACCAGGTCAAGGCGGGACATGAACTCGGTGAACCAGTGAGCGCCAGTATGATGATTGACGGCTTCGTAAAGCTTGGTCCAGCGGCGCTCCTTTTCCTCGTCGCTCATCTCAAGGGCCTTCTTGATGGCCTCGGCACAGGCGCGGTAATCCCAAGGGTTGACGCTAAGTTCATTGCCGCCAAACAAAGACGAAGTACCGGTGAACTCGGAGAGGATCAAAGAACCGTGCTTCTTCTCGCTGTACTTTCCGTCCTGGCAGAACAGGTATTCATGGGATGTCAGGTTCATACCTTCGCGCTGGCTTGTAATCATGAGGGCATCGGCGATGCTAAGCAGGGCCAGGTATTGGGCGTAATCGATGTCCTGCTTGAGGTACACGACAGGCTGGTACGCCAGGTTCGCCCACGACGAGTTGACACGAGTGACAATATCAGAGACGGTGGCATCCAGCTCGCTCTTTTCACTCGTCGACAGCGCAACCTGGATGAGAACCACCTTGTCACGCCATTGCGGATTCTTGTTCAGGAACAGCTCGTAAGAAAGGAGCTTCTGGCGGACGCCGCGCACATGGTCGAGCTTGTCGCGGGCCACGATCAGCTTCTTGCCAGCGTAGCGCTCGCGCATGATATCGAGCCACTTCTTGACTTCCTCCTCTTCGCGGTGTTGACTGAGGCTAACCGGGTCGATACCGATAGGGAGATTGATAACGTCGACAAAGCGGTCCTCGAGCTGGAGCCCATCGGGCGTGGCCTCGGCATTCAGGATGCGGCTGCAGGTTTGCAGGAAGTGACGCGTGTACTCGTGGATTTGGAAGCCGATCAGGTTCGCACCAAGAACGCCTTCGAGCAGCTGCTTGCGGACGGCAAGGCAACGGAAGACCTCGGACGAAGGGAACGCGACGTGCAGGAAGAAGCCGATCTTGGCGTCAGGCAGCTTCTTGCGGATCATGGCGGGCACCAGGAGGAGGTGGTAGTCATGGACCCAGATGACATCGCCACGCTTCCAGTTCTTCACGATCTTGTCAGCGAAGGCCTGGTTGACGTTGACGTAGTACTTCCATGAATGGTCCTCGTAGGCCTTGCTCTTGGGATTATCGGGAATTTGGTAATGGAAGACAGGCCACAGGATCTGCTTGCAGAAGTGCGAATAGTGGCCGTCGAAATCCTTGTCGGAGCAGAAGACAGTGAGCATATCATGCTCCGCTGCCAGACGATCCTCGATATCCTGGAGCTGCTGAGTGCCTTGGAGAGCATCCGTGGGCATGCCGAGAGTGCCGACCCACATGTAATCCCCGAGCTTGCCCTCACGCGCGGCAGCTTCGGCAGCGTTGCGAAGGCCGCCGTTGCCTTGATCGGCATGAACAACCGTCCAGTCGGCGTGGGCAAAGACGCGGTCGTGGCTCGAACTCCTAGTGGCCCGAGGCTGCGTCAAGCCCTGGCGGGCCATCTCCTTGGCCTTTTGCTGAAGAGCGCGACCCGGGTCCGTCAGAGACGATGGAGGGGGCGAGTTGGCACGAGACATGGGTTGGTCAGGCCGGCCACCCCAGGTAGGAGAGCTGCGATCGACCGGCGCCCGGACACTGCCGGACACGGGCTCGGAATTGGGGATCTGGATCCGAAGGCCATCCTCGTTGGTGAAGGGGTGGTCATGCTTTGTCTCCTCGGTAGGGGTAATTGGCGGCGTAATGCTGTTTGTCTGGGAGAACAGGCTTGGTTGCCTTTGGAGGGCCGGTTTGCCCGACTGCCTCTTCTCGGAGACGGAATGCCGACCCGGGGAGCCGGGAAGGTTGAAATGGACCGTTTTGGGGAGGAAACTATACAAGATTTCTGTCAGTATGATCAAACCTGCTGGACAATGAAGGGTCCATGCCGGCAAAATACCAAGCCTTTGTCCCAGCAGGAAAAATGAAGGTCAATTGGATCGGACTTACAGTGACGCAATGAAAACCGTCATTGTGAATGAAAGTCGCAGTGGAAATGAAGGTACAAAGTTCAGAGACTCGAAAAGAGGGCGTTGATAGGCCGGAGATGCGATCTTCGGACTTCGGAAGGATGAGGTTAGAAGACGTGAGATGGGGAAACCATCAGAAGTTGTCACTGGTGATGGTTATGGAAGAGGAAGTCGGGAAGAGTTCCGGCGGAGTAAATAGCGCAGAAAAAATGTTCAAACCCGAGTGTCGAGGGGCTGTACCACAGAATATCGCGGAAGTCCCGCTACTTCAGATGAATAGGGGCGCGGTATTGGCCGCCGTTCAGGGGTCGCGGATTTGATATCAGGCAGCAGGCCGTAAGGTTCGGCCCGGGGGAAGGGGACCGGAGGCGGAGCTGGAAGTTGAGACGAATGCCGGAGGCCGGCACCGAGTGTCCTTGGAGCAAAGCCGTAAGGTTTAGACAAGTTGAGACCAACAACGGTCTTGACTATATGCTTCGTGTGCGTCGGCAGCACACTAGTATCAATGCAAGATATAGTTCGGACGAGTCCTGAACCGAACGAGTCTAAGACAAGGTAGAAATAGATGGTTAGTCTTCCAGTCCACAAGGGGACTATGACGGAGTTGGTGTCAGAGTATGTTGAAGGGAGCCATGGCAGGGACGCCGAGTATCATGGTGCGGATGAAGTGGCGCAGTGCTGGCTTTATCAACTTGTCTTTTTGGGTTTGGAGGTGGTGTGCACAGGAAACGGCAAAGCATCGCCAGACCGGGACGGAGGACGGGAAGCTTTTCTTAGCACCCCCGGTGTCCACTTGGGTGCACCAGTCCCCGGTCACCTCTGACGTAAGAGTGAGCTTGAGGATGCGGAGTCCTGCATGGTCTGCATGTGTTCACAGAAATCTGGGTCCAAGAGGGGAGGGGTGCGCTTGCACCTGTCTGTCCATGTCATTCACCACCCACAAAGGAGGGAAAGGACTGATGGCATGTGAAGAAGCTATTAGGGTCACTTGCCTCGTATGTCGGGCGTTGGTATCTCTTGCCCCTGAATCAACCACAGCCGGTGCTGTCTTTTGGATAGGATATTTGTGGATAGAAATAAATGCCAAACTCCCGGTCTGTCTGTCTGCTTCGTCCTGGGTCTGCAAGAGCTGTCTCTCTGGCTCTCTCAGAGCAACCAAGCCACAGCCAAGAGGCTCAAGGCTGGAGAGAGGTTTGTGGGGGATTCGATGAGAGGAGTGGCTGTCAGGACACGGCGGGCTTCGGACTCGGGGTTGAAGAGAAATGCGGGAGCAACATGGAAACAGGTGACAGAGGAATTTCTATCATTTTTTACCCGGAGGTCCTGCACAGGTCAAGAGACAGACAGGGCAGAGACACGGATAGGCTCCAGCTGTGTGAATTGCGCCGCAGGTGTGAGAAGTTTCTCGACGGAACATTGGCAGTGGGGCTGGGGGAAACATGGAGTCTGGCTGGGCAGCGGTTGGCCCGTTTTTTGCTGTTTCGATGCTCCTGATGCGTTGCCGCGATGTTCGTCATCCCAGGAAGCGCAGCAGGGAATGCGTGCCGTTGTGCCTGCCCTGCTTGCTCTGTCTTGGCCCTGGTCAACCACTGGCCCGGGGGCTGCTCCTGGTCCCGGGGAAGAGCGGGTCCTGTGGAACCGGCGTGTCGTCGCGGGCCGTTTTCCACGCCAATCCCAACAAAGTTGGCGTCGATCTCAGGTTGTCTGGCCCTGTTTGTCTTGTCCGGACATTGCGTTCAGAAAAGGTCTTTCGTCAAGAGAAGGCTGGCTGGCTGAGACCTTCTGTCGTGTCTTATCATCTTCAAAAAGCATTGAGTCTTCTTTTTGTTGCTTGTGTTCCGTTGGTCCTTCTCCCCCCTTCCATTGTTGATATCAAGGACTTCCGTACCTTACTCGGCATGACCCGAGATGGGTCTACGGGGTAGACAACCTAGCAACCTTCCCTTCGCCTGTTCCGTGCACTGTCCTCAAACGCGCTTGAGTCTCGCAACGCAAACTAACGCCCCACTCATTCTCAACCAAGGGCGATGGATGGAGAGGCCACATGCTAGCGCCGGCTGACAGGCCATGTTCAAAGGGACGGCTTGACCCCGGACGCAGTGCAACAACGGAGACAGAGCAGTATTTCAGTACTTCTAGACGGCTGGTCAACATGCTCTGATCTGTGTAATCCGTCCACCGCGCACAGTGACGGAATCACCACCGCAACATCGAGAGTCCTCCGAGAACGTCGGGTTGGCAGGGGAGCTTATCAACTCGGCACACGCCCGGGCGCATTCCAGCCACCGGCACCGAGGAAACGTTTCCTGCTCACGTCCGCTTCCGTGTGATGTAACTTGCTCTCCCGAAAGCTTGCGGACGGACAGACGGAGTGTACACTACGCCGCTGTGCGGCCTCCGACAAGGTGGGAACCAAAAGATGTTGAGCTGAGAGATGGCCAAGTCTGAGGATTGGTCGTAGATGCTGCATCTGGACGGATTAAGAAAAGAATTGTCATGACACGGCGCACATGAAGCGGCTGTGGTCTCTGGGGGCCTCCTTGTGCCGTGTCAAACTGGTCAAAGTGCTGATCATGTTGCACCAGGCAAGCCAACATCGAAAAGAGCTGTCTTCTGGCCTTCAGGATCATCAAAGCTGGTTTGGGCCCACAGTGCCCGGTTCGGCTTGCGACCCCGATGACCCGACCGGCGTGTCCGGCATGTCCGTTGGAAGACGCTTCGAATTTTTTTTCCAGCCTTTTACTCGTGGCACCGGCCAAGGCTGGCTTCAAATTGCAAGAATTCAACACCAGACAACAAGAAAAAAGAGCATGAAAATGAATGGTTGCAACATTGACGGGGAACCGCATAGGTACGTACTGTACTACTATGTATACGGACATTTGGGTGCGCCATCGAACCCCACAGTTCCGGCCATGCAACTCCATGCTCATGGAATTCACTGGCGTCCATGGAAAAGTGGTTGCCCATCCCCATATCACTTCCTCCTGCTCCTCACTCGGCCATAAAACAGCCGTTGTCCAGTCAAAATGGCCATCTGGGAAACGTGGTCCCGGCTGACTGCATGATCACTATCGCAATTCACCGATGGGTGTGCTCTGAGAAGGACTCCTCAGAGGCGCAGACGGCATCATCACCCTCCTGTTCCGGCAACCAGCAGACATCTTTTTGCTCTGGTGCTGGATTTGGCAATGGGCCTGGGGTTGGAATGCAAAATTTCGAGCCGGACCCAATCCCTGGGGCCGGGGCGTCGGTCGCACAGGGCTCGGCCGAGAATCAGGACCCGACATCTCCCGACGCAACCACGGGAGGTACTTGATAGGCTAAAAACGACCCAAAATCCACGCGACAGGAGGCGCTGAGAGAGCCGAGAAGAGCCCCTCATGATGGCGGAAAGCCCCTCCCGTCCGGGCTGCTGGTGTTGCGCCATCCGCTTGGCCTCAAGGTCCATGTCTCGGCTGGATTTTTGGCACAGACCGAGAAAAATAGCTCAGCATGTTGCCATCATGGACGCTCAATTGCCAAAGGAAAATCTTTGGAAATGTGTAGTTACTACATACATACATACATTGAGCCGAGTTTCCGCCGTCAGGGGCACTGTTTACTTTGAGTCCAGCCCGACCCACTGCATGTCAGTAACTGAAGCGACCGGAAGACGGGATGAAGAAAAGAGACATCATCCATGACCGTTTGTTCCCAACCAACCAAACAAGGTGAAGGGTCGAGGTGAAGCGACGCAATGCCGTTTCCAGCCATGGGACGGGCCGCGTCGATAGCCTGGAAAATCCTTGGGCGCTTCAAAGAGGCACAGGGGTTGTTTTTTTCTCGCTACCGTATGAAGATACAGCATGTTCAATGACACAAACAGCAGCAAAATATCATCTCTTCCTGGCCACAACCAAACGCTCGCTTGGGAAGAATCTTCCGCATCCGCCGTGACGCAGGAGAAAGACCACAGAAATCTGCTCCAAACCCAGAGTATTTACTCAATATTGACCTGAGCTCATCGCCCGAGATGCTCCGTTGTATCCACCAAACCGGCAAGTGTGTCAAAACTGGCGAGACTCGCTTCCATCCTTTCACGCGATTTACACAGCATGCTAGGGCTCAATTCGGCAACGCAACCCGGCCGGACTCTAGTCTACGCGCCCGTATGAAGTGCATCCGGCTACGTACTCCGTATGCCCAGAGCACTGAAACGATCTGCCGGGCCAGCCACAATGCTACAGTTGCCTCGCAGATTGAACCTGCATTTGCCGTGCAATCCAGAGTCCGACAGTTCTACAAAAAATGCCTCTTGCTCAAGTTTTGGCTGGGCGTCTAGGAAGTATCTGGTGTTTATCTGCTTCAGGGCCGAAGATGGAACTTCATCCAGGCGGATTTCTCTGTTGCAGCAACCTGCCCGAAGATAGAACACACCGTTCTGAGAGAACTTTGAGCGTATTGTGACATATAAAGTAAACATATAGGAAAGTTGCGCAGGACATACAGGCCAGTGCCAATCTTTCAAGGTCCGCAAGCTTGGTAGCACGTAGAGGACACAACATGACCATACCCGGCGGAGTACGGGTACACCACGAACGGTTCACACCCTGACAATCGAGAAGGATGGCAAGGATTGTCCATCTTGTTACAAATTAACCCAAAAGCGAGAACATCTAGATGGTCGCCCCGAGAACGAGCCATAACATGTGCATGAGCGCTGAGCTCTACATCCACACCCGTCTGCGGTACAGTTGCGAGTCATGGGCGACATGATGTCATACATTGCGTTCATGATGGACTGGCTGCCCCAAGGTCTGCTTGCGCCGGTTTGACCTGACAATTACGACGGATGCCAAGTTCCATCCCCAAGTAGCTATGGACAGCAACAACAGTGAAAATGGGGCAGCAGAAGCCTCTAGGAGGTAGCCAACACTGGAAGACAGAGCTCCAGTCGGAGCTCCCTCCAAGCCGGCACCAAACCGCGTCCATCACGCGCGGAAGTGCGGTAGTAACATGCAGGACCTCCGCTCCGGAGACCGCACAAGAAGGGCGATACAGGAAAAGAGAACCGACGATGCATGATGCCGCCGATCACGGAACGTTGCCTGCATCAGGGGGGGCCATATCAACAACCAAGGAACTAATACCTCGCCCGCCCAGCCCCGGGATGACTACGTGCTTGAGGTAGGTTCAGGAGCATGTACAAGCTATTCTAACCATGGCCCACCCAGGTCTGGGGATGAAGACACACAGTCACGGGAAAGGAATGGGCCAACTGCAGAGCAGCCATCCAAAGATGCACATCCCAGACCCCTAAGAACGGTCCAGGAGTTGGTGACAACCACCAAGCACGAACATCATGTGAACATCCCAGGAGGCAAGCCGAAACAGATCTCAACGACGAGGGAACAGACAACCCAAACCACCAAGATCCTATCACTACTTGACCAGTTACCTAACATGACTCAACCTCAAATCTAGCGTTATAGTGTCAGGTGACAAATAGATGAATCACCTGCTCGTCTGTGTCCCGGCCTTCCTACCGGCAGGCGCCCCTCCACAGGTCCCATCCTCGTGAGAAAGTGGCATATTTCCAAACATGATGGCAAAGGCAGCGTTGTAGTATCTCAATTCTTCAGTAGCGGCCCCGGTATCCCAAACCAGGCAACCGGCCTTGTGATACACACCAGAATGCTGCCACTCCAAATCCATCTCGACCACAGGTGGAGATATAGAACTGGCACAAAGAGGTGTGTCACAAAACTTCACTTGTCCTTTCGTTGCTACTCGTTCTCTTCAGTGCTTGAACCGCTGTTGTACCACCACCACTACCAATGTTGCCGTGCCGAACTGCCATGTAGGGAATGTCTGCGCCAAAGAAGGACATCAAGCACATGACTCTTGTTTCTCACATTCTATTTGGATGACCGAGCATTCAGGGGTATTTTCGACAGCAACGAAAAGAAACCGGGGAGAAGGTTAAGATGTCAGGCCTTCTGGGGTTCTTCTTCGGGCAATTCGTTGCTCTCTTCGAGGTCGAGATGGGCGCGCTGACGTTTCTTTTACGTGACATCAACACGCCTCACCCATTCCCCCTGGATGTGAGGTGGGAGGTTGGACATGATGTTCAGGCACTCGAGACCAGAGCAACGGTACGTAATCTCATCCATTTTCTTACTATGACCGTGGGGCTAACATATCCCACGAGTTTCACTTCATTCAAGCACAAAACATGTCAAGACATTCAATTATTCTTTGTCGTTAGCCGAGCTGAATGCTTTCTCATGAGGTAATACCCACCCCCTCACATCCAACCCTTAACCCGTGAATCTCCAACACCCTCAACTTTCCTCCACAACCCCCCGCCATAGCATTCCTTCCCTCCCACCCTCGAGTAGCCTGAGTTTGAAAGTGCCATTCAAGCCCTGAACGGCCTGCCCCTCCCCGGCCCAGCCGGCGGGCGCAGGCGTCAACAGCCGTCCGATCGCACCACCAATAGCGCCGCCAATACCACCACCTGGACGGGCCGGGGCTGGCGGGGGCCTCCTAGCTGGGGCCGGAGCCGGCCTCCTAGGCGGCGGCGGCGGCGGAGGCCTGCGGAAGCCTCCGCGCCCGGGCGGGGGTGGGGGCGGCCGGCCAAATTGTCTCTTGACGTTGCCATTGTTGTTGGCCGGGTCTTTGTCCTCGGGGGTATCATAGACCTTGGCGAGGACTTCAGGTTCATCGATGTCTGCGGCGAATTGAGCAGTCACCTCCTCCTCTGCTGAGGATGGGATGGTGGTTGGGGTCGACTCGGCCGCGATGACGGTGGTGGTAGTGGTGACGGCATCCGCACAGGCGGCCTTGGCAACAGTTGTTGGTGTGGATTCCACTTTAATTATGTCATGTTAGGTCAGGTCATTCGCTACGCTTGTGAAGGACAAGACAAGCCTTACCTGCTGCAGCTGTGCCTGTGACGCTGCCAACAGGATGGCATGTTGCGGATGGTATGCCCGTAAGGAGCAAGGGCAGGATCGTCGCCATGAAGGAGTTAGTGAGCTGCATTGTGATAGGTTTGTGTCGATGTAGGTTCCGGCCGGCGTGTGTATTATGATCGTGTTGACGAATCCCAGTCAATGGGTATAAAGAGTGAATGGGCAGATACGAAGGATAGCACTCAGGACCAGCCGAGAAGTGATGATGAGCTTGATGACAGGCTTGTAGGACTTGGAGTTGTGCGGTCGATGTTTTGGTAGAATATCTTCATTTTTATACATCTTGAGTTCTACCCCTGACGGAGCCTCCGGATTGCTGTCTTCGGCTCTTCGTCATGACATACTCAGTTGTCCTCGGGCCGAGAGCGCGGATATCGAGCTTCCAGTTCCAAACCATCACAGAGTTGAATGCGGTGGCAAGATCGCTGAGTCGTGATAACTCTTGCCCCTGTTTCACTGGCCGGTTCTTCTCGTCGTTGCAAGCAATACCAGGTCCACCGCATATCATATAGTTCAGATCAAATTCACAGGAGCTGTCGAGTTCAAGGATACACCGTGCTGGGCCGATCTGTCAACAAGGATCATTGACACCGATCGTTAGGTCCCGTGTCCGATGAAACGATGTTATCAGGGGATTGGATATCTTCGGCGACTGGAGTCTTGCATCCAAGTTCCATCACTCCCCCGAATAGTGGATTTAGTCCCCCGAGATGAAACTCGGGCAGGAATATTGGGGTTCTAGTTTATTAATGTCAGCTCATCTCCTGGGATAAGACAGTGTGACACGTAAGAGTGGGTAACTGCTCGATTGAGCAGGGCAGGAATGGAGGAAGCGACTGAATTGAGCTTGTGCTTGTTGAACTGAACTGAGCCCTCGGGGCGAGGTAGTGAGTCTATCTATATACACGCAGTGATCGGATGGCAGGCCCGAGGACTGGGTCCCCGACTCCAGACCTGGCCAGGGTTCTGAAGTAGGGGCACAGGGCTCGGTTCCCTTCCGAGCGTGGCTTTTGAGGAGTGGCGAGGAGGTCTTGAGGTCTTGGCAGAAACAAGCCACAGAAACCTCAATTCCTGTCACAGACAGAAACCCCGGATGGCAGGCTAGCTTGACCTATATGGTATCGCTATTCAGACGAAGGCCGGAAGTGTTAGCAGGGACGCTTCTACTGGATCCGGATTCTGGACAACGGATATATCTCTGTCGAGATCCCAATACAAGTTATCAGGTAAAATCATTCCGGGTAGCCCGAGCTACGGAGTAGTTGGAAGCATCAACAGCGTCTGAACGCCGAGAGAAGTACAAAGTCATGATACATACAATAGTGAGGAATTGAATTCATCGTATCCAGTGTCAAAACGCCTGACCGTTTTGCCACTCAGTCTCGTTCCTGAGTCCATAGTTTTATGTCTAACCCTTAGGTCCGGAACTTAGGGCTTGAGTCATGAATATAAAGAGAAAACACTCCGAGCAAATAGCTCCACCTCTTTCAGGTGATTCCATGGCCGAATTCTCGATCCGGATTATGCCCACAGCTCTTCCGACAGCCTTTGGCCAAAGGCGTCTTCAAACCGGATGACACACCTAGAGTATTTGGTTGACTCATAAGTCGAAGAAGCAGCGAGGCAGGATGACAGCAGCAGCGAAACCAACATTCATAAATGTGAATCGGCTGCATGAGGTCCCGGGGCGCATCAGCTCTGCCGTGGGCGAGCCTTGGTTGTTTGCTAGTTCAAGAGGGACGTTCTGGATTGGGCCAGCACCGCCACACAGCCGAGTACGCCAAGCGATGTGGCATAATATACGCCACATGAACCCCGCAGGACGAGGCTGTGATCGATGCGGCCCAATTAGCCATCACGTGCAGCAGCCTGATCGTTCTCGTATCCGTCGGACTGACAGATGGCGTTTTCTGCCTTCGAGGTGAGGGGTGAAGCAGCAAACGCAAGTGCCTGGAATCTCCACAATCCCGCGGAGCGGTTGCTCTAACGTTCGCAAGACATCAACTTCAAACCAACCTAGATGCTGTGAAGGTCGAGTATGTGACAGGATGGCGGCGTCCAACTTTTTTGGTCACGGAAACCGGGGATTTGAGGTTGGGGATAATAGTGGCACAATCAACGTACAGGTCCAGGCTCCCCCAAGTCCACAAAGTCAGCCCATTCTGCTCCCTGGCCCTATCGATTCTGACTGACCTTGGCTAATAATGAAACAGAGCAGCCGTCACCAGGCATCTTTATCCCGTTTTCCAGAAACCTCAGGTTTGTCGACCGAGGAGACATTCTCGACCGCATTGCCAAGAAGTTCAACCAACATCAGTATCACACGCGTGTCGCCATCGTTGGGTTGGGCGGTGCTGGCAAGTCGCAGCTCGCCATTGAATATGTCCGTCGACCTGAAGCTCAAAAATCCTGTAAACTCCAACCATGGATCTTCTGGATCGACGCCAGCACTCGGGTCACTTTTGAACAGAACTTCCGGGCGATTGCCGATTACGTTGATCTCCCTGGTCGTAACAACGAAAAGGCTGACATCCTGCAACTCGTGCGTCGTTGGCTGTCAGACGAACGTAACGAGGAATGGATGATCGTCCTTGACGGCGCCGATGACCGACATATGTTCTACCCAGACCAGAGCGATAGCAACGCGAGCAAGGACGAAGTTCACCTGGCAGAATACCTGCCGCAAAGCCACAAGGGGTCGATTCTTATCACCACGCGCGACATGGACTTGGCTCGGGATCTTACCGGCAACATTCCGGGCAATATTTTTGAAATCGGATCTATGACACAAGACGAGGCTGTTAAGCTCCTTGAAAGCAGGCTGGAGCGACCCCCCAACCCAGAAACAGCCAGGGATCTCGTTGAAAAACTCGACCGCATACCACTTGCTATTGTTCAAGCTGCAGCATACATCCAGGCCCTCCAACGACTCGGATACTCTCCCGAGAAGTACCTTGCCGACTTTCGGGATATAAGTAAAAAGAGCAAGCTTCTCCAGCACGCTGCTCACGACTTGCACCGGAGCGGGAGTGCATCAAACGCTGTTCTCGTGACTTGGAATGTGACGTTTAACTATATCTTGGAGAACCGACCTTCTGCCGCCGACCTCCTGTCACTCATGAGCTTTTTCGAACCACAGAGCATCCCCTGCTGGGCCTTGACGCCTTCAGGTCATCACCGTGTGCGCGTTTGGAACTGCAAAAAATCAGAACCGGAAAGCGCTGGAGATCTTGGGAAAGGGAAGCTCTCTGAAGGCCCGCAACAGAATGTGATGGAGAAGACCTCAGCACTAGCTCGACCTTCCAGCAGTCAATTGCAGCCTGACAGCACCTGTCCCGATACCGACGACGAGTTTTGGAAAGATCTGTTAACATTGCTGGACTATTGTCTCGTGTCCGTAACCGAAGCACCAGACCAGGAGTCCAGCTGCCCGGACCAAGAGGTCAGCATGCACAACCAGAAGCTAAGCATGCACGCGCTCGTTCAATTCTGGACGCAATGGCGGCTGGAAAGTGAAGGAGTTTACAAGACCTTTCAGCAGCACTTCATCAAGCGGATGGCAGCATTGTTTCGAAGCCCCCGTGAATACGAGAACTGGACAACGTGTCGGGCGCTCCTTCCACACATCCAAGCAGTTTTCGACTACAATCCTGAAGAGGATGTAGCCGAGGAATGGGCAACACTGCTGTATCTTGCGGGACTGTATCTTTCAAATCAAGGAGAATACAAGCTCGCGCTTCAAACGCTAACAAAGGCGGAAAATGCCCGCAAGCAACGCCTCGGGGAACGGCACCCTCAAACCCTTATAACTAGACAAGAGATTGCTTCTGCTTTGCGGTTCCAGGGCAAGTCGA
>NW_027191427.1:3518685-3523121 GCF_041956435.1 Mycothermus thermophilus
CCACCCCAACACACTTACAACTATGCACAACCTTGCATCAACATACATCCAGCAAGGGCGATTCAAAGAGGCCGAGGAACTCGAGGTACAGGTGTTGGAGGCCCAGAAGGAAGTTCTTGGGCACAACCACCCCGATACACTTACAACTATGCACTACCTCGCCTATACTTGGAAACATCTGGGCCGGCACAGCGAAGCCATCGCCCTTATGGAAGAATGTATCCAGGGTCGACGGCGAGTGCTTGGAGAAGATCATCCACATACTCAGAGCTCCGTGGGGTGGCTTAGTTTGTGGAGAAGTGAGGGGAGCCCTGGGGATGAGGAGGGGTTCAAGAGGTGATGAGCGACGCTGGCTGAGATGCCGGGTTGACGGGACAGTCAGAGAATTGTGAGGTGGGGAAGGGGGAATGGGTGAGGAAGGCGGATGGGTTGGGGGCTGGCTGGGGAGAGACGAGGAAGCAGGGTTATGAGACTCTTTGTTGCGGCGTTTCTCTTGTTCTGTGTTTTTGTTCTTATAGTTTAGTGTCTGTTTCGTTTGTTGGGAGGTGGTTTTCTTGTTTTATTGTGATGTCGGGATTGCATGTTGTTCTTGGTATTCTCAGCAAGTCTCTTTTTCTTTCGCAGGGTATTTAGCAGTTTTATTATTTTGAGTTCTGTCTTGAGCCAGATAGGCCATATTGTTAGATCCACAATAAATACAAATCTAAGTACTGTGGTTCCTAGTTAGAGGTTTTGGGAGGAAAACGTACCTGAATTGAGTCTGAGCTGTCCGCATTCTCCTCCTATAAGCCTCTATATTGGTTTCCTTGTTCCAAGAGCCACAGCCAAATCTCCTGGTTATAACGATGAACAGCCTTCTTTCTTCAGATTCAGAGGAAAGCCTCCGTGAAGGCCCGGGCCTTGAAGTGTTCGATGGGTGGGAAAGACATGTTCGTGTTCATGTGGGTGCGTGTGCGGGGCTGCGCCGGCAAAACTCCCAGCAGCAACAACAGCGGGTGTGTGTGTGTGTGGGTTGGTGGCTGGGTGTGGGCGAGTTCTTGGGTGAGTACCTCCCCTAGGTAAACTATGCAGTAGCAGATAGATGGAGTGAAAGTGGTTAAATCTTGGGCTTAACGCGGGCGGTTTCTGTGGGGAGAGGCGGGCGCGCAGGTTGGGAGAGACACCTAGGGAAAATCTATGCGTACTAGACATCTATAGATCTATAGGGAGTGTTAAGTTCCTCCAGATCCAGCCCATGAACGTGGACGGCAAAGGCAGACACTCAAGGCAAATCCTCTCTGTAAAGCCGGAAGTTAAGTCATAGACAAACTTGCCCTAACCCCCTTTGTATGGAGGGGCGAACTTAGAGCGCTTAGACGAAGCGTGGGGATTGAGGCGTAAGGGAGTAGTTTCTCTAATATTACGTGTGACATAGTCAGAGCCCAGACCTGAACGATGGCATATGCAGAATGAAGTGAAGGAAGCGGTTGAATTCTTCTGAGAAACTATCTGAGTCCCAGAGAGCCCGGAAGCCCTGAATATATACACAGAGAGGGGTGGCCCAGGTGGGCCATCTGGGCCGCCAGAGATGGAGGCTGAGAACTGAGGCTGGCTGACTAAGCCAGACTCAGGCCCAAACCGGCCATATCCTGTCATATTACGAGACTAATTACTATCCCAAGCAGTCTAACACTATAAAGGGAACAACAGGTTATATAACCTTCAACTGTAGTTGGGCTTACCTGTACTTAATCTCTAATAAGAAGAGTATTAGTGTATATCTATTGAATTCTTAAGAAGTATAAGCTATTTAAAGGATTCATTCAGACGCTAGGTATCCTTAGAAGAGATAGGTTATATAGAAGAACTACGTTACACGCAACAATCCGACATCTATATTAGTAGAACTTACGGATACTACGCAGCTTCTTTAAGTATTTTTGTAGACTCTTTATAACATTAGGGATGTAAGGCTGCGGGTAAGACAGAAATCTAGAAGTTGAAAGCATAGAA
This sequence comes from Mycothermus thermophilus, assembly GCF_041956435.1. NCBI lineage: Eukaryota > Fungi > Ascomycota > Sordariomycetes > Sordariales > Chaetomiaceae > Mycothermus > Mycothermus thermophilus. Next base: position 3,520,678 of record NW_027191427.1, read on the forward strand.
CCCTAAAAGGTCACACTTTAAACATCTCTCAATCTTCTCACCGTTTACCTAAAGCCGAATCTCTTTCAGTCGGAATTTGAACACCATCCGCCTGAAAAGTTCCAACTAACACCATAACCACAGAGCCCAAGGGTTCTTCCAATCAAGGAGACATCTAAAGCCTCTAAATGCTTCTTAGTACGAGATGCGACTCCTATAGCTCTTTCCATCTACATATACAACCGCGTCACAACGAAACAGCAGCAACAGTTATCAGAATAGTGAAGATGAAGACCAAGACGACCGCATCCACTCCGAGCTCATCACAGTATCACTACTCAACAAGCCTCCCTACACTACCCTCTCATACGTCTAAAGTAACCCAAACGATCCCCGGCGCCACATCCACGTCAATGGCCTGCAGTTCGCAACGCAACCTAACTTACATTCCGCCCTTAGGTACTTACGCCAATGCAGGATAGGGATCAAGGGACAGGAGGATGACTTGCATCAATGCTCTTGTCCAGGCGTAGATGATAGCTCGGAAGCGAGCATAGCCAGCCGTTTAAAAGGAAAGTCACTCTGGATCGACGCGATATACATCAACCTAAACGACATTCTCGAGCGCAACAGACAAGTCCTGCTTATAGAAGAGATTTACCGCAACAGGGTAGTTGCTTCATAGCTAGGTGATGCCTCGTACAAGCTTAAGGGCCTCCAGCTAGCTCGATAGTTTTTATGGTGGTGGAAGTGGTCTCGGAACGAGGCTCGGAGTCGGGTCATCAAGGAACGAGCGGAGGGCCCGGAGACAGAGCAATTATCACCCAACACGGAATTTCCGGAACCTGAGATACTGGGTCGCCAGATCGAGGCTTTCATCAACGCGACGCAGCATCTGTGGCTCGCAGAACGTGCGCCTATGTGGTTAGAGGATATGTTCAACTATGACTACTGGCGGCGAGTGTGGGAGATCTATGAAGTTGTGCTTGTATAGCCTTTTTCGCATATATACATATGCCGCGGCGAGTTTACTAATTAATTACTGATGGCGATTTCAGCGTGCTCTCCGAATGCGTCGACGTACTGTTTGGGGACTTGGCCAGCAATCCCCTCCGGAATCGCATTGAAAATCCCATTTTGGACATAGCTAGTACGGAGTTTTCCTTCTACGACAAGATGGCGGTATTTCGGAGTTTGTTGCTCGTCAAACGTTATTATCAGACCGAGATAGACATTTATTCTGTACGTCTCAAGAACACGTACTTCGAGCAATCCGCGCGATAATGTGTACGGCTTGCTTCATCTGATTGAGAGTCACGAAGATAACATCAATGCTCTCACCCCGGACTACCGATTACCGGTTCGTAAGGTCTACGTCGATTGGGCATTACGGACCACACGCTAACGTCGCAGCTTAGACCTATTACGCTACGCAGGAAGAGAAGTCTACCAGACACCTCGTCCTTTAAATACAGTCACTTGGTTGAGATAGACCCCGACATCCCATCATAGGTACCAGACCTATGCCGTTTCAAAAACGAGCGCAATGTCACTTGGTCCTTACACTCGAGTCATCCAAATCACACACCCGGTCACAGTCCAGATCCATTTCACAAGCAGAACGTGAGTTTTGCCTTCACCGTAACCCCAGAGGGCTTTCTACTCACCCCTGTCCGCCGGAGAGCCACCATCAAAAGGGTTGTCCAGATCCCTTCGCTGCGCTATAACGCACCGGACTGTTTCGCCTCTTACCTATCTCGATTCTACTTCCCCTATCTAGTATCCAGGGGGGTTACGGATATCCGGTAAGGGGAATACCACCTTTACAAACAGTAGTGCGATTGGTTTAGGGAAACCTTCTGCGCCAGATGGATCCTTCCAAGACCGACCCAGCCACCAGCAAGGAGATGCACCATTTAATAGCATTTGGGTTTCTCTGGTGGTTTATCCAGAATTTCTATATCTTACCGATCAGTGAAATGACAATTGACATGATACTCAGGAGCTGGAGATCAGAAGAGAAGAAAGCTAACATCGCGAAATGGGCCGCGTGCCAACTTGGCCTGGACTAGGAGAAGACCTTCCCCGTAACGTACAGGGAGGTCCTCTTCCTAGAGGCTAACGTAGCAACACTGATAGGTTGAAAACGCCTTATAAAGGCTAGACGGCGTATGGCTAGTTCGAGCGATTGTATGAGGAATTACTTGTATAAAATGGTGTTGAGGAGCATCGCTATTTTTAACAAAAGATAGGCATAGCGGACGAGCTATAGAACCGGTCGAGGTAGGCGACGAAGTCTACGAGGTCGAGCGCTGTAGAGATGGTCTACTTATATTTCGTACTCGAAAGGAAGGCTGCGCTAAGCCAGGACGGAAAACGGTTATTCTCTTATATCCTTATAAAGTTATAGGGGTTGGCGACAAGCTTGAAGATCGGCTGAATAACGGTAGGTTTGAAGAGTAATT
>NW_027191427.1:3525056-3557467 GCF_041956435.1 Mycothermus thermophilus
GTTGCTTATTTGCTGATGTTGGGTCAGTTCATATTACCCAACGTAAATCAAGGCCGATGGCCCTAGGTATCCTACGCGTGTTGGGCCTATGATCCCGAAAGGATAGAATAGCCTGCCTCAAACATACTACTAGTGTTTTTACTATCTGACTCCTAGAACAACACAGTCCACCAGTCAGCCCTAACCTCAGCCTTAGCTACAACGGCAGAGATATCAACGGGGTTAATGACTGGATATACGGTATTAGACGGCAATGTGAAGTTCCTCTGAGTACCCAACCTATCTCGCCTACCGGCGACAACACCGAACCGTATCATATACAGAGTAGGAGGTTGGTTGAACAGACCCAACAATTAATGTGTTTGCAAGTTACAGGCTCACGGGCCATTTAAAACCTATTCAGCAAGCTCAGTACGAGCCGTAGATATAGTAATGTCCCTCTCTAGGTAGTAATCTACTGTCGGTGAACTGGAATCAATGCAGGGAGCGCTCGCTCATTTACCACTCTGAAGCCAAACTCAAGAGATCAACAGAAGGAATGACAACATTGGTGCCAGTAGTATTGTAATTAAGTCTGGCTATAGCTATTAGCTTCCTGCAAGTCGCCGGACTTGACGACGCAGCAACTCAGCCAATCGAAGACTTCGGGGTTACTCAGGCTCAACTGTCAACCCGGTTCGGCTGCTGCTTGCATGCGATAGGTGGCGGAAAATCTGGAATGACACGCGGACGGTGGCAGCGAGTAGTTTACGGCGATCATGATGATTGTGATGAATGACGCCATGCCACCGTGTCTTGGGGGTAAGCGATGATATGGTGGAGTACTTGCGGATTGGACACCAGGAGCTTCATGGAAATGCAGAATGTCTTCCTTTACAATTGCCGCTTCAGATATCCTACAGTCCGCATCTGAACAATACCGCGACGTGCCGGAAGTAGCCGCATCCATATGCCTTTCTAGATTACGTAGGAGATATGTACTTTCATCATCAGCTTCAAGCCCACGACAGGAGCCACACTCTAACCCTCTCCCCAACCATATCAAACGCCTCTTCAGTTCCTCCACGTCCTCACCGCCTTGTCCTTTCCTCCGGACCCAACCATCTGGCCATCGGCAGCCCAATCGACGGCATACACCTATTAAGATAAATCACACGTAACGTCAGCCTCAAGAGATCACGCGAGGGGATGATTGGGTAAGACGTATTCCATGATTGGATGGTAGTTACCTCATCTTCATGACCAGGCAGGTCCATCGCCAGGTTGCCAGTACGCGCGTTCCAAACTTTGAGCGTGCAGTCTTTGCTAGCGGTGACGAGCAATCTGCTGTCTGCAGACCACGAGCACTGGTAAACCTAATTCGGGAAACATGTCAACATCAAGGGTAGACCAGCATCGAGGCGGCTGCCAGCGGCTTGTGCAGACTTACCGGTGCGACGTGACCCCTTAGACTCTTGAGGAACTTGCCGTCCCTGGCATTCCATAGTTTCTAGATTTAGTTAGCGAGGAGCTGGAGAACCCATCCATTTCCAAAGGGAAACGTACCGTGGAGTTGTCCCACCCCGCGCTGGCAATGAGCGTCCCATCGGGAGAGAACTGGACGTGGTTCACCTTGTTCTGATGACCCAAGAGCCGTGCAACTGGCTTGGTGCCGTTGTTGGTGGGGTCCCACAGGTACATGGTGAAGTCGTCGCCTAGGCTCATGCGTTAGGCTCTGCCAACGAGGAGATTGAGGGATAAGGGGCATGGCATACTTGCAGATACAATCCGTTCTGCTACTTTGCCGTTGATCTTGGCGGCCTTCTCGAACCTTTCCTTCGCCTTGGCCCTCTTGCCTTCTTCGGTCTCCGGTACGTCACCCGTGTGGTCAAAGTAAGCAGTGCGCAAGGCATGGTCGCTTGACAGGGCGATGTGGTTCACCCAGTGGCCGTGTGCCGTGAGATTATGCACAAGAGTTCCCTTGACAGCGTCCCACACGCGCACCGACTTGTCGTGAGACCCTGTGTAGATCAAGCCGGTACCGCCCCACCGGACACAGGTCACCGACCCCTTGTGGCCGCTTAGGACAAACTCTGTGCGTCCTGTGTTGACCACCCAGATGCGGCACGTCCCGTCTTTGCTGGCGCTCACAAGGCGGGGTGTCCCATCTCTCCATACTACCTTGAGTTAGCTCATGATATTTCCGGTGATAAGGTCATCCGACGTACAGTGATATGGCTCCCAGGCCAGACCCAGAACTGGCTTTGAGTGTCCCTTGAAGTCCTGGCCGATCGGTTTCCCAGTCTCTGGGTCCCATATCCTGACCGTCTTGTCCATGGAGCATGTAGCGAGCCGTGACCCATCGGGACTCCAACTGACTCCCAGTACCCAACCGGTGTGTCCCTTCAGGGTGTGCTTGGGTGTGCCGGAGTCTGTATCCCAGATGCGTGCGGTGTTATCACCACTTCCTGTGGCCAAACGGCCTGAGGATGTTGGGGAAAATTGGCAGGTAAGAATAGGCTGGCCGTGGCCTGGGATACGGTGCGCAAGTCGCGAAACGGCATGGACCTTGAAAACGGCCTGAGGCTCGGCGCTGAGAATGATGGTAGTTCTGCAGCTGTGTTAGCCTCCAGGAAGGCGGAACAGGGGATGCGCAGCGTTTCGTACTCGAAGGGGTTGTTTACGCCATGCTTCTGAAGCAGACCAAGCAAATCGGTAGGGTACTGGTCTATTATGACGTCCTTGCCTGGGATATGAATACGGAAGCGGTAAGGGGTAAACTCCTCTGGGTCCTGGGGTTTGCATCGTCAGCCTCCTAGATGGCGCGGCGAGCTGGGGCCATACATACCCGCCCAAGCAGGGTGTTCAGCAGGGCCGAGATATTCTTCTCGGTGGCATCGGCGAAGTTGATCTCAACCACATCGGCCATTTGATTCCCATCGCTGTCGACGAAGTTGGCCTTGAAGGACCCAAGGTCCGTAGCCAGCAACGGCGCGACATCTTGCTGAGTTCGGGTGCGCTCGATCTCCTCTCTCTTCTGTCGCTTCGACGGGGGCGGGAGCACTGTCGCCATTGTGTCCCGTGTTCAGATGTGCGAATTCAAGGGCTTTTGGTGTTGGTGGTGGACTTGCGATGGAGGCAGGGAAGCAACCTGTCTGCGATGGAGGGGCAGGCACGAAGAATTTTGGCGGTGAGACGCTGCAGAATCGCGGCCCCACTTCGGAACTGACGGTGGGACCCACCAGTCATCTCCGGGACCCACATCCTAATCCAACGGACCGGAGAGGGCCGGGCCCCGCGTAATCCCGTTCGGCAGCTCCACCACTTCAAGAGGAAGGATGGACCGCAAGTGTCATTATCCTCAAAATTTACATTACAAAGTGTTGCGAGGGTTGGACTTTTGAGCATTCCAGGTTATGCCCTGACACTTTGAAGGGCTTCAATGCCGCCGCCCCTCGACCCTGGGTCGTGCTTCGACCGTCACCGACCTGCCCTCGGCCCTAAATCTCAACGCCAGAAAGCGAGACCCCGTTAATCATGAGAACCACGATAGTGGTCTATTGAGCAATGCCTTGCGCGAGGCCTCGCCGTTTTCAGGTCAACCTTGTCGGCAACGCGCTACTTCTGGGTCTCACCCCCGCTGGGTCAGGCAACCAAGAAAATGGAAGATAAACCTTGGAACTACAGGCAACTAAACTGACGCACGTCATGCATCGAGTACGCGCCGCAGCGACGCTGAGTGAGCCGCCCCTCCCAACTCCCCCAACCAACAGCACGTTGAAGGTTGCTGTGCCGCACACCCCGCTGCGGTTGGTGCCGAGACATGACTCCTCACGCTTATATTCCTAGGTGCAAGACACCAGCCTGAGGACCTGGCTTGCCAGAGCAGAATTTTGTGTATAAACTCAACTCGAACACTAGAAGGAAGACTTCAACACCTCTCAAGGAATAACGGCCATCGTATTTTTGTGGATCACGAGGCCGGGTCAATTGTGCCTTGGTTTCAGCCGGACTAGAACTATCGCTTGCCACCAACTAATAGTCACACCATCGCGACCAGCGCTGCATCGCTGTCTAAAACATCACCAAAAGTGCTGTCGACCACCACCACAAACGTCCACTTCTCAAACAATTACCCGCTTCACCTAGACTCGAAGAAGTGCTAGGGTGCGCTTCCTGCGATCTCAGATACCATGTCACCACCGTCTTACTACGAGCCGCAGCCGCGGCCGATGTAGTAGGTGCACCCACCTCTATTCGAGCAGTTCAGTAGGGAAAAGACAACGGGGACTGTCTAAATCTTCACCCCTGAATGACACGAAAGACAAGCCATTTGCTGACACCATCACCAGCACCCAACCACCACCACGGGCATACCACGCGACACACTATTCATCCAGGGGCAGGTCAAGGGGTCGCGGCGTTATCGTCGACATCGAGCCATCACCGCCGCGGTCGCTGTCGCCCTCCCCGAGGCGTGTCGTTGTAGTGCACGAGAAGAGGCGACATAGGCATAGGCACAGGGAGCCAGAACGCCTTGGATTTTTCCCTTGGTTGTGCGGTACCATTTTCTGCTGTTGGGCGTGTCAACCGTGTTGCTGGGGATGTTGTCCTGCGGAGGGTTATGATTCGGATTGATGATGTCATGGTGGTGAGGGGATGGATGGAGAGTCTTGGCGAGGTACTTCTGAGTCTAACACTTCATGATTGATGATATCGATGATGATGGATTGTACAGGTATTTTGAGGACGTGAGTTGGGGGTATACCCTTTTTTACTTTATATTGGGCACAGGAGTCATTTTGAGGTTGATGAGGGTGCGTCGGGGGCCGTCTTCTTTTCCTTTCTGATGGCTAAGGCTTTGGACCAAAATTCCTGGATGAACGGAGATGACCTACTCCGTACGGATATACTTCTGTCAATTCCAATGCGTATCGATGATCTCACTTTTGATGATCTCCTACTAGTAGGACGAGAACGCAGAGCTTGCCGTCTTGGTCTTGGTGAGCAGCAGCTGAAAGCATGGGTGTGGCTTGGCCCCTTTTCTGAGAGGCTGAGCGGGTTGGGCAAATGACAAGGCGCCAACAGCCTCACCAAACCTCTCTCCATCGCACCACGCGCGATTCTGGCCCAGGAGACATTGAACGGAGGTTCCGTCCCTGGCGTATCCAATCCGTCTTATAAAACCGGAAAACCCCACAGTCTACGGCATCCCTTGTTCTCACAACCCTATCACCGCGGGGTTTACTTTGCCTGCCTCTTATCCATCGTTGTCGTATGGTGCTTATGCCAACCCGATAGCCCACCATGTGGTTCCAATGGATTGTTATGATCCTCGTCCCTCTTCGTGAGTTTTCCTTCCAATTGACTCTCAGACACTGGTGGGTTAACAAGGAATGACTCAAGTCCTGTATACGGGGAACATTATGTTTCTCATCGGGTGCTCTTCGCCACCGTTGAGCGGTCTGGCGTTGTATCAAGTCGATGTTAAGCATCTTGCTGAGAATCTGGAACTGGCTGCACGCGAGGATGGGGCAAAGTCCGGTGGAGAGAACTTCACCGTTATTCTCCCGCCCGAGTTGCCAACGTATTGGCGGGTTGGTATTCACGGTAAGGGATTAGAGTTGCCAGCACTGTCACAACCCCATACCCAGTCTCCAACCCCAAGTCATGACGCCTCACACACATGTTACTAATAAGATTGTCTCAGGGATATGCGACGTCTATGGGAACACAGGCGAGATCGTTTGTCGCAGCGACTTCATCCCTCCCCAGGATGTCATGACCGTCCTTGAAGAATGCCTCCGGGACCACATCCCTGCGTCTTCGGAGGACCAGGCAAACAAGAACCAGAACCAATCCCCGGAAAGCCTCCGGCTCGCCAATATCACCTCGAGCTGGCGAGAAGCCTACCGGGCTCTCTCGGTGGACCGTCTTGCCAAGCACGAAAAAATGGTTGTAAAATTCGTCCGAGCACTCGTGGTACTAACCATCATCATCATGATAATCGAGGCATGGGCTATGTACCGGTGGATCTTCTGCCCCCGGGTTGAAGATTCCTACGAAGCCATAGGCTGGCTCTGCATCACCGGGATCGTTTGCATCATGGTTGCCGGCTGCTACGGCGCCCTGTTCGGCGTGACCATGCTCCGGGTAGCAGGCAAGCACGGTGACTACGTCGGTCCTGCGTTAGCAATCCCTGTTGTCGGCGTGGTGTTCCGCGGAATCCTGGTGTTCTGCATTATGCCGTGGATTCTGATCTCGAAGCGACGTCGGGGACTTTTCAACAACGCTGGGGCCACATCTTATACGGCCCTCACACCTGCCGAACAACCTCCTGACTATGAGCTGAGCCAGCTCAATCAACCTGGCAACAAGACAGTCAACACGGCGATTGGTCAGACGGAGAGGCCGGGAAGTCCGTCAGGGTATGCTGGGCCTAGCGAGCCGCCTCCGCCGTACACCCCGCGTTGAGACATCGTAGGCCAGGAGTAGAATGGAAAGGACTGGGGGTCCAATGCATGGAGAAAGCGGTCATAATAAAGAGAAAAAACTGGCTATCAATGGTTGTCTGGCAACAGTTTATTATGCACATTATAGACACCTAATACGGTGTAGGGACTTCAGACGTGTCAGTCCGCAATGCGGTCATATCCCGCTGATCCCTCCTATTTTCCTTGAATTGCTCTCCCGGGTCGCTGTGACTTCACTGATCGACCTTGGACACCTAGACCACAACCTTCTCAGCGACCTTGCCATCCTCTGTGAGGATGACTTTGTCGACTTTGAGGGAGGCCTTGACGGGGTTGGGCTGGTTGTAGACCCACTCGAGTTGCTCGAGAGTACGGCCCTGGGACTCGACACTGTTGGAAATGACGTATTAGTCAATGCCATCAGGCAAAACAAACCCAAACAAGCAGCGAACGCATACCCGAAGAGGTACCAGCAGATGGCTTCAATAACGTCCCAGGCGACGAACACGAAAATGTACTTGTACTTGATGTTCTCAAGCGCAATAGGACCTGCGAAGAGGTTGATGAACCCCATGGCATTGACGATGAACCCAGACAGGGCGAGACCCTTGGCACGGGTGGTGGTTTCAAGAGCTTCAGTAGGGATGGCGCCTTGCAGTGGGGTGTAAGTGAAGGAAAAGATGATGTTGAAGAGGAAGTACGACGCCAGAGCACCCTGACCATAGCTGAGATCCATCTGCCCGGTCTCGCTGAGCTGCTTGTCCAGCACAGCCGACAAACCAGAATTGGCAGCCAGCGCTACGGCGCACATAAAAGTACCGATGACGAGGACCTTCCGGCGAGGCATGCGATCGGTAAGCGAGACGGCCGTCAAAGCGCCGATGGCGGACAGACCCTGGTTGAGGATGTTATAGCCCAGCTGCTGAGGCACCTCGGTCACGCCGAGGTTGTTGAAGATGGTGGTGTTGAAGTAACCCAGACCGTTGCCCGAGAACTGGCCGAAGATGGAGATCATGAGCACCTGCGCCATGCGCCAACGGCCGTTGTGGGTGAAGAGGAAAGGCCGGTAGTCCCACCACCTCTTGTCGACACCGTCAAGACGGATACCCTCGCGCATTTCCTCGATCTCGAGACGGACGAGGCGCGAGTTGGGGTCGCCGTTGCCGTGGTACTTGACCAGGAACGCTAAGGCCTCGTCCTCACGGTCGTTGGCCATGAGGTAACGGGGGGATTCGGGGATGAAGAAGACGCCGACCATGACGATGGTACAAGCAAACGCCTGCAGGATCAGGGGCACTCGCCAGGCGTAGTCGTTACCCATGTAATTGCAGCCAAAGGTGACGATGGCAGCGGGGATGGAGCCGCCGAACCAGCCGCAGTTGTAGAAGCCCGTGCAGCGCCCACGCCAGTGCGGAGGGGCGATCTCGACGGCGTACGCTGGGGCAGCAACGGTCATGATGGCGATGCCGAAGCCGAGAATGAAGCGGCCCACGACGAACTGCGCGTACGTGTTGGAGGTCGAGATGACGATCATGCCGAGGATGATGACACCACCACCCGAGAACATGCTCTTGCGGCGCCCAAATCTGTCTGAGATGGTGGCAGCCACGGGCGCACCGACCATGGCACCCCTGTTGACGGGATGGTCAGTGGATGCCATGTGCCGAGGGTAAGTAGGTGTGGGCTTACACAGCGTAGAGGGAGAAAATGACCGACTCGGAGGAACCCTTGGTAACGCCAATCGTGCTTAGGAATGTCGGCATTGCAATGATAGACGTCATGAGGGAGCCATCGTAACCATTGGCGACGGCGCAGCAGAAGGCGATAAATATGGAAACTTGTGGTTGTTAGCATGTCCTTCTATGGTCAGCCATATTAGTGTCTGGACAGGCTCACAGTAGAGGTGAATGGATGTCTTGCTCCAGGGGTTGATGTTAGCCTCTTGAATCGCGGCAAAGAGCTCGGCCTGTTCATGTTAACTTGACATCCTCGACAACTGTCCATTCCTCTGGTGTTCAGAGGACGCACATTGTGCACCGCTTTCTCCTTTCCATGAGCCTTGGGGGTCGCGGTAGCAGGCACCTCGCGGGTCGAGGCCCCGGGCTTCTCATCGACGTGGTCGGAGCTGTGGGACGACATGGTATCGGTTGCCCGCTGGGAGGATAGCTTGGGCGGTAGGGGAGAGAAAAGAAGACCCTGGAGGCTCCATGACACCGAAGCTGCAAGGTCCTGTGTACATATACCTTGTCGTGGTCAAGTGTTCACAACGCGTAGCTGTAACACCATCAACCCTTGAGTGACGGGGGCTCCCTGGTGAGGTTCACATGGCACCGGTTTCAGATCCGGACGCCCCCCTTCCGCGGTCCCAAAGCGGGAGCGAGGAACGTCAAAAGGCCGTGCTGCCATCTGATTGCTCAAAAAATCTCCGATTTGCATAGAAGACCGGGGTCATAGACAACGACGCAGCTGTCGTTGTGGAAGATGATTGCATTTCACCGAGCTGGCCCGTCTGCTGCGTGTAAACCGCGTCCGGATGGTGATCAAGTTCGTCGGAAGAAGGGAGAATGGGACAAAATTGGCCGGGCGGGGCTTCTGTCGGGCGGGAGACAGAGCCATAGAAGCCGAGGATATTGAGGATCTGCTTAAAGTGCAACCGTTTTCAAATGTTCTGGGGTTGATGTCAGATCTGGGACCCGTTGAACCATCTCGGTTCGACTGCAGCCGCATATCCTGGAAGTACGCCGCCACGCTGGAGACGGATTGGTTGAATACCTAGGTACTCAAGGATTGGAGCTCAATTTTGACCGCTTCGCGTGGTTTGGAATGAAAACCCTTGTTGGTCCATGCATAGTGTTCTTTCGACGGGCTCGGTCGAGATAATAATAGTGGCGTTGTGTGCTGACCTCTGCCGTAGACACTGAGGCTCAGCCTCGCACGAACGCAAACATCAGCCAACCTGACAGGTGATGGTCAGAGCAGGCGGGTTCCTCATAATGGCGGCAAAGAGCCTTGTCTGCCTGCCTGACCCTGTACACCTTGCTTGGTCTGATTCCTCGATCAATCTGATCAATCCAAAGTCGCTTTTCCATCTGGAGTCTGATCAATCTCTGTTGATTAACAGGTACCTATTCCGTACCTGCTCGGGCAACCGTGACATCAACGGGCTTGAACTCAATCAGCGTACCGTTGCAAGATTCCATTTTTTCCGACTCCCGGCTCACATCAAGACCACAGCATGGCGTCAGGAGTTGACGGATCGACCTCCAGGCCGAACACCATCTGTGAGCCCCTGGATTCCTCACACCGTGAGATCCGTGTCCTCTGGCTCTTGCCAACTGAAAAGCCAACGGCCATACCAATATCAACGCGACGATTTGTTTCTCACGGAGATACTGGCTACGCCACCGTCGAACGGCGAATCATCAACTCGCATACACGGGGGCAGCTGGAGATTAGACACGCAGAGCTAGCCACTGTCTCTCTCCTCAACAAACCCGCATTCACCGCTCTCTCATACAGGTGGGGGAGACCAGACGCGCCACGTCTAAAGATCATTCTGAATGGCCATGAATTTGAAGTACAAGAAAACTTGTACCACTGTCTCGCAAATTTTAGGCAATATGGTATCGGTACCAAGTGGAAGTCAAATCCCGATCCCTCGCCGTACAGAGATTCAGCTAGCGGAGCGGATGTGGACGAAGAGGAGACCTGGAATGGTGTTCAGTTAATAGCGAAGATCAGAGGCATCCCGCTCTGGATCGACGCGCTTTGTATCAACCAAACGGACGACATCGAGCGGAACAGCCAAGTCCTACTGATGGGAGATTTGTACCGAAACGCTGCTATGGTCGTGTCATGGGTCTCGGACGGGCGCGATTTCGAGTGGTTCCCTTTCATGTGTGGAATCGCATTGAAGTGGAAACAGTTAATGGCGGACTGGAATGGAAAGAAAGACGAGCCAAAGGATTATGTTGAAGGCTGGGGCGTGGAAGCCACCCCCCCGGCCCCAGGGAAGATGGAAACAGGCACAACAATGGCAATATCAAGGGGCTACTGGTCCAAAGTCCCGTTCAAAGAATTGTTCCGCAGAGATGGCCCTTGGTTTCGGTCCCTCGGGCTGTTGTGGCGCAACGATGATGCAGCGTTGTTCACGCGGATCATGCTCGAAAACGAGTAATTATTGGGAACGCTTATGGATTGTTCAGGAGCTTGCACTTGCGCGTCCTGAGTCACACGTTTATATGAACACCGGCTGTTTCATGACGGCAGCTGAGCTCGACGCACTGAAGGAGTGTTTACTCAATATATATGGCTATGGCGAGCTTTCTAACCTCCAGGAGGTGGAGGAGTTCCGTCAAGAGATTTCTCTAATCTCCTCTCGGGCGACATAGTTCAATGAAACCCGGGGACTTAACAAACTCTTCACGCTTTGCGATATATCGACCATCCAACGCCGCCTCGCAACTCCAGGATGGATGCTTGTTCTCCACATTGCACGGACACACATGTCGACGGAGCCGCGCGATGCCGTATATGGCCTGCTGCATCTTATACCGCAGGATGACAATGATGAATATGGCAAGCTCATACCAGATTACCGGAAGCCAGTTCGGGATGTTTATATCGAGTGGGCTGTACGTGCTGTTCAGGAGTGCTGCAATCTGGATCTACTGGCTTATGCCGGCACCGGGAAGTCCTCTGCCCAGTCCATCAGGGGCGGGTGGCTCCCAAGCAAGCAGAAAACACTGGATCTGGACTTACCATCATGGGTGCCGGATTTGTACAACAGGAAAGGCCATGGCGACGTCGACTGGGTTCTCAGCGAGCGTCGTGATCCAGCTGGCAATCCACGACCTTTTGCCATCAACCTCACCACAAACGGGTCTCTAGTCACAAAGGCACGCTGTCGTGGTCGTGTCTCCTGGACTACCCAGTTGACAGTATCAAAGCTCGGCTACGAACAGGACTTGGCCCGGTTTTGCGTAGCTTACCTCAGGTACCAGAGGAACTACAAGCCATATCCTACAGGCGGGTTGCCACCCCTCCAGGCTCTTTCACGCTTCGTCATGCGACCCTTCTTTCTTACCCTGACCCCGGCCGAGTCAGACCCCGTTCATGGACACAAGGTACACACAATTGTTTTGCGATTTGTTTCGTGGACACTGAGACAGTTGGCTGTCATATTAATCCACGAACTATTACGGGGTGTCGAAAACAGAAACCTCCAAGCCCAGTCGGGCTTTCTATCCCGGTTTCAGTCGACGGTGACCGAGGCCAGGAACTTTGAATCCGTCCCCGAGATTGCGGCTACAATCCTCGGACTCATTCCAGACAGTGACTTCCAGATCTCGTATAGCACAGCGCTATTCCCCGGCGTTGACATACAAACATTGATGGGGTGGAAGGACTGGTCAGACGCACTTGATGCTTTTGAGGATGGCTTGCTCGACGAGCACATCTGGAACTGGTGTCTAGAAGCAAGGCTGCTGGTGACAGAACAAGGATACCTTGGTCGCGGCCCGACCAATGCAGAAGCAGGTGACTTTGTCTACCAAGTTGAGCATTGCCACAAGCCGCTGCTATTTCGCGAGGTTGGCACAACTCCTGAACCAGGTCATCCGAGGTAGGTTGAATTGCTAGGGGCTTGTGATGTCTTGGGTATCGGGGATGAGTTTGACGCGGACTCGACAGGGGAGTACGATATGGAGCTGGAGATTTGTTGACCGAGGTCAACGCTGGAGTTGGATAGAAGGACGTCATGCCCCGGCGGTATGCATCAAGTTGAAGTGTTGATGTTTGGACGACACTTTCTATCCCAGTGAATCGAACCTCATCATATTAATGGCTGCCGTAGTAGTGCCTGTGATCAGTTCAAGGTTCTCCAATGCTCTTCCATGCAGCCGACCTCTTCTCTAGGAACGCGTTAATGCCCTCCTGCGCATCCTCACTTTTCGCATGCAACGCCATAACTCTCCCCGTCCACGCCAGCGCATCCTCCAGCCCATCACCACCACCCCGAACCCCTTCTACTCCTTCAGCCGAAGCTTCATCTTCATCCCTGCCTGTAACCCCAATCTGCGTCCAAAAAGCCCACTTCCCCATGGCGCTCTGCTGAGGCGACATGCCCAACAACCTCTCCACCGTCCTCTCCACCTCCCGATCCAGGGCGCTCACCAATCCTTCCTCCCCATCCCCCTCAGCTCCCACCACCTTAACCACATCCCCGAACTCCCTCCCCTCCCAATCCTCTCCCAAAGCCAACATCCTAAACCCCCTCACCGTCCCCACCCTCCTCGCCACCACCGCCGCGGGACTCGAGCACGGCAACCCTAGCGTCGCTCCCGGCAGCCTGAACCTCACCCCGGCATGCGCGATGGGCAGATCCGTCGCGAGGGCGAGCTGGCATCCCGCGGCGATGGCGTGGCCCGCGATACGGCCAACAACAAGCGCCGGGCTGCGGCGGAGGAGGGTCATGACCTCGGCGCAGACGCGGAAGGTTTCGGAGACTTGGGCTGGCGAGGCGCCGCGGAGTTCGCGAAGGTCGTGGCCCGAGGAGAAGACGGGTCCTGGCGCAGAGGCGAGGACAAGGACCCGGGGAAGGCCAGCGCGGGCGCGCGAGAAGGTGGTGGCGGAGGTTAGCCAGGTGTAATCCGCATCCTCTTCTTTTTGCTCTGCTGTCTCGGATTGGTGAGACGAATGGGAGGGGGAGGTGGCGGTTAGGCGAGCATGGCTTCGTTCAAGAGAGGCGAGGATCGATGGCTTGAAACGCGGCAGGAGCAGTAAGCGTCCCGTGGTTGGGGATGTGTTGGCCTTGATGAGCTGGTCACGAAGGGAGCGAAGCTCTGAGAGGGAAAGGGCATTGCGTCTCGATGGGGCGTTGAGGAAGATGTAAGCTGCCCCGCGGGGCAAAGATGGGAGAGACATGGCAGATAGTGGCTGCCTTAGCTTGTGTTGAAGGTTGGGTTTGTTGTGGTCAAGATATGGTGAGATGTTGTGACCTCGGTTCAAAACATGTTGAGGGGCCACTAACATGCATTGCCCCTCATCCGGATCCATGCTCCCGAGACCCGAGTCAAGGGTCCGAAGAGGCCACCAAACCTGCCAAAACAAGGTCTCATGGCAGTAATATGACACTTATAAATGCTAGTACTTGAGAAATACATTTGAAGTGCAGGTACAGCTCATCACCACACTTCCCCCCTCCATCTTCTTATCGAATAATACACAAATCCCAAACCCCACAGACCTAGCAGAGCCAACGCTTGCGTTGGGGCAAACACAGCACCGCGAACTACTACAAACCCACTCACCAGCGAGAACGCAATGGGGTTCGTAATTGACGTCTTGTACGGCCGATGGAGATCAGGCTCACGCCATCTCAGCACAAGTGCCCCGACCACGGTTAAGAAGAAGAAAGTGTACTCTCCGAGGCCGTTGAACGTCAGCAGAGCGCGGAAGTTCCCAACAAGGACATAGACGGCCGTGAGAACCGTCGTTAGAAGCATGGCGTTGATAGGTGCGTCAGAAGGCGCGGCCAGCTCATCCGCGACGGAGTCAACAAACGTTCCCTCTGTCGTCACCGAAGAAACCGAGGACCGTGAAGAGACCGGGTCTCTTCCGCGGATAATCTTTGCCGGCCCCAGGTTACCAACTACACCGAAGACACGCGGGATCCAGCCCCGGTTGGCAGCGGCAACGATCATGCGACCGGCGACGAAGTAGCTGCTAATGAGGGACCCCGCAATGACGAAGCAGATGAGAACCGCGGCGGCGATTCCGAAGCCAGGGCCCAGGAGGCGGTTGATGGCAGTCTGACAAGGCATGAGAAAAGATATCAAGAGCCGGACAGAGGCAAGCACTTAGGACTTACAACAGCGACACTGTCAGTTGTTGATACGATATCCCAGGGCAGGAGGATGTAGTAAGAGGCATTGGCGGTGAGGAAGCAAAGGAGCACAGTGGCAAGGGCGGTGTTAAAGGCGAGCGGGAGCTGGAGTGCTGGGTTGGAGAGTTCCGCCGAGATGTAGATGGCCTGGGAACTCAATGTTTAGTGTTCCATTTCATGACAACGGAACTGAGGAAGAGAAGACGCACCTTGTCCCATCCCGAATATGCCCATAACGCGGCATACAACGCAGCCGAGAGATGTCCCAATACCTCCCAGAGTCCTAGATCATCCCAATGTGTAACGCTCCCATCTGGGTTGAGACTATCACGCGCAGCAAACCATGACCTCCTGGCCCAGTCACCTTCGCCAACATCCTGACCTGGCCGTGCCAACTGCAGTACGACAACTCCAAGCCCAGCAAGCACAACCGCCATAATAGCAGTGAACTTGGCAACCACAAACCAAGCATTCAGCCTCGTGCTCGCCCGCGTACTGATCGAATTCACCGCCGTCAACACCGCCAGCACACCAATCGACCACAGCTTATGCGAAAGCGGGGCACCGCCCGGCCCATCTGCCGCCGTCCCGCCCGCGGCCGCATACGCGCTCTCCACAAAGACAATCACCATAATCGCCAGCGTCGCGGGAATGACCGCCACGACCCAAGTCCACGCCGCCAGGAACCCAAAGACGTCGCCAAAAATGTGCGTCAGATACGGCTGCACGCCGCCCTCGCCGGGGATCGCGGTCCCCAGCTCGGCCATGGTGCTCGCGCCCGTCCACGCCAGCAGGCCGCCAACCAGCCAGACGAGCAGCGCGACGCCGGGGGACGGGACGTTGGTGTCGATGGCGCCGGGGGAGGTGAAGACGCCGCTGCCGATGACGATGCTCACGACGACGGCGAAGGCTTCGGCCGTGCCGAGGGAGCGGGTGAAGGTCCCGTGGACTGCGGCCTCGAAGGTCCGTGGTGGATTCTCCGGAGAAGAAGAGGGCGCATGGCTAGCCTGTGAGGTGCCGGCGTCCGGGTTTTGGTGGTGAGCGTCATGGGTCTCGGCGAGGAGAGGCTGCCGCTCCGAAGGGCCGGCTGAGGTGGTCGACGCCATGGCCGGCGGTTTCAAGATGTCACTAGGATAGATCTCAGTTTCAGTCTGCCGGTCAAGATATACACGTAAAACAGATATCAGAACGTCCCGGCTGATCTAGTTTGGTGAGCAAATGAAACTTTTGGTTGTTTTGCGATGGATCACCCGGCCTTTGCAATTTGTGGGCTGCGCAACATCCGACACTGCCGCGGTAAGCCGGAGCACGCCATCGTTCCGGAAGAGTGGGGGCAGAACGGAGAGGTGGATGGAACCCGGCGCCGGGGGTCGGGGGGCCGAGGCCATTTTCAAGCTCCGCATCACGCCGGGCTTGTGACTCCAGAGTCCAGGCTGGTTATCAAGGTTCAAGGCAGGATTCAGGAGCAGCGCATCGGGGGATTTTGGGTGGGTCAGTGAGATCGCGATGATTGCCCGAATGTCAAGCCCAGGACCCCCAGTAAGTATTATTGATAAAGCCCAAAACTCGGCTGGCGATCAGAACCGACTCTGGCGTCTTGTGCCGGGCGTTAAGCTGTTTACAAGATTTTATTCATTTGACCCGCAGTATATTTGGTGACGGCATGAGAACTCTCTCGTAAGTCACCGACGGTTCAGGATTTGTCGGCTGTGCTCTCTCTCCTCCATCCACCAGCGCCCCGGACCAGCCAGCCCCTAAACCCGGTACCCCTCCATGTCGAGGAACACCAGGCTAAACCCACTCCAATCCGCTCCAAACCGCAGCCGAGGATCGCCAAACCACCAAAAAGAAGTTCCATAGCTACGTAAAAGCAAAGCGGGAATAACATCAACCCAACGCCAGCGGCGAGACTCGAACTCGCAACATTCAGATTTCCACGTGCACCACAGTGCCGTAAAAGTCTGACGCGCTAACCGATTGCGCCACGCCGGCTTCCCATTGTTGCTGCGGCGCAGACCCATCTGAAATACTGAGGCACCACAGCCATTCGATCTCAACACACCGATGAAGCATCATCAACAGCACCTGCTTCAGGTCCGTAATGGGCACGATACTAAACCACTCATCACATCGTCAGGGAGCAGAAAACAGCCATGTCAGCTAACAAGAGGAACCGTTCAGAAACACGATGTTGGCTCAACAATCGACTGGAATTTGTTGCCCTGCCTCCCTGATCCTGCTCTCTGCATCCAAACCCAATCCGTTTGGATCTCAGGATGAGTAGATTTCCCATGACCAAGTTGAGTCAATTCATCGAGGTTCAGCCTAGTGGCCCTTGTCCACATCTTCTCATGGATCATGACATGGCCTGCTGCATGCTATCCTTGGGACCACTGGGCCAAGTTGGTTAAAGCCCGAAGAACTGGGATGCCGAACAGTTCCTGGCCTTGAGTTAGGTTGCCATGTCGGGCTGGATTTCAGCGTGCGACGCACAGGTATGTGGCGGCTTCCAACAGAGGACGACCGGGCCATCCCCGTCCAAGCCGGAGCCAAATGCGCAACTCCGAGCTGGCGGCGATTGCTTGGCCTTTGTGGAGGCTCAGAGTGGGAGCTTCGTAGTCAAAGCATTGAGCCCTGCGCTTCTTGGAGGCGTCGCGGAACGGCCTGCGTCGACCGAGGGCAGCCAGCGCTATGGATTCCTCTTCGGAGAGACATGACACCACCGAAACCTGACACCAGCGCGCCGAAGCAGCTTCTTGTCCTGTTGTGGATAGAATGTCCCGTCAAAGCCGTGCTGCGCGAACCGTGCTCATTTCTTCGCCCGACTGCTGCTAGTAGCCGTAATCTTGCTCGTCGACATCAGGTCGCCAATGTATTGCTGGAGGAACTTGTTGTGGTTGTACAGCTTGTCGTGCTCCTCCTTGACCGCCTCGATCTGGTTGAAGAGCGTAGCGAGGGACTCCTGGAGGGCTTGAGCTTGCCTGGATGAGGTTCGTCAGCCCGTCGCTCATCCTGTCATGTCCGTCAGGCCGATCACACTCACTGGTACACCTCCTCCCTCGTTGGGAGATTGTCGGCGCTATCTTCTCGCTCTGGGGGGTTGGCTTTCGTTGATCCTTCGGCCGGTGCAGTGTCAGGAATGCCGGGACCGGACGGCGCAGGTCGTACTGGAAGGACTGCCTCGGCCGCTGATGGTTCCGATGGCTCGGACCATGGTTGGCTGGAGGCATCGAGTGTCGTCACTTCATCCATAGTGCAGTACCGGTCTTGCCTGGCAAGAGGTTCAAGAGTGGGATTCGTGTTGGTCGGCAGACATCAAGTGATGAAAAAGGCGAAACATTGACGTCCATCAGCCAAGGAACCATCAAGCGACGCCAAGAGATGCATGTTTGCCCCTAACCCTAACCCTTTAAAGCCTGACATCAACCACATCGTCCAGGGTTGGCGCCGCCGACGCTCTGGGATCAATCGTCTGACATCACCTATTGGCTCGTCTTCAAGCTTACACCGTGCCAGCTCCATTGACCCGAATTATCTCCCCAGACACCCACTTAGTATCCTCTCTCACCAGGAACGCTACCACAGATGCAATGTCCTCTGGCTCACCAAACCTCCCAAACGGATTCTGCCGCCGCAATGCCTCGAGCATTTCCTCGCTTTTACCCCTGTAAAAGAGTTCCGTGCCAACCGGTCCTGGAGCCACCGCGTTGACGGTGATACCCTTCGGAGCCAGTTCCTTGGAGATGGTTCGCACCATCTGTTCAATGGCTCCCTTTGTCGTAACGTACAGCATATACGGGGCCGGGATGTTGGACATGGTGGTGAGACTTGTCGAGACGAAGACGACGCGCCCTCCAGCAGGGATGTGAGGCACGGCTTTCTGGACGAGAAACAGAGGTCCTTTGACGTTCAGCGCAAAGTGCTCGTCGAAAGCCGCCTCGGTGGTGTGCGCGAGGTCGTGCATTCCCAAGACCCCAGCTATGGTGGCTGGTCAGTTTCTGTCAGTTGGCAAATGAAAGCCTAGAGAACGCACCATTTGGAATGACAATATCGATGTGGCCGAACTTCTGAACTGCCTCATTGACAAGCCTTTCAATGTCTGGAATCTTCGAGGCATCAGCTTGAACGGCCAGTGCTCGGTCGGTGCCGATGGATGCCACAAGTTGCTCAGCACTATCGCGGTCCGAGGGGTAGTTGATGACCACGGAAGCACCTTCAGCGGCAAGACGCTGAGCAGTTGCGCGGCCGATGCCTTTGGATGCACCAGTGATAAGGGCAACTTTGCCTTGAAGAGACATTGTGGTAAGGTGATGAGGGATATGGACAACACTGTCGACTGTTCAAATCAGGGAGGAGTCAAGGTGTACTTGAACGGAAGTGAGATATGCTGTGAGTCTTATATTCTCAATTTCATCTCCACGTGTGACGTGAAGCTGGTTTATCAGAATCGCATTATTCAGCTCGGAAAATAAACGTTGTGTGGCAAACCTGACACATGAGATTAGATCCGTTAACTCCGAGGTATGTACACCATCGCCGTGATCAACAAACGACACGGACAGTCAACCCCATTCCGACCCAGGAAGCCGAGGTGGGTGTGGGTTAAGCCGTTGTGTCTATTATCGAAACAATGCCCAAGTCTGCCGAGTCTCGACCCTTGCCTTTCTTTGCCTCTCCCAAACCCAACCCGGACCCGCATTATCGGCCTTGCTGAAGCCATCAATGAATAATTGATATCATCTTTATACCACGCCTCGTAGTTAATACCTATTCGTACCTCATGTAATCATAAACGTCATCGGTCGAAGAGAATGTGAAAATCAGAAGCTGCAAGCCAATGAACTTTTCCTCGATCCCTTCAAGAACCATCTTCATCAAATCCTCACCATGCTTCGGGAACGACAAGTTCGGGGAAGAGAAGAAAATTCTTTCTCCCCCCTCGATCCGTACGTAAGGATTATAAAAGATACGTAGCGAACGGAGGTTGGGAACCAGTGAATGCAACTGAGTAAGGTCGTTACGGACTTTCTCAGTATCGGATACGTGACACATAATTAACCAGTAATCTAAACAAAACCATAATAAGAGTTAATGCCCGCCAGAGGAGAGACGCGTGAGGAGGTTGGCGATGCATTCTTACCAATATTCTGGATGTAGTGTCTGTTGCAACCGATTTGCTCCAGCCTACGGCGACGGGAACGACGCGTGTCAGTTGTAACCGCCTTAGGGAATGGGGGCCAGACGTCGACGTGATATGACGAATAGGTACGGGGATTCGGGTATCACGTACCAGTGAGTGATCCAACTGCGGCTGGGTGAAGGGGGAGCCGGAATGCGCTCCAACTCAAAACACAAAACAGAGAAAAAGTGAAAGATATTCTTGCCGTAGAACCGATGTGCTGCTTCAGCGGCCACCTGTCTGTTGACGCAAAGCAAGCCGATATATTCGTATGCAAACAACATCTCCTCTGGCGGGTACCCTCCAAAAAACTGCCTGAAATACTCTGTTGCGTCCCTGATACGCGGTTGTGCGTTATAATTCCTTCTTTCCTGGCCATCTCTATTCCCTTTCGGCGTGCATGCTGTGGATTGACTCACTCATGCTCCCAGGGCACAGGAAAGAGTGGATAGTATGGCTGGACAAGCACGAGATCATAGAAATAAACGCATATCTCTGCCGGAAGGGCAAGGAAATACTTGAATTGGCAGACGCCAGTCGAGGTCAGGTCAAGGTCTTGTTCGTCCATGCTGTTTGTCGCGTCAGACATTGGCCATCACTCGTCCAGCTGACATCGTGAAGGAGGACGCCATCAGTTGGCAGAGACCAATGAAATATTATTTATAGTTCATCGAGGATGTCTGAGCCCCACAATTATTCTTCTGGTCTTACTTTTGAGCTCGCGTGTAGCCTCTGCTGCGCCTCAACGCCAACCCATAATAACAGGCCACTCAGGCAGACTTTGGAGCAAACATACTTCACCCCGAACACACCCATCCCCGTGGCACGTACCATCCGGAAGTCCTCGATGTCGTCAAGAACTCCGTTCCACGTTCGCCCTCAGTCTGTCAATGACAAAGTTCCGAGACTCGTAAACCCACAGCATCCAATCCCCTTCAAAGCATACACTTGTATTGTAACAAACGTCAGGCAATTGATATTTGGGACCAGCAGCAGGGCCTTGGTGAGTTCAACTTTGGCCCCGTCAAGGCCAACCACGATGTGAGCTCTGAGCCGGTAAACTGTGATCAAGCGCTGGTGTTAGTATGGATCTCGCGGGCTGTCGAGAGAAAAGGCGAACACGTACCAAATAATGGACCGCAATCCCCATCTCAAGAAAACCTCTATTGTTTACAACAATAGTAACGCCAATATCAGTATCTGTTTGGAATTCCTGTCCACGTAGTGGGACCTCCAGGTCCTGGACTGCTAGGAGGACTTGGCCAGGCGTTTCCTGGACCGCTTGACCACGTGTTGTTGGGAGGATTTGGCCAGGCATTTTGACCGTATAGACCTCCTGACCATCCGTTGTAAGGGGGTCCCGGCCATTGGTTGTTTGGAACCCCAGGCCACGTGTATCTTGGATCTCCTGGCCATGGGCCGGCTGGACCTCCCGGCCATGTGGAGGTGGGAGGGTCGGGAAGTGAGGTAGGTCGGTTTTCTGTTGCCTGAGGCGAGGTGCTCTCTTCAGGAGGCTTTGTCGGTTTTGGCTTTCTCATCTCCTTCCTGATGCGATTGATATGGACAATGGAGCCAGCCACGCCCAGTATCGTCGTAACAGCGCCCATTGTCATGTATGCGATGGCAAACCCTCGACCAGGGATTTTGCAATATGGTTGACCTCCGCCGTAATGGTGCCACGCCGCCCAGCTCACACCACCAACGCGCACCGCCCAGGATAGAAGAGCAGCAATCACCGTGGACTTGCCAAACTCGGCCAATGGGATCGTCATGAAGAAGTAACAGACGGCCGGAACGAACCAAAGGGTCTTCATCGAGCTATCAAACTTCCACAGAATGGCGAGGATGGCGGCGCCCACCACGAGACACCAGAGAAGCATGAACCAACCCCAACGATTTTGGACCTTCCTTGATGGCGAGAGGAGAAACTCGAGAACGAGGAGGAATATCCCAACTAGCGCGTTTGGTAGCACTGGGACAACCCACCAGCTCTCCGAGAAGGGGATGTTCGCGTACTCCTTTGAACAAGCCCTGACCATGGTGAGTGTTGCCGTGGCAATCGTGAGGCACTCGGTAAACACGCTGATCCAATATTTGAATGACCGGCCCGGTCTCCAGTTTGCGTTCGGTGTTCTCCCGTCGAAGAGATGTCCCCGAGAGGACGTGCGTACGCCCTGGTAGTAGATTCTCGCACCATGTGCCGGCCCGTCGCCGCAGTGGAGGGCGATGGCACCGGCGCTCATGGGGCTGGTGGCGCGGATACATGCCCATACGACCGCATCAAAGTAGGCGCGAAGTCCTCCGCCTTTGTCGCGAGGTTTGAAGAGGAGGTGTATATCGCTTGCCCACCACATCACCTGAATGGTGAAGATGGTGAAGATGAGCGAAGCCCATCCCAAAGGGGACACAGTTTCGCAGTTTTCTGGATGGTCGGCGGTCAGATGCCAACTGCACCTCACCCATGGTTCGATCGTGACAGTCGAGGCTGTTGTTATGACATCTTTGTCCCAATAATCGTAGTATGTGGAATACGCTGTTGTGGTTATGCCGTCGACGGTGCTGCATTTGTCGACCACGACGAAGGTCGCAGAGACAGGAATGTCGTGATATGGCCCGCTAACGGTGAAACAAGCAGCATCGATGCTATTGGATTTCCCGGAAGGTGCGCGGGCAGAGTAAGGAAGACATGTCACAGCCGGGTAGGTGGTAAACCCAGTTGCGAGAGTGTATGTTACTGCATTGACAGTTTCGATGTCTCGGCCATTCCAATAGGTATAATGACGAGGAACAAGGGCCGGTGTTGCAAGGGGCATCGTAGTTGTGGGAGCAACGGTTGTCGGTGACGCTCCTGCTACAGCAACGGGGATGGTGTATGGAGTGATGATCATCTTGTTGCGGAGTGATGAGAATGTAAAATAATCGCTACAGAACCAAGATGTCAAAGAACGGACGATACAGACTTGAGTCCAGATTATGGATAGTAATCGGGAGATTTACTCATTTATTAAGATATCTGTGCTCGACGGGATTTAATACTTTCAGCATTTTACTTGTATGTTTGGGCTTCCAAAGATGAAGTCGCTCGCTGTGGCTCTGCAGTGGTGGAGTGATCATTGACATCCTGCCCCTGAAGTTGGTCAAACTTTGTCCACAAGGCTGGGGATTTCTGACCACAATTATGTACAAGAGTCCAACGAATAATAGAAAGACATGAATGGGAAAATATTCTCATGCCATGAGGCCACATCTGTATGTCATGATATCTGCACCCTCAGAGCACTAGTCTTCTTTGAGTTCCATGATGGATTTAAGAGCATGGCCTGGATGGTAAGAGAGTGGTCAGTGTGGCGTCCATATCTCACCAGAATCGTGAGCTGAGGTCTACTTAGTGCCCTACCAAGCCAGCTGATCCGGCGACAAAAACCAGCCGCACGATCGCCAAGGTTCACAGCGCAGAACACACCAGCCCACCGGGTGTTCATTTGCCATCAGCTGCGAGTTTGAAGACAGAATGAGCGGCCGAGGAGTGATCAACTCTCAAAGGAAGATCTCCTGATAAGATCTCCCTCGGTTAATCCTTGCCCCTCTGATACTGTGCGCGCCTTGATCATACTCTCAGCCTCGGGCCAGTTGGCTGTCCGCAAATCTGTCACCAGTGGCCTGACAGATGCAGCCTCGTCCCGCCAATCTAGTCCACAGAAAGTCATCTGCAACTTATTAGCATTTGACTCCTTTGCTGCCAACAGGAGATTCTTGTCTCAAGCCCAGTCATAACGTTGAGGCTCAAGATACAGTTGTAATGAGTATTAGATACATGTTTTAGTGAAACAGGCCTGATAAAGCATGAATACTGACCCCAACTTGCTGGATCCAACCCAGCTCTCTCACTCAAAGCCGCATCTGACCAAAACCAGAACAGTGTCATAGACCTTACCGCTCACCCATCCTACGGCGGTCATGTATTGGTTAACTGGCTCATCAGGGGCGAAGACAAACCGCCCAAAATACCTCGGGGCGAAACCGTGTCACTCCCTATGGCAAACAGCACTGACTGGAGAGAACCCATCCTCGCCAAGGAAGAGGTGAGTCGTCATTCCGACCACTATTAGTACGATCTTATGGGCATTACCGCCCTGAGGATTCGACTGGATATCTCCTTCGTCGCCAGAACGCTCGAGCTCCCGGAGCTCGAGGCCGCTGCCGCCCAAGATCTGGCCGTTGGTCACTGGGCACTCGGTCCGAAGACGGTTTTGGCAGCCATCAAAGCGTCGATTCCGGTGCTGATCAGCGAGCTGCCTGGATTTGAGGCCATGTTCAACGACCTCGAGGATGACCCCGTCGCCAAGAGATATACTCGTGAGATGATGACCGGTCAGATCCTGCCTACGTTGATCAATCCATTGAAGGATTGGCTGCGAGAGGGCGGCGTACGGATGCAGTTTGAGGGTCCCGGAGCCACGGCCTGTCTGAGATGGTTGGAAAGGGTGAGGGAGGCTTATAGGTCGGCCAGAGTGACATATGCTTTATTGTTTGAGCCTACCACTGCTGGGTCAACTTGTGTCATAGTGGAACAGTGGAGGAGAAAGACATGGGGAAAGAACGGAGCTTGCGGTCGAGCCACGTCATCAATAACAGTGCAGAACCAGCGCCTCCTTATCAACAAAATCTTCGGGGTGCACTGCACATGTTTACAGCACTCTCGTATTCGTGCAACTCCCAAATTTCCAGCCTGTTCGGGAATGGTATCCTCCGCCCGCCTCGGCGGGCAAAGAGACACCCGCTTGTCTCAGCTCTGAAATCACCTACTTATCCTTGCTTCACACGCTTCCCTTCTCAATAGCCTCACCTTGACAATCAGTTAATAGGCACCTGAACGGATATTTTCCACGTTACTTGTCATCTCCAAACTTTTGCTATTGCTTGAACCTCAATGCTGTTAACGGCAACTGTCTTAAACGGGGGGTGGCGCGCTAAGGACAGTATTTCCTGATGGAGATCCGTGATCTGGATCCCCTTCGGCCTAGCCGTGCGGCTGAATCAAATGTGCTGGAATCTAGGATCGCGAACACTCACTGTACAGGTTGATTCAGCTGTTTGCTCTGCCTGTTGGTCATGGTTGGGTCTGTAATTAGTCATTACCTTTTGCATGGATCAATCGGGACTGCCAATGGACACCGTGATACAGGGCTGAGGTGGAGAAAAGACCTGCAGCTATTGATGATCAGCTGGAGCAAAGAAAACGTTGGATAATCCAGCTCAGGATGATGTTTATAATCTCAGTAGTTATGTATACTTAAGGCAAGTCTCTGGTCAACACCAACTCTGAGAGCGCCAAGCAACTCTCTATCTGCGTGTGGAAACGAACTCACCTGGCGCATGTCCTATCATTTCTTGACTCTACCTTTCAACAGCTGCTCCTTTATCTCTCCATAATCCTCAATCACCGATTCCGCGTCCGTTGTCCACCATGGTAGCCATTGCGCTCTCGAACGCCGTCAGTCCGACGTGCGCCCTAAACCTCTGCCTCCAACAAGTCGCCGGCCTTCTTGACAACCACGTCGCTGTGCAGTACGACGCGTGCACTTCCGCCTTTGGTGCACCTGTGACGACAACCTAGTTAGTCTTTCAGTACCTGATCCCTATAATTAACAATTCCACAAAATTCCATGTCCGGTATCTAACTCTTGGTCTCAGTACGGTTGATTCGGCCGTTTATACAGTCACTGTTCCGGGCGAAACCTTCACTGATGGCCCAGATGTCGTCTGGGTCACCATTACTGAGACCGCGAGCGACTTCATCACGCAGTGGGATACGGTGTATACCACGGCTACCGAAACCTCCACCGTAGTTGTTACCCAGACTGCCAATGCCGTTTCCAATCTCAAGGTCCGCGACCAAGGCGCTTCAAAGAAAAAGAAAAAGAGGGGCCACTGCGCGGCTCGTACCTCCACAACTCCAACCACGTCGATCGACGTCACCACTCCTGCACCCGAGGTGTCCATCCCAACCAACTGTGCCAACCTCGAGGAGTTCTCGTCCGCTTGTAAATGCATCACCGCCGCCAGCGATGTCGGGACCGTCACAGTCACGGTCACCGAGGCCACAACCACCTACGCCATAACCGCCACTCAAGACGTCTGGACCACGCCGACTGAGACGCTCACGTTTGGAGAAATTGAGGACATCACTTACACCCTTTCCTCCACCACCACGCTCACTACAACCACCACAGTTGTTACCACGAGCACCACAACCGTCCCTCCGCCACACCGGGCTATGTTGAGGTCACCTCGGGGCCGGGACAAAAGTACCTGAACCTTGACAACCCCAGCTTCATCTTGAGGGCCGTGAATGCTCTGAATATCGCATCCGCGGTCAAGTTCATGGACTTGGAAACCGAGATGAACATGCCTATGACCTGTCGGGTTGACGAGAGCGACGTCATTACGTGCGACGCGCTGACGTCGGAGCATGACGCTACGCTGTTGAACTGTTCATCGGTTCTGTGAATAACGAAGCAAGGAGTCCCGCCGGGCGGCAATTGCGTGCCCGTCATCTCGGTGAGGTTCGTGCCGCTGAGCTAGATTTAAGTTTAGAGTATCCTGGGCAAATTCTCTTCAAGATAGTGGGTTGGTAAGTGATGGAAGACACCGATGCCTAATAATGGGGTGATGCCCCGGTTTTCTTGTGGTCGTAATTACTTGATTCTCGTGTTTTATTCATTAATTGGACAGCATTTGTGGACATCAAGCCGACAATTACTGGATCCTCGAGCCTCACTGGTAGTTAACGATAATAATAAAATTCGCTTATAAAGCTCGCAAAATAACAGCTGTGCTCCGTAACTTCGAAAAGATGATCTTCCTCACCTTCACAACAAGAGTATCAGGCTGTTCTGTGGTAACAAGCCAGAGCTATAAAAGGTGCACTGACTATGGCAGCACCAACGGATTCGTTTTCGCTGCCTCATCTAGCTTCCTTAGCATATGAAAGCGGCAACCACTTCACGTCTCACCGACGCAAGACAAGGCTAAGAGCGTTGCCTGCCCTGGACATCATGGACAACATGTCTGCCACTCCGGGCGGTCTGCCGAGCCAACCACATGGGGGAAACTCCCGTCACGGGTCTATGGCACTCCGGTAGTTATGCGGGCCGAGTACTTACCTGAGTTTCAAGTCAAGGTGGTAGCCAGTCTGGTCATTCATTGTCCCGTCATCGGGTAGCCATGTGTACTAATACACAATCTTGAGGGAAATGTTCACCCAAGTTTTGAACGAAACCAAGACAAATTACAGACCATCTCCGGCCCGGCTATCGATCTCAATCTGTCCTTCGTCATCCACACCCATTCACAGTCTGGAGCCTTCCCTCGCTAACCTGGCCAGGACAGGGACGACCCGAGAACAAGAACCAAGAACCAAGGAAGAGGCTCGGTTGCAATTCTGTCCTTTCCCTTGTTCTCCTCTCTGTTCTTCTGGAAAAGGCGATTGGGAAAAGGTAAGGAAGTATGACCGTAGAAAAGCAACGAATTCTAACTTACCTTATTGTTCAATTTTGATGTTTCCCTCCTCAACGTCATTGATCAAGAACTTGAACATGTTCTGAGCAAAATCAATGCCTTCCCCGGTATGAACCCGAGGCTGAAGTCCACATTGAACCCCGCAAATGTGCCCACGATTCTGGCGCTCAGCTGCGTCTTCCCCAGGTTTGCTGTCCGCAGGTCACCTGACACTTCGATTCTCTTGATGATTAAGAGGAGGTTCAGTGAGTGCTTTGCCACCCACCCACTGACGGACCGGACTGCGTCGAGCGTTTTAACGGCCCCCTGAAGCATCCAAGCAGCGGCATTCACTGACGCCATGTCACTCTCCGCGGCGTGGAGATGGATTTCGGCCTGTGTGACGGCGTTTGCTTCTTCGCCTGTCTGTACAGCGTCGATGGCGTCTTGCATGCTCTTGAGTGTTGCACCCTCGGCATCATCCCACCTTGTGAGAGCGTCCTCTGCCGCGGCCACTGCCATCTTCTGGGGGTTGTTCGGGGCTCTGAGTTCCCAGAGCGCCATCTTGTCCTTGGTGACCTCTCCTTGCGCCTCGCTGGTTCCCTGCTGCAACGAAGTGTTTGCGGCATTGAGCAATGTCCGGGTGTCAGTCTGCAGGTCGGCTAGCTTCTTCGTTCTGTAGTCGATATTGGTCTGCAGGAACTGGTATTCTGGCATTTGGGTGGCGCCCTTGGCATCCAGGAGATCACTCAAGCTCTGTTGAGCGCAACGACGTCCCTGTCTCGAGCTTCCTGCTTCGCCCTGAGATCAAGCATCGCGTCGAGCCTGCCCAGGAATATCGCGTTGTCGTAAGCCTTCTGGGCGTCGTCAACGGCTTTCTGCGCTGCGTCGAGCGAGTTCCGGTGGCTGTCAACGTTGGCTTGGGCACTCTTGATCTTGGCATTAACAGCGTCGAAACGGCGGTGCATCATGGTTTGCGCCATGAAGAGTGCTTGCGTGGCGGCGGAGATGTCCTTGTTGGCTTTGGTTTCTAGATCTGTGACGCGTCGCTGTAGTTCTTCAATCTTCGCCGCCGCCGCCGCCTTCTTATCCTCAAGCTGCCGCTCTGCCGCGGTAACAGCCGCAAGGTAGGTCTGGTTTTTCTGGTTATAGTCCTGAACAAGAGTCTCACGTTTGCGTGCAGCCAACGCCCTTTCGAGGAACAGGTCGTCCTTCTTCGAGTTGAGCTTCTCTTCGTAAGCTTTCTTGGCACTTTCGAGTTGCTGTTTCGCCTGATTGACAGAGGCCTGGTACTCCTTGGTCACCTGCTCAAGCGCGCTCTAGGCCTGTTCGGCGGTGTCTTCAGCGAAGGCCCCAGCCGTCTTAACGGATTCCGCAACTTGTTCGGCGATAAAGCTGAAAAGCGCCTGGTCGAGGACAGCATCCACGTCAAATTCCAGGCCCTTAAGATCGCTGGTAAATGTCCCAGGCCTCATGTTTGCCTTCAAAGTGAATGTCAATTGCTCCGAAAAGACCAACTCCGTCTGAAGCCGGAAGACTGGTTCTGGCAAGACCTGGACCTCCATCGACGCCTTGGCCTGAAGACCGAACAGGGCGACACTTCCGTCAATGGAGACACTCTGCGCCTTTGGTCCGAACTGCACCTCCAGATGAGCTGGGGTTCCAGTCTCGAAGCCGGTGATTAGAAGAGGACCAATCGCCAGCATATGAAGAGAACCCCAAATGTGAATCTGGTCCTGTCCAGTTTGGAGCAGGACTCTGCAGGAAATGGCCGCTTCGTGCCCCCAGAAAAGAGCGTCGCAGTCGAAGGACGCGCCCCGCTTGTACTCAGTGCTGCCGATAGTGGTGCCAGGCGACAAGTAGAAATAGAAGTTTTGGAAGACAAGAAAGTCATCGTCCGGCTCAGGGAAGCCGACCTGGAAAAGAGCTCCGGCAAATTTCACCAGGTTTCGGACACCCAGGTTCTCGATGTGCAGCATGATGAGCTCGTTCTCCGGGTTATCGCTGACCGACAAGGCCGCCTTTCCCGTCACTTGGCCGACGGCGAGGCCGGCGGCAAGGCCAATCGTATAGGCAGGTCCGTTGAAATCCACGCCAATCTGGAGAGCTAGATCAGGCCCCAATTTGAGCTGCGGAGACAGGCCGAATGGATTCTGCCACCACTGATTCTTGAGCTCAATGGTAAGATTAGCATCTTTCGGTCCGATCGTGAACCCACCGCCAAACAGAAGAGGCGGAGACGGGGCGGGCATCTGGAGATAGAAGTTGGATTTGAGCGCGATTGTTGGCGTTGTTGATGCCTCGATACAAAGTGTAATTTGGGTTGAGGTGACGACACCGTTCAAGAGTGACAGTGTTGGCTGTTTAGTCAGAATGATGTTCAGAATCCACGACGACGTCCATGTCGCGTAGACTGCCTGCAGGGTCAAGCCTGTCAGAGCATCACCCCCTAGTGTATTGTTGAGCGCGGAGATTGGCATCAGGGTCCCCGCCACCTGAAGGCCATCGACGGCCTGGTACTCCGGGGGGATGGCGGCACCGGCGAGGCCGTTGCCATCGACGTTGCTGACGATTAGCATCGGCCTTTCGACCGCCAGATCGAGGAAGGTGCCGCACAGGGCCGGTGCCAGCTCCGAGAGCAGAAACGAGCCCTCGAAGGCGCCCACAACTGTCCACAGAAGGCCTCCCTCAAGATCTCTGGAGAAGAACATAGTCGCCGAGATAACTCTGCCGCCGATTGTGGTGATGTTGCCATGGATGGCAAACCGGAGCGGGGGGATGGTTGATTCCTGTTGGCCCTGGATGCCGATGAAAACGTCAAGCGAAGCACTCTCCAGGACGATGCCGCTTCCCAAGGACACGTTGTTGACGCCGCCCGAGATTTGCACTCCAAACTCGTTGATGGAGATTGTGGCTGTGGCAGCAGTGTGGCCCTGAACCGTGACGCTTCCGGATATGGCCGGGCCCGAGGAGTCAGCGGAGAAGCTGAGGTTGTCAAATGTGATATCACTGTTCACATTGTTGAGCTTAGCCCCCAACAAGTCCTCATACATGTCACGCAGGTCGTTCAAGGTGAAGTCCTCGAGCTGACAGGTCAGGAGCCAGTCGTCCATGGAGTAGAAGCCCCAGAGCTTCAGTGTCGAATCCCGCAACAAGACTTCCGCTGATGCTGTAAAACCCATCACCGAGGAAGCATGCGCTCCCGGAGCCAGCGTTGCCTGCAGGTCCAACTTCGATATCTGGAGGCCCGTGACGCCACCAAAACCCGACGGTCCAATAGCGGAGGGGTTTCGAACCGACACCATGAACTCGAGCACGCCCTGTGCTTCGAGCACTTGAAAGTCCGCCGCCAGCGTCCCCATATTCTTTGTAAGAAGGTCCAAGCTTCCGAAGAAACCGATGCTGTGGTCGAATTCAGTGTCGAACGGTGGCCATGGGGTCCGAGACCGTGAGAGACCCACGTTGATGCCGAGCTCCGTTATGTGCGCCACGTTTCCCAGAACGATGTTAATATTGGGGAGCGAACCGCGGAAGGTGAGCCCACTGCCAACCGAGAGGCGTTTTTCCCAGTTGTTTTCGGAAAAGAGGAAGGCCTCGACGTGTATTGCCGGAGCTGTCTGTGAGAAGACGGTGCGAAGCAAATCGTTGACAGTCTGGAGCGGACCCGAAAACACGACGTCGGTCTGGATCCACGTGCCGTAGGGCGTGGTCGGGGTGGGAAACTGGTTGTACACGAACGCTGTGTTCTTGAGCGCGATCGCCGAGCTGTAACCGGATACATCCAGATCGTGGAACAATGTCCAAAGGGAGTTGACCAGACCGTCCTGAAGCGGCACGATCTGGCGCTTGCCCTGTGTTGGTGATTTGGGCAAGTCGTACACAGACGGCGGACATATGCCGAAGAGGGTGATGGTGCCATGGGTCACGTATCCATCAGGAGGCATGGCTGAAGGGTTGGCAGTGGTGATGAGGCCAACAATGTCCTCTGTCTGCGACGAGTGACGCGACGCAAGGCGCCATATCGCCCCTCGCCCAACAGAGGACCTAAGCCGTTGAATACGGCTCCATGTCTGTCGCCGATGGAAGGGGCTCCTTTGCTACTAGCGCCGTGCCGCCTGCGGCAAAAGAAACCAGCATCAAGCGACCGTCGCAGTCCACAGTGGCCATGGCGGGGTCGTGAAGGAGCGCGCCGCCTAATACCATGAGGGGAGGGCCGTCTTCGCTGGCGGCGGCCTGCTGATGCGAAGAACCAGGATTCAGCGCCAACATTTCCATCTCAGCCTCGATGCTCAGAGACGCTGGAGATGGATGGGGCGCAGAACTCTTGAGGTGTAACTGGCGGTTTCTCAGCAAAAGTTGATCAACCCTAGCCTCGAGGCTGGTGAAGAAGCTCCGCTGAAACGGGTAGAAAATTTGCTTCGGAAGCACGTCAATATTGAGTAGGCTGGCATGCCGGGTCAGAGCCATGGAGTAAGTCAAACTCCAAGACAGGTTTGGATATGCGAGCGCCGCTGCCCAATAGTCGGGCCAGTATCCGCCCCCGGGACCCGTGACTGTCTGGCCGTTGATGTCCTTTGCTGTAGGCGGCTGGCCGTCCTTGCCACTCGAGACCTCCACAGTGCGCACCGACTTCTGATCGGGTTCGGCGACACCATGACAACTGGCACGTTAGCAGGGGTGTTGGTGGTCATGAGGGTTCCCGAAAGCGCGGTGACTCGTGCCCATTTCTTGTCCTTGTTTAGCACGTGTTCAACCCTGAACAAACGCTGCCAGGCCTTTTCGTAGCGAGTCATCAAACTGTTGGCCTCGCTCGAACCAAAAATGAGGTTGGAGGCGACCTGGTTGCCCTTGACGCCTCCTCTCGAGCCCCATGAGAACGCGGTGCGGTGCAGCCATTCAGCCGGATACACGCCCGGGGAGCTCCAGATCCCCTTGGCTCCGACTCTGACCCTCGGGCTTGGCCAGCCGGCTGCCACAGCGATCTCAGTTGCTGAACCGCCTACTTGTCGCTGCTGGTCCGGCCCTTCGCCTCGAGCGCCTGGCCGGGCAGCCGCTAACATGGTCTTGTAAGACACAATGCTAGCATTGCTGCCCGTAGGAATCTGTGCATAGCCCAATGCCTTTCGAAGACGTTGCGTGAGACTACCACTGCGCGCTGGGTTGAGCTGGCTATCTAGCATTGCTTTGATGGTCGTCTTCATGCTGTCGAGTATTTCTTCAGTCGGCAGATCATACCCGGGATAGGCCTGCAAAAAGTTGGCGTAATCTTCCTCGCGGATCCATGTCTCAAAGTCACCAAAAGGGGACTTGCTGAGCTGTGCAGTATCCGTCTGTGTCAGCTCGACTGGTTGGCGGTTTCAGGGGGGGAGGGGGGGGGGGGGGGCGGGGGGCCGCG
>NW_027191427.1:3558181-3623114 GCF_041956435.1 Mycothermus thermophilus
CGCCGGCCAGCAACGACCGCAAACATCCCAACCAGTTGAACTCTGACGGTTTTTCTGCTACTGACGGATAGACATTGGCCGCCTCCTTGGTTCTGCCATTTTGCGCCGCCTGGTTGACCGCGTCCTGGAGAGTCTGTGCAGACGTTTCGGAACCCGAGATGACGAAGGCGAGTTTGAGACCGTTGGCGGTGCGCCAACGTGCACCATTCCACGCCGTTACCTTCACGCCGTTGTCGTATGCACGTTGCCAGAAGGCTGGGTCGTCAGTCTTCCTATATTTGCTGGTGTCGCAACGTACGTATCCGACCTTGCCGAGGCGGTTGCGCACTGGTACATAGTAGTTTGTGGCAGCAAACGAGTACGTGCCTGTGCGGAGCTGATCCATGATCTTTTTGGGGATGTAGATGTCGTTGGCGTGGAGGCCACGTTTGAACATTGCATCGCTGTCGGAGAGCAGAAGAATCACGGCCTCACCCGGGATCCTGCCTGGCGCAGCACTCAATTTGACGTAGTCGTCCATCTCGTCAGGCAGCACGCCGCCCCAACCTGCATATGAGAAGCCGATGCCATCGTTGAACCACATGAACATCCGAATGTCGTCCCCGTCAGTCGGCCAAACGCCGGCGACAGTCTTCCGGATTTTCAAGTTTGTCGATTTCGTCCAGGGAGACGTTACAGTCGCCGTGGCTGCCCACTTTTGGCCTTCGTCAAAGTAGCGGTCCCAGGTCTTGACGCAGAAAGCGCTGTCATCACTGTATCCCTGGCCCAAGGAAAACTGCTGTTCGCTACCATCCAGTAGCATGACGTCCAGGGTCGGCGCCGGGGTCTCTTCCCAGTCGATGGGAAGCGAAGTGTCGTCGAAGCATCTCAAGTCGTCCCACACAAGCGATGAGACCATCGAAACACGATTCTTCTGGAATGGGTCCAGAAAAGGAAAGAAGACGGCGACGTTGGGCTTCGCTGAGTCTCCACCCTCCAGCGCCAACAGTTTGGGGTTGATCTTCCAGAAGCGAGCTGCGGGTTTGTCATCACCATCCGGGTAGGTGTCAAAGGGATCCCAGACGGAGTCGAAGGGCTCTTCGGCATCTTCCTCTTCCTCCGAATCCATCGCTTGCATATTCTCGTCGGAGCTTTTTGCGCTCACGGCTTTTATCTCGAAAGGTATCTGGAATGGATACGGCGTTGAAGGGCGCAACACATGCCCAGAAAGCGGGAAGGAGGTGGTAGCTCAGGTCTGCCGGTGATTTTTGTTACAACGCAAGAACGGCGCAAGAGCGTAGACCTATCAACCTAAGTGGGACCATGGAGGCATCGCTGCCGGCGATCAAATGCGGGAGTGAGGTTCGAGGATGATAAGAACCATGCTATTGACGTCAGCAAGGTGAGACTCTTGATCCGATCAAGTTCTAGACTCCCGGCTCTCACTAGGCAGTCGTGGAGCCTGCGAAGCAAGTCCATGTCTCTCGAAGACTAAGGTAGATGATCCATGATCCGGCGACCGGTATACGCAGATAACCCTCCAGGAGGCATCATTGAGATCGTGCTGTTCAGTCTGTCAGCATAACCTCATATTCCAGGCCAAGTCAGCAAGCTTACCTAGGTAGGGACCTGATATACATGATCCGTTAAGTCCTACCTGACCCTATCAAACATCTCACATCACCTCGGAGACTGACGCCTATCTGACCTAAGTACCTGACAGGTCTACGGTGTATGTAAGCACCTCCCTGGCGCAAGTACCTTCAGTAAGAAGCTGATCAATTTTTACGTCAGTGAGGGCACGGTAACTTCCATCTTGGCGATCTCTACGGATGCCAGATCAGGAAGCCCCTGAACCACGCAGGTAGCCAGGTAGCCGTGTTCATACTGTACGTATACACTGTACATCCATCCTCAGGCACCTGCCGGTGTCGCACGGGAGCTGTCGAGACGCCGTCTTGGCAGTTTGGCTGGGGCGGTGTTGGGCAATGTTTGTGTGACATTGATGGGACTTCACAAAGATGGTAAGGCGCGAAGGTAGATCAGATATCATGAACGGGAGTCTACACTCGCCTTGGAAGCGATTGTTCTTTGGTTGTTCCGTGTGCGCGCCGTGCAACACCCAAACAGAGCGTTTCCTGAGTACCTAGGTTAGGTACCCTAGGTAGGTACCTAGACGATGGATCTGTTCCGGCAACAACCTTACGGTCCATTTCACCTCCCATCTGTACCACCTATATGTTTATCTCCTCTCTCTCTGACGGAATCTGCCGGTCGGGCAGTGATCTTTCCATAATGGACCGGTAGCTCATGCCATCCATAGATGGGTTGTTTTGGTTGCCTGAGGCGTTCACGTCGCGTTGTGGTGGGGAGCTTCTCCAACTTCCCAACCTTCCCTCTCCTTTCATTCACCCCGCATTCAGGTCCAGTGAGGAGGTGAATTGCATCTACACCACCACTGCCACAAAATCCCCCTCCTGTATATATCTCAAGTTGGTTGCAAACCACACTGGAGCCCCTTGCTCATGGTCCTTCAAATCAACATGTCGGAACCCCGGCCTCAAGGCATCCCCCTCCAGGAAACCCCCAAGAGGCCGGACTATGCCAATTGCGCCGTCTTTCGCAGAAATACCCTGACCCCGCGATCTTATTACATCCCCGAGACATCTCGCTGCCTCAACGGCCGCTGGAGCTTCCACTATGCCCTAAGCCCGTTGAAGGCCCCGGACCCCGCATCCCCCATCGATGCTTCATGGACCACCATTGCCGTCCCCGGCCACTGGCAGCTTCAGGGGCATGGCCACCCGCACTACACCAACGTCCAGTATCCCATCCCCGTCTGTCCTCCCGACCCCCCAACCGATAATCCCACGGGTACATATCGCCGAACATTCTTCATCCCTGGCTCCTGGGCCCGCGACTCTCATCTACGTCTTCGCTTCGACGGAGTGGACAGCGCCTATCATGTGTGGGTGAATGGCACCCTGATTGGCTATGCCCAGGGCTCGCGGAATCCCCATGAGTTCGACGTGACTGCCCATGTCACCTGGGATGGCGCAAACGAGGTCATGGTGCGTGTCTACCAGTGGTCTGACGGGTCCTACCTTGAAGACCAAGACCAGTGGTGGCTCTCTGGTGGGTTCATCTCTCCCGGGCCGTCATGAGCCTCCTTAAGCATATCTAACCAGAGACTGTCCCAGGCATCTTCCGGGACGTCCACCTAATTGCCCTTCCATCCAAGCATCGCATCGAGGACTGGTTCCTCCGAACAGACCTGGATCAAAATTATCGGGATGGGAAGTTGAAAGCTTCATTGATTGTCGTTGCAGAGTCGCGCGTCGTTGTCTCGGCATTCCTCAGCGAAGTTCAGGGGACTGGCAAGGTTGTTCTAGGCAGGGCGCACCAAGAAGTCCATGGCAACTCCGTCATCCACCTCGATATCTTTGTCCCAGTTCCTAAGAAATGGACCGCGGAAACGCCATTCTTGTATGACGTCGAGTTGGCCATTCACTCAAAAGATGACATCGCCAAGGGGGTCACATCTAACCCCTTTCACACAGTCCGTCAGAAAATCGGGTTTCGCAAGGTTGAGATCAAAAAGGGTCTTTTGTGTGTCAACGGACGCCCCATCCGGCTCCGAGGTGTCAACCGTCACGACCACCATCCGCTGTATGGTCGCGCCGTGCCTGAGGACTTCATCCGGAGGGACCTGATCCTCATGAAACAACACAATATCAACGCCATCCGTTGCAGCCACTACCCAAGCCACCCCAAACTGTTCGATATGGCTGACGAGCTGGGCTTCTGGGTCATCGATGAGACGGATCTCGAGTGTCACGGCTTCTATGACGCCGTCGCCCGTGCCAAAAACATCCCGGAAGAGATGGACTATGAGGAACGGAAGCGACTTGTGTTCGGCCTGGCTGCCGAGTACACCACGAACAACTCGGCATGGTCTGCCGCCTATGTGGACCGGATTCATCACATGATACATCGGGACAAGAACCACACTTCAGTCATCATCTGGTCGCTGGGGAATGAGGCCTTTTACGGCAGCAACATGCAGCGCATGTACGAGCATGCTCACCAGCTGGATCCCACCCGCCCTGTTCATTACGAAGGCGACCGATACGCCAAGTCCGCCGACATGTACAGCTTCATGTACGCCCCCGTTGACGAGCTCATCAGGCTGGCCAAAGATGAGGGCGTACGGCCGGACGGCTCTTTCGACAAGCCCATCATTCTGTGCGAGTACGCCCACGCCATGGGCAACGGTCCAGGCTGGCTGGAGGATTATGAGAACGCCTTCCAAACGTATCCTCGACTACAAGGCGGTTTTGTTTGGGAATGGGCGAACCACGGGCTGTGGAAGGAGGAGGCTGATGGGAAGTCGTACTATGCGTATGGAGGGGATTTCGGGTAGGTTCCGGCCTATTGCTCCCTGCTATTGTGCTCGTGCCCCGCTGACACGAACAGTGATGTTCCCAATGACGGCACCTTTGTCATGGATGGTCTATGTTCATCAAACCACACCCCAACTCCAGGACTCCTCGAGTTGAAGAAAGTGATCCAGCCGGTGAAGCTGGTCTTCGAAGACCGGTCCACACTCGCCATTACAAACCTGTACAACTTTGTCGGCCTCGGTCATCTTACGGCAACATGGAAGGTAGAAGAGCTTTCTGACCGGTATGTTGCTGTCCTTGCGTCTTATGTTCGTTGTCTGTTCCTTCTGACCGACCCATCTGCAGGACGATTCTTGTTGCTAGCGGAGTCTTGCAACTCCCTGAGGTTGCTCCTGGTGCGACGGCGAAAGTGCCTCTGCCCGAGTCTGAATTCAAGCTCCAGGGTCGTCGTCCCGGGGCTGAGGTTTACCTAACTGTATCTTTGCGCCTAAAATCTTCAACGGCGTGGGCAGATGCCGGACATGAAGTCGCCTGGGTGCAGCACCAACTCCTCAAGACTGGACCCGAGATAAAGCTCTTGCCTCCGCATCCACCCCAGCAGGTGAACATAACCTCGACGGCCGATGAGCTAGCCATCAGAGGGAACGGTCATACCTTTGTGTTTGATCAAACACGAGGCGTCCTCACCCGGTGGTCCGCTGCTGGCGCTCTGCTCTTGCAAGCAGACCCAGCCACGGGCGCCGCCATCCTCCCATCCGTCTGGCGACCACCAACCGACAATGACCAACGAGCTTCGCTTGCCTACTGGCGTCGTTTCGGTGCTGACTCTCTTACCACACAACTCCGATCTATCGAGGTCTCTCCACCAACCCAGGAAGGTGTCCGTGTGGCCATCACAACCTTCCACACCCCTCCTGTGCTTGACTGGGGATTGCTTGTCCATGCAACCTA
Source organism: Mycothermus thermophilus (assembly GCF_041956435.1). Lineage (NCBI taxonomy): Eukaryota > Fungi > Ascomycota > Sordariomycetes > Sordariales > Chaetomiaceae > Mycothermus > Mycothermus thermophilus. Next base: position 3,563,515 of record NW_027191427.1, read on the forward strand.
TTTCGTTTCGCCAGGTCGTGGGACACTTACCCTCCTGGTCCATGTCTCTACCCTTCATACCCCTCCCCATGGGACATTCCCGCCGAAGCATATACCACGGATCGGACTCAACCTCCGGTTGTCCAAGGCGCTTGACAAAGTCGACTGTAAGTTCAAACTGGGTCTCCTGATCAAAAAGTAGGTTTGCTGACCACCTTTATCCCACAGGGTTCGGCCTTGGACCAGGCGAGTCATACCCGGACAAGCGCAACGCGCAGCGGATCGGTATCTGGCGGGACTTTTCTGTCGACGATCTGCACACGCCCTACGATGTTCCCCAGGAAGGCGGAAACCGCATGGACACTCGATGGGTCACGGTCCGCGACTCTTCGGCTGTGGGAGCCGGACTGCGAGTCACGCCCGCGCCTCCCGCACAGTGGTCGAGCGAGCGCGATCGCGACTTCAGCTTCCGGGTCAGCCGGTACAGCGACAAGACGATCGAGGAGGCGCGGCATCCGTGTGAGTTGGTGGGGAGAGAGGAGGAGGCGACGCTCATGAGGTTGGATGTGAAGGTTGCGGGTGTTGGAACGGAGGCGTGCGGACCGGGGGTGAGGGAAGACTTGAAGGTGCCGGTTCCTGGGAAGGAGGGGGTGAAGTTTGGGTTTGTGTTGGAAGCGTTGGGGGTGTGAGTTGTGGGTGGGTTTGGGAGGATGATCGTGAGGTTGAGATCGTCCTCCGGTCCATGGCTTGAGCGCCTGAGGAACAGGGTGTTAACTGAACTGACTGGACAACATGATATTGGAGGTTATTGGCATCTAGTTAGGCATTGGGGATCGATATTACTGGAAAGTTAGACAGCGCAAGAGAGGGTATGAGTAGGTGCCTGTCTTCGGAACAACTGGTTTTATCTGTCTTACCACTGACCACAGTGTCAGAACAGCATAGAACAGCGAGGCCCTTGTTTACGAATGTGAGCTCCATAGACACTCAGTTGCCACAATGAAGAAGAAATATAAACAAAATGAGACTCATCATTCCATAAGCATCATGACAGCGGTCATGTCCAGTCGTTAACAAAATCCAAAAAAGAGGTATCCTTGTCTGCCAACCTACCTCCGACGAGCCCCATCGTCAAGCCATAAATCATGTCAATCAGGTATCCAAAGGTATCTTCGAGGGTCATCGAGTGAATCCAAGCTCTATCATCCAAGCACTCCCTCAACTCCGCCATCCTGCACCCCATAAAAGCCACCAACTCGAGATCTTATCCATGCTCATGCAACAAACAGCGCATGGCTCGACTCACCTCACTTCTCCAGCCTCTGCTTGCTCAGCTTGTACGCGACGTCGACCGTGCCGCCTTCAAGCCAGTCGTTCATCAGCACCACGAGGTGCTCCAGCTCAACCGTCTTGAGGACGTTATCGCGGACCTGGGCCAACGTCAGCAGCACGAAAAGCATTTACCACACCGAGGAAAGATACTCACCCAAGGCAAAATCTTATGATCACAAACCCCCTTGGTCGCCATCAACACACTCGTCGTCTCCCCCGCCCCAATCACCGAATACGCCACTGCCTTGGGGATATTCGACGGCGTCGCCTGGCACTGGATATTCACAAACGCCTTGCCCCTCTGCTTATCCTTGGCCAACACCCCCGGCAGCGACCTGAGAATACTCTCCCCATCCAACGTCGCGTAGGTATCATCCCCGTACGTGGACAAGGAATCCACGCTATCGAGCATGATCAGCCTCTTCCTATCCCTGCGCAGCTCCGCCACGGTCCGACGGCGCATGTCGTCTAGGTTCCCCGCCACGATGTCCGATCCGCGCAGCGCGTCGTCGAGGTGCTTGCGCTTTTCTTCTGCGGTGGGCGGGGCGCAGACGTCGGTGGGGACGCCGTCCCAGCGCAGCTGCACGACGATGATCTCGGCCGGGTGGGACTTGAGGAAGTTGACGACGCCTTTCAGGAACGCGTCGTACGCCATGCCCGGGATCGCGCTGTGCTGGAAGTAGTGCCGCTCGGCGGGGGTCAGGGCGCCGGTGGGGAGTACCGCGCGATGGCATCGCGCCGGGCGGAACTCGAAGTAGCGTGCCCCGAGGCGGAGGAGGGTCTCGAGGGAGTCCTTTTGCGTGATGGCCAGGCTGAAGATGATGTTGGGTGCGAGCAGGGCGATGGCGCGCCCCGCCAGCGCGTCGGTGAGGGCCGAGAGGTATTTGTTGTTGTGGATGAGCTCTGCGACGATGGCGCCGCCGACTTTTTTGAGGATGGCGTGCGTGCTGTCCATGGTGTTCATGCCCACGTCGTGCGGGGAGGGAAGGACGAAGCGGGTGAAGGGTTTCTTTTCGAGTGGGGAGCCCGGAGGGGCGAGGTCGCGGATGTAGTTCTCGTAGATGGGTGTGACGGTGACATAGCATTGATGGCGGTTGGGGAGTCTGCGGAGGAGGCAAGATGGTGTGAGTTGGGAGGGTTCACTGGATTCTGGGATGGTAAGGATGGTCCTTACAAGCCATGGCCCGGGCCGGCTTCGTAGAGGCCGTAGCAGACGGCGAGCTTGTTCTCCCAAAAGATGGATGGGGTCTGGGCGATGACCTCCATGGTACCGCCGCTGGCGTTTCCGGTCAAGGCATTGACGTTGATCCATTGCTCCGTGACCAGCTTGTTGTTGTGGAAGACCTTGAAGGTGAAGCGGCCACGCTTATCCAAGAAGCTGGAGATAGCCTTGGCGTCGACCTCCATGGAGACCTTGTGGAAGCGGTTCAGTTCGGTAAGTCTGACATCGTGTTTGGGCACTGACACCTCAATGGCGCTGCCCGGCACGGCGAGGTAGGCGTAAACATCGACTCCTGGTGTGCAAGTTAGAGCGGTGGCCAAAGACGGTTGGGATTGAACATATCTCATATGAGATGTTCTTGTAGGACATCTCACTCAACTGACCTTTACTTGGCATCTTTGACGATCTTGAGGTTCTTCAACCCACGATGTGTGTATGTACTTCACTCAGGGGCTTCGATGGCTTCAAATTTTCGGGTTGTCTGGTTTGAGGTAGTTTGGCGATTCAGGAGCAAGTCTGGCTCCTTCTGACAAACAACCCGGAACCTGGAGCCCAACCGCTGAGTGAGATCCAAGTGTTTCATGAGGTTGGGGTCTCGGGTTCAGCTCACCTTCTCCACCCCGCCGCGAGGCTCCGGCGTCCCCATCCAGCTGTGTTGATCGGCGACTCTCAGGGCCACTCACGGGCTGGAGACATGACTGGCGCCGGCGCCACCGGGATGCGGGGTCGACCTCAGCGGCAGCAATGCGGCGTGGGGGCGGAGCTGTGTCAATTGGGAGTCTCCATCTTGCACGGCGGATGACGGGTGCGACGACAAAATGAACGGCCTCAATTTTGGAAACTCTAATGCTGGTGGAGGAAGATGCGTTATTGAATGGCTAGGGTGAATCTCAGGGACTGCATCCATCTGTTGAACCTGAAGAACGGAAGGGCCTTCAGGTCTTGGGATTCACATGGCCTGACGTTGCGCTGTGTTGATGTTGGCAATTGTTTCCCAGCAACACATCGTGGATACGCGGGCAGTGAAGACTGCCGGGATACTTTTTTGTAAAAAGGTATTTGGACATCTAAGTTCCGTGTTTCCTAATCATGATGGGAAGTGTCAAGCATGGGAGGTTCGAGTCTTGTGTTTGAGCGATGCGTACTCCGTATGTGCTATAGTTTGCAGAAGCTGGCCCTACACCTCACTTGCAGAACAATGACATTCTTCAGGAACGGGCTCGGCTCAGCCCGCTGCTGTGGTGCGTCAGCATGTGATGTGGGTAACCTTATTATGCTTAACGATACTTCCTGCGCCAGGAACCGACATGCCGACGGCGCTTTGACTGGACCTTGTGCATCTGTTGCTTGTGTCATCATGCAGAGATCGACTGTTTGTCCAAGCCACGCACCTACATCAAAACTACCGGATGCCGTTATGCCTCGCCGCAACCATGATGGGAGTGCGGATTCCATGTAGCTTTTTTGACTGTAGTCGTGCGCATCCCTTGCAAGATTTTAGTCATGGCGAGCCACAGGAATAAGTACACGTTCGAAGAGGCGGGGAGTGGCGCACGCCGAAGACGACCGCGGGAACGGTCTTGGCTTGCCGGCCAGCATCACAACCAAAACTAGCCTCAACTTCTTTCATCCGTTCTAGACATGACATCATTTGAGGGCCACCCTCGCTCCCGACATGAGGCTCATGCATCGCCTCTAAGAGCATCCTGTACTTGAAACCATGATCTAGAAACCGCCGGATGCCATGGCCGACGACAGGTTATCCGCACGGTCCTTCTCAACTCAGCCGACCCCTCAGTCCTCCTACTTCTCGCCTGCAGGCCAGGTTACCGCAACCCCGGACACCTCCGGAGGTTGGATAGGCAACTCCGGGACACCATACAACGAGGATGTGGAAATGTGTCAACCGTGTGATGTTCCGCCGATACCCTCATTTCCCGTACCCGGGGTGCACTATCATCAAGTTAGGCCACCGCCTGTTCATCCTGGATATTCACAGACGCCCTCATCTTACGCGGATTCATACACAAGTCACGGCCAGTGTATGGCAACATGTGAACCAGCCCAGGAGTATCAAGACATGTATTATGACACCTCTATTCGTACAGACCGTCATCCTCAAGCAACATCACAACGACTGGGGACAACACCAACATCAACATCACCGCCAATACAAAACCCAAGTTCTCAACCATACTATCACACGACATCACAACCACCTGCAACAAGGTCAACGACAACCCTAACTCTGGACTCGACATCTCAACAACCCTATCACCCACCATCACAACAACCGTCTGGGCCAACATCCACCTCATCGCCAACACTCAACCTCACAACATCTCAACAACACCAACTCAACAACCCCAACCCCCATCGTACAGTCAACCAGCAATCGACCCAACAAATCCAAATCCCCCCCTACGGCTTCTACTCCGCCCCTTCAGCCCTCACCTCCTCCTTATCACCACTCGAAGCCGTGTCCACACCACCGCCTCCCCCTCCACCGCCGCCGCCATCATCAGAGCCCGAATACCTCTCCTCCGCCAAAACCGCCCAGAAACTTCGCAAACTTCTCCAAGCCGTCCCGGAGCTGGACCCACGCTTATACAACGTCGGCGAGGTGACGAATCCAGGAGGACCCGAAGGAGAAGGAGAAAGAGAAGGAGGACGACGACGAGAACCGGACGAGCCACCCCTGCGCGGCAACACCCCGAGCACCCCGCCGTCCCACGTGCCTGCGGAATATCGGCATCTTCATCATCATCCACCACCACCCCCAAACCGCGACCCGGCGGCGACGATGCTCTTGAAACCGCGCCGCGAGATCTCCGAGGAGCAGGTGAGGAGGAGTAATGACTTGCACGTCGCCCTGTCGGATAATTTTAAGGGCCTGGTTGGGGGGTTTAAGACGCTTTGGGAGAAGCCGAGCTAGATGACCCGAAGAGACCGCTGCTTCGGGGTGTCTAAGTATTAGGTTCCTGTATGTGCATAAGTACATGTCTCTTGAAGAGGTAGAGGGGTGTAATAATATCAGGGGTCAAGGTCGTGGTTATTGGGTATAGATTGACACGATGTCCTTCATGAGTTATGAGAGGGCATATGTCATAGAACTTCAGTCCCGAGACAAAATGATACCTCTAGTACGCTATTTGCTTGCTTCAACGCTCTCTTCTTCATCAGGTCATCGGGTCATGTCTTAAAACAATGTGACGTCAAACGTGACACATGCCTCAACCATTGCCGCGTCTCACAAGATCTCGTCGATGGATTCATCCCCAAACCCCGAGCCGGGTCTGTTGTGTATCGTGCCACGAAGCACCGCATCGGCCAAAAGAGCGGATGTCACTGACATGCTCAGGCGTGGATCGACACACTCCCGACGGTCCCTACATGGGATAATTATACTATCCTCTCCTGGGCTTGTCATTGTGCAAGGCGATTCGACTCACGCAAGGGTTGGGATCGAATGCTGATCACCTTTCGCTGTCAGGGAGACTGAGGGAGCCGAACTGCGCATCATAACCGGGAGGGGACAATGAAGACAGGGCAATGCAGAGGGTATTCAACATTACGTCTAAATCAGGTATGTACTGGACGGTCGGCGCTCAAACAAGCCAAAAGGAAAACATTTCACAGACATCTCATGATAGGTCGGCATCCAGCCGCTCCCAAGACAAGAAAATCATGCAGAAATATGTAAATATTGCCACACAAAAACCCAAATACTCACAAAAGGCTAAGCCCACCCCCCAGGCCTGGATGTCTTGTCACATGTAGCCATGAGGAGCATCACGAAAAAAAAACCCTTATCCAAAACCCCCCCAAAATACTTTTAGTGGTAGCCGACGTAAACCTTGATCGTAGTCTTCCCTGGCGCAATGTTGAGGCCAATGCCGTCTTCGGCCTCCATGCCCCTGATGTAGGCGTTGTCAGCCCTGCCGCCGGGCCAGATGGTGGAGTCGACGCCGCCCTCGGACATGCGGCAGCCGGGAACGTCCATGTCGTAATGCATAGCGACGAGAGCGGAGCAGTCAGCACCCGACCAGCCGTTGTTGCTGGAGTTTTCAAAGTCGAACTCGGCCCAGACGCCAGCCCATTGGCCGTGAGGGGTCTTGGGAATGCTGCCGGGGGCGAAGGCGCAGACACCCTGGGTGTTCTTGTCGGCGACGACGGTCTTGGTCTCGCCGGGAGCGAGAGTGAACCGGAGAGGAGTCTGGCCGGACATTTCGAACATGCCCGTCAAGCTCTTGCCGTCAGCGCCGATCTTGTTGGCGCAGATAACCTCGTAGGGCTCCGAAGCGACGTTGATGTACTCCTGGACGTAGCGGTACTTGTGGGCGATATTGTTGGGAACGAGCATCAGGTTCGAGTTCCACGGGCAGCCGTTGGCCATGCCCAAGTTGCCAACGAAGTGGATCTGCTCTATGGTGACACGCTTTGACTTGGCAGCGGCCGTGTTGCTGCCGCAGAAGGGAATGTATTCGTCCGACGGCTTCTCCTTCTCCTTCTCCTTCTTGGGCTCAGCGGCCTTGGTCGGGGTGACGGCGGCGGCAGCGACCTCGGGGGCGGCGGTGGTCTTTGTGGGTGGCTTCTGGTGGACGTTCTTTATGTGAACAGCCTCGCCTCGCCTGTGGTGGTGAGCGTGGTGGTTGTGGGCCAGCCCCGAGGGGTGGGCAACAGCGCCCAGGGCGCCGACGAGGAGCAGAAGGTTGGTGAGCTGCATTTTGGAGTGGTTCTTTTGAGTCCTAGATCCGGGCCCTTTGTCTATCCAAAATCGTAGCTGTAGTCGTAGATGTCAAGACGAGATGACTGTTGGCGAGATGGTCGATCGTAAGCCAGCGCCTGCTGACGGTCCCAAACGAGCTGTTTATTTTCGGCTTCGACGAAAGGAACGACGCGGTCAATCGTGACGGAGACAAGCTCCTGGGTGCGAAAGAGTGTGTCGCGCAACGACGGGGTGTAAAAGAGCGAACTGAGACGCAAAGATCTCGAAAAGAGCGGACGAAGCGCGAAAACGCGTTGGGGAAATCAGATGTTGGTGGAAGAAGGGAGAGACGGAGTCATTTTGGGGGAGAAGTAGGAGAAAATGGGTTCGCAGGGCCCAAGCGGCCAAGAGACCCTGAATGAGGGAGCAGGGGTGGTAAAATGAGCCGAGACCCGTTGTTTCCCAAATTGGGCCCGGCAGCCGCTGAGCTAAGTCATGGTTCCTGGGCGACGCACCTTCCAGACTCTGGTCCCTGAAAATTGCCTCGAGCCGAGTGGACCAACCTCTGTGCCAAGAGTGGACCCCTGTCAGGGACACACGGCTTGTGATTGGATGGTGGCCTCTTCGGAGCTGCCATTTGTTTTCATGCTTGGAGCAACAAGAGCACTCAACTTGACGATGTGCCGCTTCATGCAAAGGGAAGCACGCCACGTGGTGGGCATTTTCCCGGCAGTGGACGGGAGTTGCGCTGTGGGAAACGGAGTGTTTGTGTTCACTGCTTTCTCTCACAGATTCCCTCATGACTGACAGCTTCAACACAAGTGATCAACACAACGCAGTGAACAGTGCAGCGCTGAGCAGAGACGCGATGGGCATCAGGGGCAACGACGCCATCCGCGCACTGACGGATTGGGCGACATCTAGAAGTTGAAAAACTGGGGCATGTCGCAGTGTCTGTCGCTCTCCTGACCCAAGCGGTCATGGCTGGGCCCTTGGCTTGTTTCTTTGTTTCGTCTCGGTTGCAGCGAAGAATGGGTTGCTGTTGGCGAACTTGTTTTTTCACTTCACCGCTCGCATCCATCACCTCCCAGATCTCTCTCTCATGCGAGGCTGACGCTGTATCTTGGGCCAGATCTTTTCCTTGTGCCGACCGCAAGCCTGTTCCCATCTGGCTGGGGACAAGGCCTCCGGCGTTTTCAGTGGGAACTCTGCTCTTCCTCAACAGCAGAGATGTTGATAGTCATAATTACCCAATGAGCCTGGAAACTAAGGACCTACAACAGAAGCGTATGAATGAAAGAAATGATAAAATGAAAATGCCGTTGAAAACCCTCATCTCGGGAAATCGAGATCGATCTCACTGCTGCATCCGATTCTGGGTCAAAGCAACGTCAACTGTCCGGCTCCACCCATCCACAACAGCGCCAAGCTTTGATCCCCGCAACGGCGATCCAATTCTTTGCAGCACAACACCAAAAAAGCCCGACCCAAGGACAGGGACCACAAGGCCAACGACAAACGGTGTCCCACGCAGCGTACGGAGTATTGCTCTGGTCATTGTCACACACAACCTGCCTCGAACGAACAGGGGAGACCAAGCGCCCCTCGTCTAGCCTGCACAAACGGCCCGGCTTGCCGCTCGTGCGACCGATATCAAAGATCAAAGACCTTTTCCGACGGCACCCCGCGGCCTCCTCGACAAGGCTGCCCCGCGATACCGAGGGCGCCTGGCAACCTGTAGACACCGCTCCCCCAAAGCCCCGATCCCCGTCTAAACAGCTCGTACAGCCAACCGCCAACCATGCCTCTCGACACATCCACCTACAGCCTCGCCCTCCTCCGGGTCGACGGCCGGCGCTGGAACGAGCTGCGCCGTGTCCATGCCCAAATCCGCACCCAGGCCGCCGCCGACGGCTCCAGCTACCTAGAGATGGGCAACACCAAAGTCATGTGCGTCGTGACTGGGCCTAGTGAGCCGGGTCCACGCCGGGGAGGTGTTGCGACCGGAACTGGCGGTGGTGGTGGAGCAGGAGGTGGTGGCGGTACAGTTGGAAGCGGAGGGAGCGCCGAGATCGTCGTGAGCATCGTCATCGCGGGGTTCAGTTCAATTGATCGCAAGCGGCACGGGAGGAATGACAAGTACGTTTAGTCCCCATCCTCCCTCCTTCCCTCCCTTACACCATGATGACATGACATGACATGACATGCTAACATGCTCCCTCAACTACCAGACGAACCGCCGAACTCCAAAGCACCGTCGCCAATGCCCTCGCCGCCAGCCTACACACCCACCTCTTCCCGCACAGCCAGATCCACGTTTCCCTGCACGTCCTCTCACAGGACGGCTCGCTCCTCGCGGCGCTTATCAACGCCGCCACGCTCGCCTGCGTTGACGCCGGCATCCCCATGGCCGACTACGTTGCGGCCTGCACGGCCGGCTCGACATCCACCTACGCCGCCAACGACGAAGGCGCCGACCCGTTGCTGGACCTCAACCACCAGGAAGAGCAAGAGCTGCCGTTCTTGACGGTGGCGACGCTGGGCGAGTCGGATCGGGTCGTGGCCCTCGTGTGCGAGAGTCGTGTCCAGTTGAGCAGGTTGGAAGGGATGTTGGCGGTGGGCGTGGATGGGTGTAAGCAGGTGCGCGAGATTTTGGATCGGGTGGTGAGGGAGAAGGGGAGGAGGATGATTCTGGAGGGAACGGTTGAAAGGGGAGTTGGGTTGGACGATATGGAGGTTGATTAAAGGTTGTCGGATGGCGCTTGGGGTCTTAATGGGAATTCGGAATGAACAAGGAAAAGTCAACGGGCAAGATATCCAGGTGAGAGGTTTGGTTTTCGCTATTTCTCCTTACTACCTACGTCACCAGCTGAACGCCGGTGTGGTTGCTTTTTGAAACGAGATGAAAATGCAGCAAACATATCCCAGAGACTGCGCCAATGATGCCCTCGCTAACCACAAACGCAAGACCAGTTTTACACGCAATATACAATGCGCACACATACGCGCCCCTCATCTCCACTTTACAGCTCGTCATGCGAAGTCTCCGGCTCAACGGACGGCTCTGATGCCTGAGTTGAAGCAGTCTCCGACTGAGCAGCTGCCTCGCTGGCTTCCGGAGTCGCGGTTGTGGCCTCCTCAGACGTCGAGGACGCAGCCTCCTCCACAGAAATGGCAATCAGACCCTCGGGCAGCTTCTTCTTGACGCCCTCGCTCAGGCGAATGGCATCAATCCAGCTCTCAACACTCTCCACCCCGAAATCGGCCGCATCGTAGTGGCGCCACCAGCCGCGACGGGCGTTGACAGCAATAATCTCGACGTCGCGAGCGGGAAGGTCCAGAGCCTTGAGCAGAGAAGCAGCGCCCTCATTGCTGGCCGGCACCTCGTAGAAGGGGAACAGCTTGCGCTTGCTCTGGGCGTGCTTGAAGGCCAGCTGGGACAGGCTCTCGAGGCCCTTGCGCGCCTTCTCACTGCCACCCTCGGGGACAAAGGCCAGGACGCAGGTGTGCGACTTGTCGGTCAGGCACTCCTTGATGAGCTTTTCGTGGGTGTTGATGGAAGGGATGGGGAGGGCGGTTTCGACGATGACGGGGACTTCTTGGGTCGGGGCGGCGGACTCGGTGGTGGAGGAGGTGGGCTTGCTGGAGGAGGAGGCCTTGGACTTGGAGCTAGTCGAGTCCTTGCTCTTCTTCTCCTTGGAAGAAGCCTTGGGAGGCGGACACTCGGGGTTCGGCTGGCCGGCCTGGGAGAGGAACTTGACGATGGCGTCCTTCTTGAGCTCGCCATCGTAAACGACGTGAGGGGCATCACCGCCGGGCAGAAGGATCAGAGTAGGGAACTTAGTGATGCCGAACTTCTCGACCGCCTTGGTCTCCTTGTTCCGCACCTGGCCGATCTGGATAACGTCGGAGAAATCGATAGCGATGGCCTTGAGCAGGGCCGATGTGGTGCCCTTCTCAGTGAAGAGGATTGCCTTGGGGGAATCCTTATTCTCGGACAGGAACTTGTCGAGCGTCTTGTCCTCGATGCGTGTGACGTAATTGTTGATGTTCTGGACGACCGCCTCGACGATGGCGCTGGCCGTTCGCTGGCCCTGGTAATCTTGGACGAAGGGCTTGCCGCCACCCTTCTTGGGGCGCACAATCTTGAGCGTGGGGAAACCTTGCACGCCCATCTGGCCGCACAGCGGCTTATTAGCGTCATCGTCGCAGTTGACGGCAGCCACCTTAGCGAGGCCCTCGAGGTTCTTGGCTGCCTTCTCGTAGGCCGGCTTGAGGTTCTGGCAGTGGCCGCACCACGGGGCATAGAACTCGACGACCTAGAGGTCGAGTCAGCTACAATTGACGGGGCGCGCCGTTCTCTTCTCGGGTCAACTCACTGAGGTGTAGTTGCTCTTGTTGATCAGCCGATCGTAGTCCTTGGCATCAACCTGCAGGACAGGTGACTTCTTGGTGTACAGGCCGGCTTGAGCCGATGGCAGGGCCGACAGCAGGGCCACTGCCACGGCACAGAGAGAGTGATGGTGCATGATGGACGGATTGAAGCTGAGCTTGGTCTAGAGGGGGGAGGAGCAGTTACGGGAAGATGGTCACAAAGCTGCGGGGCGGGAAGCAAGTGGAGGGATAGAGCCTCAATGGCGGCTAGCAATTCATCGATTGGAATCTGTAAGTCAGGATATCCCGTAAGTGTCCGGGCGCACCGGATCTTATCTAGTTGTCGTATGGTGAGGACGAGAGGTAGAGTTCAAGCTGGCATTTTTCCGACTTTGGCAAAAGAACACATTGTCCAATCCATGAAATGCAATCATGTTTTGGTGATGGAGAAGGCGCCAGAAACACGGAAAGATGGCCCAAGCTCCCGGCAGATGGTGGGGCAACCAGGCAGCTGTGCCGCTGTCTGGAGGTCTTGGCGGCGGGATCAAGCACCCTGACCCGCCCAACTGACACCTCCTGGCGCCACCTCTCCAACGGCCGAGACAACGACGAGTGTCTGTGGAGAGGGCGAGGCTCCCACACCAGGGCGCAAGGCTGACGACAACTCCGACGACCTGCCTCGGCTTTCTTGGGCTGCCTGGCCTGCTCCGACTGCTGTCTGCGAGAACTTCGTCCACATATCCGTCGACCTTCGTCTCCAACCTCGTTGCCGGTCCCCGCCATGGCCGACTCCGTCCCCGCGGCCCTTCGCCAGGCCGACATCAATATCTGGAAATGCGCCACCAAAGGCGCCCAGCTGCGCACTGTCAAGCCGATCATGGCGTATTGGTGTACGTCGACTCGGTACTCGTGAGGACTGGCCGTATGTCTGACCCTCGCAGGCGAGTACTGGGCTGTCAACCAGATCCTAGCCAAGGGGCTGCACACGACCAACCAAGAGATCCTCGAGTATACAAAGACCCTTATGGATGACCTGGAAAAGGTGCGGATACTTCATTGTTCTGGGGTTTTCAGTTACAACCACACTGACCGTCCACCTCAGACGAAGTCCGAGTATGCGAACGAGGCCGCTATCGCCGACGACGCCGCAGCCCAAGCCTACGTTGAGCAGTTTGCCCAGGAAACACTCGATCGAGCGGAGCGCGTTATCAGGGCAAACCGGGTGACTCAGTATGCTTGACTGCGTATCTCCATGCGTGTTCCTGTCAGCACTAACATGAACTAGGCAAACCGCCACCACCTTTGATGCCGCCGCAACCTTTTTCCACGTCGCCAACGTTTGGGGCCCCATCGACCAGGAGACGCAGCAAAAGATCAAGTACGCAAAATGGAACGCGGCGCGGATAATAAAGTCGATCAAAGAAGGGAAGGACCCCAACGAGTCAAATCCGAAGAGAGAGGAGATCCCGCCCGTCGAGCAGCCAGTCCCGGACGCGCCGGGCGCCGCGGCGCCAAATGCCCCCGACACAGCCGCAAAGAGGCCGAGACCCGTGACAGTCGAGGAAGTTCCGGATGCCGACCTTCTCAGGGACGCAGCTGGTGTCTCGTTGCCTCACAGCCCCACGGCCCCCTCTCCCCTCTCCGATGCCGGTCCCCAACTTCCTGGTGTTCCCTCCCACCTGACCCAGCCATCGCAATCCGACGTGTTCGCTCCTGCTCCCTCGATATCGCCCGTTTCTGATCATGCCGCACATCCTCCTCCTCCGCCGCCGCCAGAACTGCCTGGGCCGCCGACAGGGTTGGCAGCCCCCCAACCAGCCAGCCTAAACCCACCACCCACAGCGCCTGCACCATGGTCTCAGCCCCCGCCTCCTGCGAGCCCAACCCACAGCGCCGCCAGCTTCTATCGCCAACCTCCTACTCCTCCATCGGTGCCACCGTCCAACTTCTCCACCAGTCCGCCGGCGGCGCCAGCATTCTCTGCTAGTCCCCCAACTGTACCGGCGATACCACCGCCCATCCCTCCCAATAATCCCTATTTCCCTTCAGCTGTGTCGCCGCAGAACCTGGCGACGCCATCAGCGCACCTCCCTTCCGCGCCTCCGCCGGCGGCCGCGCCCGTCCCCGCTCCGGCCCCGGTCGGTTACTCGGCTCCACCACCTGCTCCGCCTCCGCAACCTTCAAGATTTACAACGGACGAGGCGAATATGGTGCAAGCGCAGAAGCATGCAAAATGGGCTATTTCTGCGTTAAATTTTGAGGATGTGCCGACGGCGGTTAGGGAGTTGAGGAAGGCGTTGGAGTTGCTTGGGGGGTTGTGATGAGGAATGAATGAGCAGAGGAGTGGATGGATGAGTAGATGTAGATACGAGTAATGATGAACGGTATCAATGAATCATTGAGGGGATCTACTTTATTACGAGTTATGTTTCTGGGTACTGTCTTTGCCGGGTCTGCACATTGTTGATGTTATCATCCTGTATGGGTGTTGTTGATGTTGGTTGCTGGGGCACATAATGCCACTGAATCCACAACCCAGAGTAAACAAATCTCTGTGGTCAACGCACGAGGCCGAGCATGACCCAGAATATCGAAGACACTTTCGTGAATCCCAAAATACATTGTTTCCAGTGATTAAATTCACGTTCCAATTCATTATGTGAGCAGGTCGTTAGCAGTGTGAATGAGACGAAATGAAGAGTTACATGTGGTCAAGGGCAAACAGCGTGAACCACAGTCACACTTAACTCCTCCACTGAGCTTCAAATACTTCCTGAGACAGTAAACTCCAAAAAGAACCTTCGAAGATTAAAGGCCCAAACTTTATACCCCAGGAGGAAGCAGAAAACGTTGACGTGACATCGTCATGGACCTGGTCGGTGTGAGAATTAGAGACCCGTTCGGTGTCCACGAGGAGTAAACAACCAAGCGATGTAATGACTTGGTGCTAGCAACCGTGAGCGCATTGACATGAGGAGGGTAGAGGAGATCGAATCCGTGATTTCTGTTTCCAGGCAGGGTTTGGGGTTCTCCTCGGTCACCCGGAGTCGGAGGGGTCAGGCCTCAACACCGAGGATCGCAGGAAGGAGGGCTCCCGTGCTTTCCTGAATTTCTTTGAACCTAAACCTAAAGCTCAGGTCCTGTATCGGAGGACTTCCGGGTTGTTGCCTAAGCCCTGAAGTTTTTCCGACCTAGAGGGTAGAAGCCGACTCTCGAGGTTTTTCCGAGACGCGTTCCTCCTGGTTCTTCTTCCTCTCTCACTGCCAAATTACTTCCATCTCCTCAAACCTTTCCACTCACTACCACCTCGGTGATCACCATTCATATCCTTCCTTCAGCCCTCCATTCATTCAACAAGTTCACAACTGACAACACCGTTGTTTCTATCACCGGCGACAATGTTGTCGCTCCTCCCCGCCCTGTTCCTCATGGGCGGGGTCGGTGGCCACATGGTCATGAACACGCCGACCCCGTTCAACCTTGACACCGAACCTTTCCTTCAGGTCAATCCTCTGAATGGCATCAAAAATCCCTACCCATGCCAGAACAAGTTCAGCTTTGCCGAGCGTACTCCTGTCGTTGCTGGCACCACGACCCTTGTCAATTTCACCGGTGGTGCCCAACATGGCGGTGGCTCGTGCCAGTTCAGCATCACCTACGATGAGCCCGTCAACGGTGGTGACTGGAACAAGTCGGCTCGCTTCATGACCATCTACACCATCATCGGTGGTTGCCCGGCAATCTTCACGGATGAGACTCAGAACCTTCCTGCCATCGCGGCAGACAAGAACATGCGTCAGGACAGCAATCATTGTAGCAATGACTCGGGTCTCGACTGCATTCGTCAGTTCATGATTCCCATTCCGAAGTTGTAAGTGAACTCTCTTGCCGACTTCATGATTGAGACTCATGACTAACACACTCAAGCCTCAAGAACGGCCCGGCTACCTTCGCCTGGACTTGGTTCAACAAGATCGGTAACAAGGAGATTTACATGTAAGATGTCGCGGAACCAGAACTCCATCACAATACCATGCTGACCAGCCGGGACTTGCAGGAACTGCGCACCTGTCTACATCACCGGTGGTACAGAGAATGAGAAGCAGATGGCTGATCTGCCCGACATCTTTATCGCCAACTACCATGATGACCCGGACGTTCCCAACTGCGACACAGGCACCAATCTCGAGGCCGTCGTACTCAACATCCCTAACCCCGGGCGTTACGGTCGTGTCCTTCAGAATCCCACGGATCCCTCCATCAAGCCAGCCAATTACTGCCCCCAGATCCCGGCTGCTTCGTTGATTCCAACGTTCGAGCCTGATCCGATTGTCGCGGAACGTGATGCTGCCGGGGAGACCAACATCCCCACCGACGGGCCTGTCTTCACGCCTACTTGCACCGGCCACGCCCCTCCGATGCCCACTTTCACTGGGATCATCACCACGGTGATGGAGAATGTTACTCTTACTCCTATCTTCACGGGCACCATTGGGCCTGACGTCAACGAGGCTGCTGTGACTTGCACCAAGTCGCAGAGCTCGGAGACCACCGTTGATCTTGAGTTCACCGGCAGGCCTAGGGACTTTTACCACAACGATGGTCACGGTGATCATTCTTCGACGACCGTCACACCCATTATTGTCGTGAGCAGCCTTCCTTTTGGCGAGGACCCGAACACAACTACGACGGGTAGTCCTGAGATCACCCCTCCCCCAGCCAGCACGAGCGCGCCTGTTCTCTTTACGCTCACGACCTTTCCCCTTGGCCATCCGCCAGTCAGCCATGGGCCTCGCAATGTTGCCTACAAGTGCGATTACAACGGCCAGATCATCTGCTACAGTGAGACGGTCTACGGCGAGTGCACTTGGGGTGTGGCTGCCGCCGGGCCTGTGCCGAAGGGCTTCAAGTGCAAGGACGGGAGGCTCAAGCCTCAGGACGATGATAATGTCCGCCGCGCAGATGCTGATTTTGAGGGCAATGATCGTACAGTTCACGACATGCCTGCTGAGGACGATCCGAACAACAAGGACAAGAAGAAGCCCAAGCCACCTGTTCCGTCACCCAGCCCCAGGAATCCCTTCAATGGCAACGAGAAGCGCGCCGAGGGCGATCCGAACAACAAGGATAAGAAGAAGCCCAAGCCGCCCGTCCCGTTGCCCAGCCCCAGGAACCCCCGGGACATCAGCCTCGGCCGCAACCGCTTCCTGCCGAACGGCACCACCACTACTACTGCCGCGTGGGCGCACCCCGTCCCGACAGGATATCCCTACAACCCGCCCCGCGGCGATGCCGTTCCTTGCATTTTCCAGGGCGAGCTGATCTGCTTCAACTCCACAGCCGTCGGTCACTGCAACAACGGCTGGGCGGTGCCCCATATCCTGCCTGAGGACAGCCTTTGCTTCCGCGGGAGGATTATTCCCAAGCCCAAGGACCAGGTGAACGGGTTCGAGCCCAAGAATCCCGGTCCTGGCTTTACCAGCAAGGCGAAGCGTCAAAGCTGCTGGACCTGTACCCAGCCAACTATAGTTGCGGTTGCTGACCCCCAGCCCACGGACCAGGAGGATGGGTTCAAACTTGAGAATGCTGGCCCTAGCTTTATCACCAAGGTGAAAGGTCAGAACTGCACCATGCCGACCATCGCCGCTGTGGCTGAGCCTCAGGACCAGGTGGCTTAAGGTGTTTGGCAGAATATCTAGATAGAGAGGCGCACTCTGCATCCTGCGGAGTTGCGCAAGGCATCTCGGGGAGTGGATTTTAAGAGGATGTGGGTTGAAGATTCCCATTTTCCTGTGTATCATAGATCATGTTCATGGCAATGCGAGGCGTTCAGAGCAAAAAGGTGGGAGGTTTTAGACGGGCAGATACAGGACTGAAGCAATTCACGGTGTTTTACCCACAAACCACCTGTTCTGGCGATCAAGTCGTGCAACGTAGAGACGAGCCCAAGTACCCGTAGTCCGTGTTGATCTCTTGGCCTCGATTTCAACACCACTGACTTTGTCCATTCCCATCAGAAACGATGTGGTGTGGCACAAGGCGGCATAATAAGTGAGAAACGCACATTCGGGTGGATGTGAGTAGCCGCCAGTGCTCTGGACGGAATGGCAACAGTGGATCTTACACTATGCAACTCATAAGACGGCATGGTATTTGGATGTGAGAGTCGTATCATCATGGACATGCATGCTCGCATGTTCAATTTGTATTTGTGGCTGCACCGACGCACCATCCCACCGGAACGCCTAGTCATACAAGGTCCCGTCCGGCAAGAGAATGCCGAGTAGGTAGGTAATTACCCCCAAAGACAATGCCTCAAAGCTCCTCCTCCACCTCCATCTCATCCCCATTCAACTGCCCATTCGTCTCCGACGTGTCCTTCTTGGCCATGGTAGCTTCCTTGTCGATCATCTGCCTCGTGACAGCAACAATATTGTCCTCGATGAGCTGTTGCCCGACATCCTCCAAGTGCTTCTTGGGATCCAGTTTTCCGACGTAGCGGGTCTTGAGCTGCTCCTTAGTGAGCTCTGTCTCCTCCTTGACCCTCTTCTCGTAGCCCTCGGCCAGGCTGACGAGACGCTGGAGCCGCTCCTTGGTGCGCTGTGCCTCGGTCCGGAAGTCCTCCATCTGCAGGGCATCGGTCCATGGGTGCTTGTGCAGGTTCATCAACATATTCTCCTCCAGCGCCGTCTTGCGGTAGTTGATGCCGATCGAGTAGTAGTGGCGGTTCAAGCCGTGGATGAGGGCTTGGATGGATGGCTTGTTGAGGTGGCCGACGTTGGAGGTGGTCTGACGGGGCTCCTGGCCCATCATCAGAGACTGAGGGTTGATGAGGCGGAAGGCATCGATGACGACCTTTCCTTTGACGGACTGTATCGGGTCGACGACGACGGCGACGGCGCGGGGGGTGAGTTGCTCGAAGCTTTGTTGGGTGTTGATATCGACCGAAGAAAGCCAGCAACCGAAACCGGGATGCGAATGGTACCAACCGACGACGGACTCGGGCCTGCCCGTTTGCCGCAGCATGTCCATCATTTTCATCTGGAAGACCGGGTCGACGGCCTCGACGCTGACGCCCGTTCCGCTCTGAGGCATGGCGAACACGTCCACCACGCGAACGGTGAAATCGTCGACGAACTCGCCCAGCATGAGACCCATGACTTCCATCGGAACACCGGCGCGACCATGCCTGAGCATCTTGAGGAGGGCGAGGGATGAGATGTGAACGGTCTCGGAGTTGTCGATGAGGCTGGTGTTATCCTGGACGTATATCCATTAGTATGACGGCTTCCCAGAGCGTATGTAGGCCGTAAGTCTTACAGCCCCGGCGGCAGGACCGCCCAAGTTCATGCCGCCGCCCAACAGACGGCTGAATCGATCCATGGCTGGTGGTTGTCGGGTTCGAGGGTCGGAGACGAGGGGTGTGGGGGATGGTGGAAAGGGAGATTGGGATGTAGTGGGGGATTAGCCAGGTCAATGGAGCTGAGTCTCGGGGTATGTTGTTGGAGAGGATGAAAAGAAGAAGAAATCCCGAAGACTCTGTGGTGTTGTGGAAGTGTAGATGGTGGTTGTGTGTTGTCGATGTGTTGATGTTGGAGCTTCGGGCTGTCTTGGTGCTGCTGGATCGCGCCGCCGAGCTTGGCTGCACCGACACTTGACTGACGAAATCATTGGCAGCCTGCTGCGGCTGCTGTGGCGGCCATGGATGACTAAGCAAGACTTCCCAACTCAGGCGGGAACCTGGAAGCTGTGCTTGGCCCCACTCTCCCTAGCCCCACATATGGTGCCCCACATCTGAGCCCCACATTTCCTTTTTGCCCACAAAACTCCCGCCTGAACTTTGCTAAACCTCCGAAGTTTTCCCGAACAAACCACCGTGCGCAAGACTGTGCCAACACCATCGCGCACGGACCTACACGGATCGTCTGAACTCATTGACCAATCGGCGTGCCGCTCGCGATAAGATAACCAACGATGTCTGATCAACAGCGGCGCGAGGTGCAGCCTCGCTTCTCATCCAATTCCACTCTTTCATCGATTTCAACGCCAGACGTGGAAGACTCCCAAGTTCCCGACTCCCCACCTGGCCATTCTTCCATCGTCGATTCTTCCCATTCTGACTCGGACGGCGACTCCGTTTCCGATCCCGACACCAATCCTCCTGTCATTCGCAGCAGTGGCCTTTGGCCCAGGGCCGATCCCTTCAACCGTCGTCCAGCTCGTGGCCACTCCAACCAGAACCTCGACGAAGACATTGACGAAGACAACGAAGAAGAGGTCGAGGCCGACTCTGACAACTCTTCCGAGGCTTCCGATAACAACTCTGAGAACTCTCAGCCGGCTTCTAGCCACAGCCACATCAACACTTCTTCGTCGGTCGTCGATCACAATCCTCTCCTGCCAGTTGACGACATGCCTCGCGTCACCGATCCCACCATGACGACCGATCCGTCGGGCGTGCAGCGCTCGCGTCCTCTGTACACGACCTTTGACCCTGTCAGGAAACGGGTCGCCTACTTCTACGACTCGGACATTGGCAACTATGCCTACGTTACCGGCCATCCCATGAAGCCGCATCGCATTCGGCTTGCGCACAGTTTGGTCATGAATTACAACGTGTATAAGTTCCTCGAAATCTACGTAAGTTTTATTGCCGTGTTCACCGGATTTTCGGATTCGTTTGCTGACACAATTCCCACAGCGAGCGAAGCCCGCCGTCACATCTGAGATGACGCAATTCCACACCGACGAGTACATCGAGTTTCTTCAGAAGGTCACGCCCGACAACATGGACTCCTTTATGAGAGAGCAGGGCAAGTACAACGTCGGTGATGATTGCCCCGTCTTTGACGGTCTCTTCGAGTTCTGCGGTATCAGCGCTGGCGGCAGCATGGAGGGCGCTGCCCGCCTCAATCGCGAAAAGTGCGACATCGCCATCAACTGGGCTGGTGGTCTTCACCACGCCAAAAAGAGCGAGGCCAGCGGCTTCTGCTATGTCAACGATATCGTCCTTGCCATCCTCGAGCTGCTGCGCTTCAAGAAGCGTGTGCTCTACATTGACATCGACGTCCATCACGGCGACGGCGTTGAGGAGGCATTCTACACGACCGACCGCGTCATGACCGTGTCGTTCCACAAGTACGGCGAGTACTTCCCTGGCACCGGCGAGCTTCGCGACATCGGCATCGGCCAGGGAAAGTACTATGCGGTCAACTTCCCTCTGCGCGACGGTATCGACGACTGGACGTACAAGACCATCTTCGAGCCCACCATTGCCGCCGTCATGCAATACTACCAACCTGAAGCCGTTGTCCTCCAGTGCGGTGGTGACAGTTTGTCTGGCGATCGTCTTGGCTGCTTCAACCTCAGCATGCGCGGCCACGCTAACTGCGTGAACTACGTCCGCAGCTTCAATCTCCCGACTCTTGTCCTTGGAGGTGGTGGATATACCATGCGCAACGTTGCCCGCACCTGGGCTTACGAGACTGGCCGCCTGGTCGGTGTCGAGATGGACCGTGTTCTTCCGTACAATGAGTACTACGAGGTGAGTTTCCCCCCCTCCCTCTTGTTCCCGGTGTCCACCGCTAACAGTCTGTGCACAGTATTACGGTCCTGATTATGAGCTCGACGTCCGCGCCTCCAACATGGAGAACGCCAACAGCCAGGAATATCTCGAGAAGATCAAGAACCAGGTCATCGAGAACCTGAAGAAGACGGCCCACGTTCCCTCGGTCCAAATGCAGGATGTCCCCCGCCAAAGCCTCGGCACGACCGACGAGCAGGAAGCCGAGGAGGATGATCGTGACGAGGACATGAACAAAGATGTCCGCGTCACGCAGCGTCAGTGGGAGAAGCGCGTGGCACGCGAGGACGAGTTCGAGGAGTCAGACGACGAAGATCTGGCTCGCCAAAACGGCATCTTCCGCCCTGGCGGCGCCTCGCGCCAGGAGACGTCCTTCCGCCAGAAGGACACCGAGGCCATGGACGTCGATGGCGGCGACGTCCCTGCCGCCAAGCCCGCCACCCTCGACGCCGACGTCGAGGCCGCCCTCGAGGAGGTCCTCGAGGAAGTTGCCCGCGATGAGGGCAAGGAGGACAAGGAGGCCGCCGCCTCCGCCTCCGAGAAGCCTGCCGCTGCCCCTGCGGCGAAGGTCGACGTCGACGGCGACGTCGACATGGCGGAGGCTGGCCCCGCCGCCGAGGAGGCGCCCGCTGACGGTGCCAACACCACCTCCATCAAAAAGGAGGAAGTGGAGGGCATCGTCGCGGCCCCTGAGGCTGCCCCCAAGAGCCCCGCCGCCGCTGCCGAGGATGCCGCCGCCAAGGCGGATGCTGCGGCCGCCCCCGCCGAAGAGGCTAAGGGGCCTGCCGCCGCCGAGGGCTCCGAGCCCAAGGCTTAAACGTCCCGGCCGGTGAAGTTGTTTTTTGCTTTTTTTCTTTGCTGCATATACACATTAATGTGTTTGCACATGGGATCGGGGAATGGCATGGGCGTTTGGAAGATGGGAGGGGGGCACAAGGGCCTGTTTTATGTTGAGCATTTCGTTGCCCGGGAAAAAATGGCTGGCGTTCAACGGGGGGATATATATCCTGATGGGTGGATGCGGAGATTTTTTTTTTCGTTTTGTTGTTGTTTCTGGCGCGGGTCAGGCGCAGTTTTCCTTGCCGTTTAGTTTCCTTTCGTGGATCTGAGGCACGTATCTGGCCTCCTCTTCCCCAGCGTTTGGCTGGGTGTGATCTTCCTGAGAGGACATCATGGTAATAGGAACTGGTGATACCCGTCGCCGTCTGAGTAGATACCCCGAATTAATTGGGTTTCGGAAATGGGTGTGCTGTTCAGAGGTGACTCGTGATTGTTAACGATGCCCGTGTTGATGATTCATGCCCGTGATGGTTGAGACTGTGGTAAAGATTGATACTTATGATCTCAACTGGATGTAGACGTGGTTGAAATCAAGGTGACTAGCGTCTCGCGGCGATTGGTCTTAATATCATTAAGTCTACGCTACAGTAAGTCTACTTTGTCAACTTTCGAGACCGCTTGTGTCCAAAACAAATATTTGTCTATGTCCCTTGCGCCAGACCCAAACGCCTCATGCACAAACCAAGCATGACGTCGTTTCCATCAAAATCCCCTTAACCACCGTTTTCATCGACCCCAAAGTCCATTTTTCATCTGAACTTTCCCCCGACATCGTAACATCCCATAAACATCATGACAAACCCGCCTCGATCCAATAACACAAACATCCATCCCGGGTTGTTCCTGGGTCCCTCAGCCGGCACGCTCATGACATATCAGTACAACGCCCGCGTGGAGTCCATGCCTCGTAGATATCTCAAAAGCTAAACAGCCCACTCCTCCTCTTTCCAAACGGATACACCAACAACGCGCTCAACGACAGCCCCACCGAGATGTTAATGGCCACCTGCACGACGCTAAACAGCACCGTAAAGGCCGACGCGCTGAGCTGCTGCGGCTCTCCCGCCCCTCCTCCCTTCATCGTAGTCCCAGCGCCCGTCAAGTTCCCCGCAACCACCGTCCCGTCGGCTAGGATCGTCTCGTTGCGCACAATGTGGTCGGCGCTCGTCACCCCGCTGAGCAGGGACCCGCTGGCGGCTAGCCCGGAGGGGACTTGCACGAAGATGGCCGGGAGCATGGCGGCGGCGGCGAGGCCGTAGCCGACGCGTCGGCGGGTGCGGGTCATGAGGGTTGATGCGGCGCTGGGGCGGTGGGGGGATGAAGGGTCGTTGTTGACGTTGCTGACGTTGCTGGAGGTGGGAGCGGCGGTGCCCAGTTCCGGGTCGGGTTCTTTATTGTGGTGAGTGAAGGAGAGGGATTCGGAGGAGCCGGCTGCCGTGGGGAAGGTGGAGGTGTCGTAGTAGGGAGGGGAGTCGCTGTTGTAGGATGGTGGACGGCGGAAGCCGGGAAGGTGGCGCACGCGAGGCAGGATGCGGGATTCCCAGAGGTCGAGGAAGAAGTTTTCGGCGTAGCGGCCGAGGCGGGAGTACAGGTTGGCGAGGACGCCGATAGTAAGCGCGCCGAGAGAGCTGGAAATGATGCCGTTGCCTTTAAAGTAGCGTCCGGAGAAGCTGCTGACGCAATATGCCGCGAGGGAAATGAAGATTTGGACTGGACGAGAGAAGGTTAGTCTGAGTGCTGGTAGCTTGGATAGAGGACGCAGGAAACGCACCTGGAGTCTGCTTCCACTTGGACTGGAAGACGAGGCAAAGTGAAAGCGTGAAAGGCAGGACGAATAACAGGTAATAGTCCTGCGGCGGCCGCTGGGTATACCAGCTGTCGCCGACCTTGCAATGGATGTCGCTGACGGCGTTCTTGTCCATGTATCCGTAGATAACGGACCCAATGGTGAATCCGTAGCCCAGAAAGAGGGTGTAGATGAGCGCGTAGACCATTCGGACGGACCCGGAGATCATCTTATGACTCTGGAGCTCCAAACTGGCGCAGAGGACCATGTACCCAGGCAGGATCAGAGCGATGGACGCCTGCGCCAGTGCTGAGAAGCAGAACAGATTACCCCCCTGCAGAGATCCGAACACGCGTGCCAGGAATGACGTCGCGACCGCAGCGGTAATCTCAAACACATTGGCATAGAGCTCGTTGGACGGCGAAATGTAGAGCTGCAAGAACCCCACCAGACAGCCAAGTAAGAAGCAGATGGGCATGTCGATGTAGCGTCCCTCGAAACCAAAGGGTGCCACTGTCGCGGACGCGCATCCATAGAGGAGAATGCGCAGCCAAACGGGGAACTTTGGCTTCCGCGAAGTGAGCTCGTTGAGGCGAGCCGTTGCCTCGTCGACTCCTATCCGGTCATGCACCACCTCTTTGTAGATGTTGTGGACGTCTCGTAACCGGCCAAAATCCAGGCCCTGACTCGCTCGGACAATCTTGACCTCGGTTGTATGTGTATTGCTGTCGTCGAACGAAATGATCATGATATCTGGGAGGTAGAGGAACTGGCCCTCGATACCAAGGGCGCGGGCTGACATCCTCATATATGCTTCGAGGCGGTGAGTGGGCGCGCCGAATGTGATGAGGGCTTTGCAGAGTTTGATGAGGAAGGTGTGGCGGTTCAGGATGTCGGCGATATGGACCTTGATGCGATATTCCTCGGCGGCCTTCTTTCTGCCCCTTAACCCCTTCTTCGACCGGCCTCCCTCCTTGACTTTCTCCGAGACGGCTTCGGCAATATCCTTCGTTGACCCTGGAGCGGCAAACACAAGGGACGACTCCATAAGCCCAGCCAGCGTGCTGGACGACTGGCCTCTGCGTCCACGGAGGATGTCTGGTCTTGGGGTGCTCGATCTCGACATGGGCGGAGTGTTTGCAGGCGTGCTGACGGCGCTGGACACGCCGGACGGCGCACCGTTCTTGGCCTCGGCGCTGTACAAGCGGAGGAGCGTGCCCAGGATCCCGCCCTTGTACTTCTCCGGACGTGGAACATATTCCAAGTCATGCTCCAAGGGGGTCTGGGTTCCGGATCTGGTTGGGGAGAAGGACTGGGCTGAGAGATTCCTCTGGTGGTGGTGGTTGTGGCTATGTTTTCTGACCAACTCCTCTGCCACAGCCTGAGAGTTCTTTGCTGGCCTTGAGGGGATGTCGTCGCGGAATGCATGTTCTTGGGATTCAGAAGAATCTCCGAGCAAATCGTCATTCTCCCTTTCAGCGTCAAACGAATTTCTCCTGGACACGGGCATAGACGAGGTTCCCACATCGTAGGCCAGACGATCGGCGCGGTACTTCGCCTCCACCTCGGACTGGTGCGGGGACAGGTCGAACTCGGCCGGAGTTGACAGAGCGCTCGACTTCCTCAGCACAGGGCGCGGGCGACTCGGCACCGGACTGTGCTGGCCTTGCTGTTCGCGCTCAAAGTACTGGGTTACCGCTTGGACGAGCTCGGAGTCGTCGATGGATGGTCGCCTGACGGGGCGGACTTGAGGAGAGTTGTGATATGGCGACGTCCTGTAGGAGAAGTAATCCGGACCCCCAATATCACTCAGCTCGCTGGGAGGAGATCTCGAGTGATGGCCCGGTTCGTCTTCGTCGGGATCAACATCACCGACGAAGCCAACACGCTTCTTCTCCTTGCCCTTGGAGTGCTGCTCGCCCTCAACAGTCTCTTGGGCTGGGTGCTGCGGGTGGTCCGGGATAGAGAGGTCAGGGGCGACCGGCTCTCCCGGTTTCGGTGGCGAGGCCATTGTGCAGGAGACCCTCCGGGGCTCAATGAACCGTATAAAGTCAAGAGGCCGCAGAGGCTCAAGACGAGATGTTGATGAGGTTGTGGACTGGTCGCAGCTCGCAAGATGTAGCGTCCCGTGTAAAGCTAAGGAGTTCGGAGAGACAAAGACCCAGAGAGGTTAATGGCGGGCCGAATCAAAGTCTTGTGAAACAAGTATCACGGAGGGACGGGACGGGACGGCACGGGAAGGGGATGATGGGAAAGGTATGCCGGTCAAAGACAGATACATTCAGGACCAAGTCCTCGAGAAGGACGAAGGGGAGCCATGGGCTCTTTGTTTCGCCGCTGGACATTGGTGGGGACTATGCGTATCACGATGAGGTTTCTTTGGCGAAGGTGAAAGTATGGCTGCGGCGGATATCCTTGGAAAAGTCAGGTCCAGGCCGATGGCCGTTGGATGTCAGTCGGCCCTACAGGGCTCGTAACGGCCGGAGCCCGTGCAATCTTCGCCACCAGAGCAGTGGGACTGGCGAGTGCCGGGTTTCAAAGTGTCGATGCCAGCCAGCCGGAAGAGCACGTTGAGGCTCTGCCGGCTCCACGTGCGGGTCGGCAACGTCATGATGGGTCTCGGCAGTACTAAGTAGACACAACAGTACCAAGCCAAGAAGGGAGAAAAGGAAACAAAATAGTGGATTGGACCAGTCTACCGGATCTCGCCTACGGGATAACACAGAAAAAGAAAAACATCAGCAAAGATACGAAGAGGCGGTGGAAGAGTGTGAGTCATTTTGCTGGGGGAAATGGCGAGAGCGATGGCGAGAGATAACATGCCGCCCTGCGATATCGCTAGTTTTTTTGGTGGTGAGGGTGAAAGGGGCCGAAGCATGGGGAGGTGGGATTGTGGCGGCGGAGAGTGGGCTGAGGGTTAGGGTTATGGCAGAGGGGAGTCTCAGATTCATGAGGATCCAGAACCCACTCCTCAATTCACACAGGTCTTCACCGCCGCAACTCAGGCCATCCCACTGTGAGGCTGACACATTCTCAGATGACAAAACTTTCATGAGAAAATTTTTTGTTCTGTTGGTATTTGGCACAAACTATCATGCCATATGCAAAAGCCAGAAACCCGCCCAGTGCAACCTTTTTGCCAGACCCAAACCCCCAACCCAAAAAATAAATACAAGAAACAGACAAGATGGGAAGAGAAAAAAAAAAAAAAGGTCGGGAAGAATCAGCAAGCATCACCTGCTCAATGCCTGACGTGATGTTCGCCAGGCGTCAAGAAGTCCATCCCTTATCCAAAAAGAAGCCCAGGTACCTGATCCTGAAGTGTCCTCCCATCCATCCCCATCCTCGGTCCCAACCCAGGTTAATAACCCACACCAAACAAAGTCCTTGCGGCGATATTAATTAACCACCCTCTAGCATCTCTATCAAAACAATATGTGCGGACTTTAGTCATGGGAAATGGCGACAAAGTTGTTGTTGTCGAAGCGCTCGGCTGAGCAGAGCGTCCTGCCCTTCTCGTCCTGGAGGTGGACCATGGCCGCGCCGTCGACGCCGATCCGCTTGCCGCTGTTGGTACGCGCCCCGACGTTGACGAACCAGACGTCGTTGAACTTGGCGAACGGCACCTGCTTCTCCGACTCGTAGAAGTCTTCGACGATCCACTCGGCGTCCACCCGGCACAGCTTGGGGCCGTTGTTGATGTGCAGCGTCACCGACGTGCCCCGGTCAATGTTGGTGATGATACTGCTCCAGTCGGGTCAGCATCTATCGGTTCATCACGCCAGAGGATACTACACTTACACTATCGCGTTCGTCGGGCTCGACGCCGTAATGTCCACCTGGATCCACTCGCCCGGCTTGACCCGGAGCCCATCAATGCTGAAGGCCGCCTCCGGATACCACTCCCACCACGCCGAAGCGCTCTGCCCGCCGTTGGAGTTGACCTGCATCGGACAGTCAGTCTGTCGGTTCATCATTGATGAGTGAGACACCACAGCAAAGACTACTCACCACCGTCGTCACTCCCGCCTGCAGCAGCGTCGTGTTGCACTCGGCGCCGTCAATGCCAATCCACGCCGCGGCGAACTGCGGCGGCGGGTTTCCTGGCCGCAGGCGCAAATCCGGCACCTGGAAGTAGCCCGAGACATTCTTGATCGCGTCGGCCTTGTCGGACGTGTGTTGTGAAGCGCCGCACCAGTTGGAGCTGTAGCTGATCAAGTCCCGGGCCTCTGGCTGCTGCTCTGCTTGCCCAGTCCGTCCGCCACGGTGCGCCCCTCGCCTCCGATGCCGAATTGGAGGGATCGGCTTGAAGTCCAACTTCGACGCATCCACCTCCTTGCCGTCCTGCTTCACGGTCGCCACGAAACTGAGCTCCGCCGTCACCGTCGACACCGCCAATGAGGCGAGAAGAAGCGCGCGCCCGAACCACCTCATTTTTGCTGATATTGAATTTAAGAGATTGCCGCTGTGCTTGTCGTCGTCGTAGTTGTTGTTATGTTGAAGGTGAATAAACGAATGTGGTGTTTGTCAATGACTCAGGGGTTGGTGAGATGTCGTCGCGATCCGTCTGGCTTGGCGACACGTATGCTTGTTGGCGTCAGTTCGTCGTTGTCATTGACTCCCGTCACCCAAGAAATCCAAGAAGTTGATGGTGGAGTGTAGCATCGAGAGATGGCATGCGGGAAGGACGACGGGGAGTGAGGGCTAGAAATGAGAATGCCAGTCGACGACTCCTTGTTTTCCATCCCAGAAAAAACAAAACCCACAGCTGAGGTGGATGGACCTGGGAACCCGGGCGTCTGGTGGCCGGATCGCATAAAAAACCTTCCTAATCCATCATCGTTCTGGGCGTAGCTACGTTACTACACTGCGTCGACCCGCAGGCGATCCTGATCCATCCCATCAAGGGGGTTCCATCACACCACTCTCATCAACCACCACTTCTCTTCCCCCAATTGGGAGAGAAGAGAAAAGCCCGCTGCTTGCCTTGGGGCCTTGGGTCGCTCTCGTCAGTGCGCGCCCAGCGATCCAGGTTTTCACCCTTCAATAGTTCCAGGATCTTCGTGGGGCTAGCGACCTTGAGCGTTGCATCCATACTACCCCGCGACCCCCTTTCCGGGGGTAACGGAGCCTTGGTACAAGCTCCAGTTGGCCCGCAGTTTATAAAAATAGCTCTGTGCAATTCCGGCCACGACGGCCCTCTCGTCTCGTCTCGGCCTCGGCAGACCCGTGGTTCCCCTTTTCAGCAGAGGGATGTGGTGTGCATGTTCTCTTTCGAAAACACAGAAGCCTTCTCACTCTCGCGATCCAAAGCATGACATTACATGTCCACACATGCACACCTCGCTCCCTTCCACTTGCAGCACGCCACGGCCCCTCGATGGCCTCTGCTCTGCTTGGCTTTCGGGACGAGGCCACAAACACGGTCCACCGCAATCTTTGTAAGGCCTAGCTAGTGTCGCAAGCCGTACCTGGTGACAGGAGGCAGCTGAGCAGCAAGCAAGTCTCCCCGCATGTTCGTTTGTTCGTTCGCTTGGGTCCTCTGGCCACTGTCATCTCCCCGTCACGTTGACCTGGACGAATGGGCACGCACCCCCGGGCCCCCAGATTCATGCGGGACAAGCAAGCGAACAAAGACCTCAAACTTTCGGGTCCCGGCTGCGCCCAGCCTCGCTGTCTCGGGTCGTCCCTTGCAGCAGCACGGCCACCCAGTCAAACCCTGCGGCATATCACTGGGAAATTAGGGAAGTCCCGTCTTGGGCGTGGCTTGACAGCTCCGAAAATATATTGTTTGATGATTTTGATGTTGTTGAGGCTCTGCGGCCCCCTCGGTTGCTATGAGTCGTACACACACGCTGGGTTTACAGCGCACTACATGCGTGGTGGTGGCACGACAACAAGAATCCCGAAGTGTGGCTCGGTTAAGCTTAACTGATGCTTAAGTGATCGAATCCGGAAATATTCCCCCCTGCATCTAGGGTGAGACATCACGAACAAGGGACGAATACACTAGAGGACATGTCAAGGTTCGACCAACAAGAAGACAGAATGAGGCCCTGACTCAGGCCTCGTGGATTTGCTTTGGGGAAAGCTGTCATGTTCTTTTGCGTCGACTAGCAGGTCCTCTACCACACCACATTTGCGCTCAAGAGGGAAGCTCGAATCGGGTGCCCAAGACTCTGTCTGACGGGACCAGACAGTAAGGAGTCGCGTGTACCATGGTTCGGTCCCGTGCTCACAGCACAAAACATCTGTCTGCCGCAAACAGTCAACGTCTACCACAGCACTTGGCTGACTTGCCGCTGCTTTTGCTTGATCGTTCGGTATCCCAGCCCTCGGACTGGACAACCTGGACCTAAGATAATGCCTGGAATTTCCGCTCAGCAGCAGGTGGCTTGCCCGTCAACCTGATCTGTCATTTCTTTCACATGTTGTTCTGACGCCTGACGCACGGGTCAACGGGCGGGCATGAAAAGGAGACCCAGACACCCCTGCCAAGCTGCGTCTTTTCTTAGAAATCGGCCTGCTACCCGCCTTGTTCGCCACGATGAAGGGATAGGACGAAAACAGGCTAGCTGACGTTAACAGACGGCCTTAGTTCCCGAGAGGGTATAGAACAGCCATCCCACTAGATTAGGTAAAAGTCCAGGCTGAGAACTCGGTCCACCACAGAGCACACCACCCACCAACCATCACCAATATATCAAGAGCCTGTCACGACGGTAGGACGTTAGGCTACCTATTGGGCTTATCGTCCTTCCTGCACGTCATGCTTCTCGCATGGGGTGGCGTGGTCTAGAAGTAGCCGTTATCCCCGGAGATTGCACGGACTTGAGAGAGTGGCGTTCGCCTTCGATGTAGGAACACACATCTGGTGAAAGTGCCTCAAGGGATGGGTGCCTATGAACTGGAGACAGGTCCAACAGGATGGGGCCGGGATGAAGTGTGAAAAGTCCGACGGAGTCTCCAAGTGTTCGATGGAGACCCAACGTCTTCTTCTTCGATCTGTGGTTCCTCGGGCCGAAGACGTTCCTGTCATATCCTGTGGTGCTGGCATGCTCTCTCCTCTCTGGCTCCCATTCCCCTGTCCCGAAGCTCCCCTCCCACGCCCTCTCGCTGCTCTTGCTCGATGAGAACAAACCCTGGTCACCCACCACGAGCTGGCTGGGCCCGATGCCCGTGGTCGAAAGAGACCGAAGGGGGAAGAGCTGAGAGAGCATTTCAGGAGTCTCGCTTGCTCACGCACATCAGGCCAGCCGAGTTCAGCTTGACATTCACAACCGGTATGAGAGGGTTGAAAATCCCTTTTCCGCCCTCTTTCTCCCGAACATCTGGATCTGGACATGATGTCGAGGGACAAGACGAGAGGCATACCAAAACCAGATCGCGAGAGATGCTCGCTCATGCTCGCTTGCCTCCTGCAGCTTCCCGGTGAACCAACCCAGGGAATTCAAACCGAATGGGCCAGGGCAGAACAGGACAGGACAGAATGATATGGGGCCCCCTCCTTCCACACCATCCTCGTCAGGCAACGCACAAGTTGAGGCCCACCCATCCCATTATCCATCACTGACGGAGAACTCTCGTGTCGTGACCGGCCGGACGGACCCATGATTGGAATCCGCCTGGTTCAGTGAGCCCTAGCACGCAATAGTAGGCACGTAGCGGAATGATCCCCCTCGTCCGTTCTGTCCATCGGTGATGCTGCTCCGCTTCCTTCCACGCTGGTCGTGGGGTTCGGTTCTGTAGGACGTCAACAAACCCGGGTCAAGGTGGTTCATCGCGCGCGACCCTTGGTCTCGCTTCCCTTGGATCTGCTCTCGGTGATGTGGTGTTTTCTATCTCACCTTCCTGATTCTCTTTTCATAGATCTTCGTCCTCGATGTCAATGCTCCAGAATTAGATACACGCGGGTGGGTCACACTTTGGGGTGTCTGAACCTCCTCTGGATGATGGATCTGATGACGGGCGACTCAGAATGAACACGAGATATCTCCATTGAGCCTAAGGTCCAAGAAAAGGAAAGCTTACTAAGGCGTACGAGCCCCTTGGACTAAGAATGGCGATTTGTACCACAGGGTGGGCGTTGTGCGTCAATGAACCTTGCTGGTGAGGGTATAACCCTAGGATGTCTTCAGATCGCTGGAGTACTAGGAAGGTTTTCCTAAAATACTGGAACACAACCTCCAGCTGGTCCAGCAGGAAGTGTTGTTTTTTGATCCCGAGATGAAACTCGCTTCCTCCTTCGTTCCAGTGATTGACCCCTGAACATGCTCTTCCTCACATATATGCTGCTAATAGATTCCGCCAGCGCGGTGAGATACGATACGAGAAGAGACGACAAGAGGCATTGATGCTCGGGGATTGACCCAGCGAGTGGCCGCACCAGGCGGCTATTGCTATAATTATCCTGAACCATCCTTGCCGGGTCAATCAACACTTGGAGCCGATCTGTCAGGTTGGGTTCATTGACGATGTAGTCGGTCCGCTAGCCTCCCCCGAACGTGTGTCAGTTCGGGTTTACCAGAGTTTCCATACTTGTGCTTGAATTGGGGTTGTGAACCCGCCAAAGAGTGGAAGGATAGGCAACGAACGAAGCAAATCCTGATGATGTTGATAGAGACCGCGTTCATGAGCTCGCACATGCCCTCCGCGAGGCAGCCAGCTAGTCTGTCATGCTTAATACCGGTTCTCAACCCACCGTGTGACATGGAGAACAATGAACTTTGAATGTCTCAAAACCCCGTCACAGTGTTGACGAAATTGTGTCCGTTATGTGAGCCCAGGGGTAATGGGGAACAATGTCGACTCACGCTTGAATCCCGCTTGGGAGTCTCTCCGTGTCTACCCGATGGCAATGCCACTGGCGTGTTCATGTATTCCAGACATCTCGGTAGTACCGTATTGTTCATCTGCCTGGCTGGGCTGACAGAGTGCTGTTTGCTTGCTGAAGATACCGGGATAACCACATAGAACTTGCGGCTTTGGAGGTAACGGCGCTTCCAAGATCCGGTATGCTTTGTTGAGTGCTTCGACGCGTCAAGGACGTCTCCACGCGGTGACGATATAGTGTTCAGGAAGACACAAGAGGCTTTGTTCATTTGAGCCCCAGTAATTGTCTATGAGAAGCTCGGGCCTATCCACGAGAATCCTAGCATATTTGGTAGTGTCTCCATGTGTGTTCAAGCCTCACACTGGACTTTCTCCCTTCATAGGTTGATCAAACGCTTCTGATTCTACCGTGGCACAATGTGATTCCAGCTGGCATGAGAAAACCGGTCACGAAGTCGAGGGAAACTGATTACTGATGGGTTCACAGTAAGGAGCGTACCATCAATATGGCAACAAACCCTGGATTACGAAGGTAATTTCTTCCAGTCGTTGAAATGTCTGCTCTTAAACTCCTTATCATCTTCTCTTGGCCGTTTACGTGCATTTTATCTCGTATTTCTGGAAGGGTGTGCCTGTGTGTGGTGAGCAAGCCCCCCCTGACCACCTCAACACCAAAGTATGAACAGTCTCCCTAAGATATGCCAACCTTCTGTTTCGTGTTTATCCCACATAGACCAGTTTCCCTAGGACTCAGGGGCTTAAAGCTCATCTCAAATGCCCTTGCCAAGGGAAGACGACGAAATATATACCCGTGACTGTGGTCTTGGCTGACGGACCAACTCTCCTCCGAGCGGGCGGGGTATCGCATTTGATGTCTTTCTTTTCAGCACAACGGTCTCCAAAGGCATTTTGGTAGCACTGTATAGCATAAGGTAGTTCTCCTGTAGCGTCAAAAGCTCTGAGATTAAAGAATGAATTTAAGAGGGTGTTGGGGTGTTGGACATTGAGGTATGTGCCTATGGACTTGGCGGCACTGAGTCCGCCTGGGCATGTAGATCCAAGGCGCTCTTCGTCCTCAGCAGCTAGAGTAAGGTTACCGTATTGGCAAGGCAGATTTCTTGGATCGGACCCAACAAACTGGATCAAGGCACTGCCGCATAGATAACAGCCGTCCCCGATCAGGGACCAGATCTTGAGGCTCTGCTCAACTGCTATTGCGTAATATCACGTGCTTCCATCACCAACAACGACGCTTCGTCAATGTTCTACAACAACAGCGATTGACACAGGATGGACCCCTGCAGGGTCAAGCTAACTTCGGTTTGGTTGATATATTAGTGGCTGGCTCCACGGGATGGCTTCGCCCTTTTCCTTGTTCTCCCACATCTTGAGATATAGCTGAGTTTATGGCAATGGCAACGTGTCGAACTTAAAGTGTGGTGCTAGACTCAGATGCGAACGAAGAAAAAAAGAGGCAGGAGCAGAGCTCCCAGCCAGCACAGAGGAGGATATCTCCACGACCTCCTTTGTCTGGCAGCGTCTGGAAGCTGCAGGCAGGCG
Organism: Mycothermus thermophilus; assembly: GCF_041956435.1. Taxonomy (NCBI): domain Eukaryota; kingdom Fungi; phylum Ascomycota; class Sordariomycetes; order Sordariales; family Chaetomiaceae; genus Mycothermus; species Mycothermus thermophilus. Next base: position 3,597,731 of record NW_027191427.1, read on the forward strand.
TGGAAGGGAATCCTCCGGAACGAAAATCTGACCCCAAACGCTGTGGCAGCTGTGCCCAGTTGACGCCTGTATCAGTTGACTTGAATACCACTTGATTCCTCTGGTGAAACCGAATCCTCGGCTCCCGGGACCAGTTGTTTACCTTGCTTCTTCGTCGGCAAAGATACTAGAACGATAGCAACGCAGGCAGCCAAGAGTTTAGAGAATATGATGTCAACGGCGGTTGGGAACCGTATGTGCACGATTCCTTCACTAAGAGGCCCAAACGGGAGGAATGGAGGGAAAACAAACACATTCATCACAAGGGGGCACAAATTGTAGAAGAAAAGGAGGAAATTGAAGGTGTATTCTTGAAGCAAAGATATGCTGATGCCCAGCCCCTGACTTTTATCTTGACCAGCCTGCTCAGGTCCAAACACATCAACACCCCATCCTCAACGAATACCTTGAAGAAAAGTCAAAAGGATACAAAACACCCCTTATCCAATCCAAGTTCTTTCCTCCACACTCCCAATTACCTCCAGGAACTCCATCCCCCATGTCCCAATTCCCATCGAATCTTGTCGTTGTCGAAGCCGCTTAGCAGCTGGTGACCTTGAAGCTCTTGAGGTCGCGGCTGGCAGCCTTCTTCCAGTCAGGGCAGGAGTAGCCGACCTGGTTGGCGCAGTTGGAGTCGGAGTAGAGGCGGATGCAGCACGAGGAGAAGGTGGAGCGGTCCCAGGAGAAGGTCTTGCCGGCCTTGTGGTTGATCTTAGTGCAGCCCTTGTTGCCCTGGCCGTCGCGGACACCGCCAGAGAAGGTGAAGGTCCAGCCGGCCTGAGCGGCGGTGGCGAGGGAGAGGATGGCGAGGAACTTCATTTTGATGGTTGGTTGGTGGTGGTTGCTCGAGAGCGTTAAAGTTGTTGTGGTTTGCTGGAGGCTGGTTTGAGGGCTGGTGTAGTTGTGATGATGGCTTGTTGAGCTTGTTGATGCTGGTGAAGAGATGTCCTGATCGATGGCGAGTCGAGACCTCTTTATACTTGATTGTGGCACCTCAACCGTCACCTCAACGGTCACTCCTCACGTCGATGACGCGGCACGATTGTCCCACCGAGCTGACGGCTGGCAATATCATGATGGTGAGACCATGAGGTCGTACCCGTCGACACGGCATAGCATGTTAGATTTGGGTTTCCTATTCCGGCCTCCAAAGGTCCTCCGAATGCCCAATTCTCAACCGACAGGCACGAGGAAGACTCTGGATTGACCGGTTATGTCCAGGAAAAGCAGGGAAACATCCAAGCGACTCGAGCATTCGGTGTGGTGATTACCCGACTGGTGGAGACTTTGGAGATTACGTCACAGTATTCTCACTACTTCACAGTATCCTCGCTGAGCCTTTGCTGTAGAAGTTGAGTAATGTTTATTTCTTAGCTTCTAAATGGGGAGACTCTCGGCGAAGCACATGCAGCGGAGGGACCTACGGAGTATCAACCTCGGAATGGCAATGATTTCGCCCCCAACGAAGCTCTGTGAAGCAAACCACGCATCTGACTGGTGCGCAGTGAGAGCCGGTGGTGATACAGTCTTCCTCAACTGTTATTCTTCCATATGGATGACAACATCCACTCTGACAATGACCCTAGTTCAATATCGTTCACCGAAATGGCGGAGGAATCTAGTCCGACTCTGCAGTAAATGCCGTCTGTTTGACATGTCAGCGTCCCAGGGACGCGGGCACTCTGAAGAAATCAACAGGGGCATAAACGGTGGCTCAGGTCTCGGATGCAACCTGATAGAGAAACCCATTACTTGATACTCGGAGTCCATCGTTACTTTGGGGACCCACGTCTTATGTCCGGGCCAACAAGATCTCTTTCAACGCCTCGCTTCTTCTCGCTTCAGCAAACATGGTACTCAGCGTCTTACTTCACAGTACAAAGTCAAAAATAAGCACTAGAGGATGGAAACTCCACAAGGCTGAGTGGAACAATGTGATGGGTATTTTGAGGATGTCCATCAATGCCATCCAGCCTGAGCCACGGTCAGACCTCAGCCAGCTTGAAGGTTCTCAAAGGCCATGAAAGATTCATGGTAGAAGTCGAGCAAGCGTTTCGCAGTTGACCGAGCGACGGCTCCGCCGTTGGATGCACGCGCAGAGACAGTTGCGGCGCCATCTTGTCCGGGATTATTCTCTGCAGACAGCCGCCCTTCATGGAGGAACAGCCGTAGCCTCGGCATGACCCGGGCCACTCCGGCGCCTGAATCTTCGTTTGGGACTTGTTGAGAGATTAATTGGCCCTGGAAGTATCCCCGATGTTTTGACCGACCCAATACCAGATCCGAACTGCGTTCTCGCAAACAAGTTCTTCACACCGCTGTTGATCCAACGATCCAGTTTCGATCTTGTCGGAATTATACCACCACAGTCTGTACGGCAAAGGGCGCGGCGACGGTTCCTGTACGACGTTGCTCTCCAGTTAGGCAAAAGAGCCGTTTTGGATGTTCTAGAACGTGCACAACCTTGGCATAACGGCCCGAAGAGTCTGGGGATGTAGACTGAGGTGGCCGTGAATGCGCTCACACTGTCCGCCTCGTCAAGATGGTTCGAATGGTTGACGAAAGGTTTAGAATGTGAAGTCATGAAGAATGTGAGCCAAGGCAACGTTCCTGGCTTGGGTGTGCTGCGAGACATTGTTTATCCCCGCATTTTAATTATCTCCCATATTAATTGGCTGGATTACCCGGTGGCGAAGCGATGCCCAGTCAAAAGAGTGGGCATAGTACCATGCGGGCGGGAGATTTCCTGAGGCAGTTTGTCAGGCAATGAGTCGATTTTCCATAGCAGTTTTCTGGGATTGCTGTCGCTATTCGCTGCCCCAAATGTTGTGTTCCCTTTTCTCCTGGAAGGCGCATCATGTAAGGCTGCAGGCTTGGCCCATCTGTTCCCGGGTCTGACAGAGAAGAGAAACGGGACGATGGGTAGGGTAACATGAACATACAACCTGATATACAAGGCACCGGCGGATAGCAACGGAGAGAGCTGAGGCATGTACATGCCTGAGCAGGAGATACAGACCGTAAGCACTGGGTGTATCTCGGTCATTGAGGAACAAAAACAACAAGAACGGAGAAAAGCGAGGACTGAAATATGTTGGTAAATGAAGGAGGAAGAGAAACAGATAGACGAAGCATCCTCGCTGGGATAACTGACTGCTTTTCTGAGCTGTATGTAGTCCTGCAACGCGCGGGTTGTTGACCAAACGCAGATGACCTGGTCTAGGCCAGGGGCAGCCTATCACAACCGAAGCACGTAGTATTTCGGACAGCCAAACTATCTCCGACCCATTATTGTCAGCCCAGAAGCCTCAGAAACCTCAGGCATCTCCCGGGCCCGATCGTATTTCCGAATAGCGCAAGCAAACAAAAGCCGCAATCTCGCTGTGCCAACCCCAATGGCGAGACTCACCTTTCCTCACCGAAAACGGCGTGACCACGCAGAGCCGAGGTACTGAGGACGAGGCATCCATCTATCATCCCATCCCCATAATAGGCAACCAACCAAACCCCTTTTGCCACCAAGGCACACCGCATCCATTCCCTCACACAAACAAACACCATCAACACTTCTCTTTACCTTACTCCCCCGGCATCACAAGAACCAGCTGTCCCAAACCAGCTGTCCCGTCACAGCCCAGCCCGGCTCAACCCCGAAGCGGTGACACAAGGCTGGCTGCAGCCTATCCTGTCTATCGGTGCCTAGGCTAATGACCTAGCGCTGACATTTGCCTCTAGACCAGAACAAGCCAGAACTGTTGCACAGAAAATGTCAGGTAGACAAACGTGGTTTGACAGCGACCTTTGTCTCCAGACGAGGTCTGCCCGGCGGCGACACGATCAGACCGCGCGGCCTCGGTCAGTGTCGCCCTTGTGGCTCAGTTGTGGTAGGCATGTTAAATTTGTTTGCCTCATTGACCTCGCCTCGGGACGATGCGGTGACTTCGGCGAGTCCCGTGATGCGATGACTCATGGGGCGTACAGATGGATGCCTTAGTCATCCCGGACAAGGCTGGGGTTTGGCTGGGTGTTCTGTATGGATTGTGTTGTGTTCAATCAGGCTTCACAAACAGGCAGGGCGGAGGGCATTGGGCACGTTGGTTGAGGAGATGATTCACGCTTCCGCGCTCCTGCACGCGTGGTGATGTTATTTTGAGTGAAAACTCGATTACAGAGTCGAATTATGACCGTCCCAAAACCCAAGCAAACCCGTGGTATCTCCCGTGAACGCCAGTTCCGATGCCAATCGCGCCCGTGAATCCTTTGCACTGCCATGTTCGTCCTATTTTCATGTCCATGATCCTGCCGAACCCGTCCCTGAGTCATAGAAATATAAACGTATCGAGTAGAGTATAAAGCATCTGGAACTCCCGCAGAGGCTATTACGTAGTGAGCTTCCTGTACTTCTCCAGCGCAAGGTCCCTGTCACCAGCCTTCCACTTCAACCGCTGGTCCTCGTCGAGGGTGATGTTGTCCGCATCCATGCCCGGGACCGTCCCGGGCACGGGGGTCACAGGAACGGCCTGCTTAAGCAGGTCCTTAAGCGGGCTCTTGTGAGGCATCTTGCACCACTCGGCCTCATAGATGAGCCACTCTCCGAGGCTCTTGAGCTGGGGCTTCGATTCCGGATTAAGACCGCCGCCAGCGCCGCAGCTCAGACGAGCCAAGCAACCGACAAGCATGACCCAGCCGATGGCCTCAGAGGCGGTGGTGGATCCAGGAGGTTGGCGGAAGGCGATGGTGCCATAACCGTTACCCTCGTTGAGCCCGACGAAACTCCACCGGAAGGCATCGTGTTGGAAGTCGGCACCGGGTTGTGCGCCGAGGGCCACGCCGGTGGGTGATGAGGCACTGGTCCAGTTCATCCGCGCGCCAAGCCCCTCAAAAGTCTTCTGAGAGTCCACAAGCGCGAAGCACTGGGCCATGGTGGAGGTCAAGAAGTAGAAGTTGTTGCGGTTGCTCTTGGCCCAAACGCTCTTGCGACGATATGGTGGAACGAGCTCGTCTAAGCAGCGCTCGAAGTACAGAGCCGACTTGGCAATGCCCTTGGCTTGGTCGAGCTCCCAATACCCCACGGATGGGACAATGTGGATGTGGGTGAAGCATTGGTGGCTGGTGGTGAGCTCAAATTGGGCGTTCAGGACGTGGAAGATGGAGCGGATGTTGTTCTGCCACTCCTCGGCACGCTTGCAAAAACGCATGAAGGGCGAGACAAGCTTGATGCCGAAACGGTGGTCGCGAGGGTGGGAGGGGATGCAGACTTCGCCTGCAACGGTCCATTCACGGGGGTTGACGGAGGAACGGGAGGAACTGGCGACATGGTTGGCGATCTCAGCACGGGTGAGCTGGTCGCTGATCTCATCGACAAGGCCAGTCACGGACTTGTGGTTGCGCTTCCGGCTACGGATGACAAGGCCGAGCTCAACGCAGAAGCGGATGTCCGGAGGCTCGACGGCACGGGTAGTCTTCTCATGGTGGGTCTTGCTCCGGTGGTGATGGTGGGTCCCGATCCGGGGTGGCGGCGGGTCGGACCCGTCGTAGCGGACACGGTGGTGGCCCGGCTCCGACGGGACGAAGGTGACGTGCGGCATTGTGGAGGTGATGCCAGCGAGGCCTGGGGGGCTCTGTGGATTGGTGTCGTTGATAGGGATATGAGTTGGTATAGTAAGTCTTTCTCCCCGACAGACAATGACAGTGATGATGGTGATGGAAATGGGCAGCCAATAGGTCGACGGTGGTTTAGGAGACGAGGGTATGAAAGAGACATTGAGGACAGGCCGGAGGATGACCTCTCCCTATATACAAGGAAGTGATCTCCGGCGCGTGACGAGAGGCGCACATAGAATCAGACATTGTGTCCATGATGGCGGTGTTCTGCCTAGAAGATGAGTCCTGGACTGAGACTGCAAGGCCGCGTGCGGTCAAGAAGGGGGGAATGCGAGTCACATTCCCCACAATTCCCCGGTGAGGACGTCAAGCGCACGCTCAATTCGGCAACCCGGCATGAAAAAGATGACTGGACAATGGGGAGGATGGCGGCCGGGATGAAGGGTGGTGGGGATCCCTCCCGTCTGGCTCATCGGCCTTGCGGCCGCGCTGAGCCACTCACAGGGCGTTGCGGGCGCCATCGAGACGCCATCGCATGTCTGGATGCAGCAAAGGAACAAAAAGATTGCGAAAAGTTTGTGTGGGGAGGAGAGCGGGTGGGGACGGATCGCGGCCGCCTGGCCAGGCAGCGAGCACCAACCGGCAGCGCACACTTGAGCAGTCCTCGTAAGGCAGGAACAAGGCAGACCTCAGGATAGGTATGGATGACCTGCAGGCATCAGTCTTGCACTGCCTTCCTGCTGAAGACAAAGGCAGGGAAGGACACGTTTCGGAGCCATGGCAGTTGGCGACAGCTCCCTTCAGCCATTGACAATCCTCGCGGGGCAGCCCGACGGCTGGCTACGGCCCCACTCGGCCAGTCATTTGCGGCCGGCGAAAGGAGGCCGCCGGCACTCAGGTAACACAACTTGCGTCGCCTGTCAAAGCGTTGCCGCGTGGTGTCGTCTCGTGTCGCAGTCTCTTAACCTTGCAGGGTGCGGTTGGTCACATCCGTCCTCAGCCTTGTTCTGCAGTCGATCGTACGGGGGGAAGCGTACAGATGAGTCAGCGCCGCATCACCATGCCGAGGACCCGACAGGACGGAAGCGATCTTGATCGGAGCGGTCGCTTGCTGTAGCGCCCGTTTGGCGCAAGCTTGAGTCCTAGGCGCGCGACAAGTCTGACAGACAGGATTATCGTGCAGACAACGTCGCTTCGTCGGGAGATCCTTCAGTTCAAGCGCTATAAAGAGAGCGCAATTCCCATCTCATCCTCTTCTGTGTCGGGTCGAGAAAGGGAGCCAACGAGCTCCCTCGCGTTTCATGGCTGAGACGCTTGTGTTGGAATATCGGGTTGATTGGCCCGATTTGGTGTAAGACGGACGCGCGAAAGCTCTGCAAGAATAGAAGTCGACTGCCGCAGTACTCCGTAGGTGACGCCTAATTTTGACCTGCAAGGCCACCTAGACTTAGAGCTTATTACACAATGCCGATTTGGTCCTCCAGCATTGTTGGGCAGGGCATCAGCCAAGACTATGTCGTCATAATGCCGTTTCAGACGAAGAACATGTTTCAACAGACGCGCGGTCGTGTCGGCGGTGGAACAGACAGTACTTCGTAGTTCCGTAGTTCAACGTCCTGTTGTCCAATGGCAGCATCATCGCCTCACATAGAACGGGGCCCATGGCGAGGAAGGAAAGATCCCAAATACATTTCAAGAAACTAATAATAGATGACAAGCAAACCGCGCTCTAAAAACGAACAGAACTCCGAAAATATCCCTGACAGATCCGAAAACCAAAACTAAACGAGCCAGAGAAAGAATACGCATAGCGTTGCCAATCAGACCGGGTATCCATCATCTATCCCCAAAGACCCCATTCATGCCTTGCTAAGCCAGGTCACATCGACCAGGTAGAGGCCATCGGGCGCCTTCAACCTGGCTTCACCCCGACGTGCTCACCTCTCTTCTCTTGGACGGGCTCAGCGATCTCGGCAGGTGAAGGCTGTTCATCAGCGGGCTCAACCTTGATTTCCACCGGCTCGGGCTTCTGCTCGACAAGCGCGACCTCTTCGGCCGGACGGCATCGACGGGATCGGTCTTGTCCTCAGCGGGCTCGGGCTTCTCGGTGGGTTCAGGCTGTTGTTCCTCAACGGCTGCTTCAGCCTTCTTTTGCCCGGAGAGCTGACCCTCATCAGGGGACTTACCTGTCTTCTCCTCGGTGGACTGGGCCTTGGCCTTCTCCTCGTTCTCGAAATGCTCTTCCACCGACGAGATGACGTCCCTGATGCTCTGTGCCGATTTCCTCAACGCCTCCCTCTCTTGGTCGTTGAGCAGCAACGGCACATCCTGGTACGCTCCATGGCGGTTCAGCTTGCAGGGCATGCTCACCGCGGTGTCGTCGACGCCCGCGTATGACCCGACGCGGGACACCGTCATGATGGCGTCACTGTCCGCGACGATAGGCTGGAGGATGCTCACCAGCACCGAGGCAACGCCGTAGTTCGTCTTGCCCTTGCGGCGGATAATCTCGTACGCCGCCTCCTTGGTGCGCGTCGCGCACGCCTCGAGCTCCTCTTCGTTGTACTCTACGCCGGCCGCGGCGCAGTAATCCTTGAGGCGCATCCCCGAGATGGTCGCCAGCGACCACACCGCCAGCTGGCTGTCGCCATGCTCACCAATAATGACGGCGTGCACGTTGCGCGGGTTGACGCCGAAGTGCTTACCCAGCTCGTGGCGGAAGCGGGTCGTGTCCATGGCGGTGCCGGAGCCGATGACGCGCTCGCGCGGGAACCCGGACAGCTTGTAGGCTGCGTGCGTCAGGACGTCGACGGGGTTGGTGGCCACGATGATGATGGTGTCCGGTGCGTTCTTGGCCACGCGCGGAACGACGTCCTTGAACAGAGCGTAGTTGGTCTTGACCAGGTCCATGCGGGTTTGGCCAGGTTTTTGGTTGACGCCGGCCGTGATGATGACGGCGGCAGCGCCCTCGCAGTCTTCGTAGTCGCCCACGCGAACACGGGCTTTGTGCAGGTGCGCGGCATGGCTGAGGTCCATGACCTCGCCGAGGGCACGATTGCGGTCGATATCGATGAGAACAATGTCGGCAGCCAGCCCGTCCAGGAGCAGGGCGTAGGCAGTCGTGACGCCGACCGAGCCGGCACCAACGATGACGACCTTGATGGCCTGGGAGGGGTCAGCGTGGGTTTCGGACCAGGGGTTTCTTGGACACAAATGCACATACCTTGTTAGGGGGTTTTGAGTCGGGCATGTTGGATGAAGTTGCTAGATAGCGGAAAGTTCCGACACGACGTCGAAAATGTCAGATGGACTCTGTTGAGATGGCTTTCTGACAGATGGCAATCCGACAGGTTGCTCGGTGGTGCTGTTTGAATTGTCCTGATGATGATGCAAGGTTGTTTGGTGATAAGAATTGGGCAAAACGTAAGCTACGAAAAAAGACTCGGACTGCCGTTAAGCTCTAAATACCTCCAAAGGGTCAGCTCTCTCGGTCCGCATGCGATACGGAACCCGTTGGAGGTCCGAGTTACACATGTCAAATTGAACGATGTCTGGGCGCAGTTGGCATGGTTTGACAAGCTTGTGGTCTGATGTTTCTCTCACAGCCACCCACATGCAATCCCGCTTGCCTCGGTCCTGTGCTGAATGTCAGAGAAGATGGGCAATTTGACAGCCTTGCTCATCAAATCCCATCATCCGATGCGAATCTCGGATCCCAAAAAAATCAACCTTCTTGTCTACAATGCCTTATCTTGACGGCTTCAAGGTCTCAGACTTCAACCTGGAATGCGGGCGGATTGAGCGGTTGAGTGCGGGGCACAGACAGGACCTCTCTCCGCTAACACCCAACGCTGGCGGGGCTGCAATGCCCAAACCTGCGCTGAAAATGCCCAAACTTGAGCTTGGCGTCATGGTTACGTCATCGACAGCAATGCCCGCAGGGTGGGGGAAGTTTTCTGTCAGCAGGGGAACCCAAATCGTGAAAGGAAGGTCATCGAAAAAATGCCAGCTTGAATTGGGTATGTTCATTGAACAAGGTGCCAAAGGTCCATGTGAACTGGCACATGAATTGCGTGTTGAGAACGGGATGGAACAGGGACAACTTCGGGATGGTGGGGGTGGATTCGGAAGCAGATCCGATCCACAGCGTTGGGACCCCTCCACCCGCGGATTATCAGGGCCCATTCGGAAAGCAACAAGTGTTCAGGTCGTGTGGCGCAATGGTAGCGCGTTACTTTCCGGTGCTCAATGCTAGCTGGTAAAGGTTCTGGGTTCGAGTCCCAGCATGATCGAACGATTTTTGTCTTTTTTCCCCAGTCTAACACTTTTTCGTGTTGGCTTGCGTTTTGTCCACGCTGCTGGACACACCGAACGGTGGTGGCCTGACGGCGTTTCCTGCTCAGACCACTTCACAGAAGGGCGTTTGTTGACAGCGACTCAATAGGTGAGGCTGAATTGCGTGCATCTTCATTGGTTCCCCTATTTCTGGGTATCAACATCGTCCTGCCACTCCCACTCCCATCCCACGGCCATCCCACAACACCCACCTCAAGCTATCCAGAACCATATCCTTTGAAACACATTCTTTGCCACCGGTGGGTGGTCGTTGGCACAGAGCTCATCCATTTCCTTCTTCCCTGTCACCACATCGATATTCTCCGCCCTCTTGAGGAACGGCGTGCGGAACCACAGCTTGTGTCCCAGATACAACACCAAGAAGATAGGCAGCGTGATGTACGCCGCCAAAAAGTCCTGATAATTCCACCGGCTCGGCACAAACACCTGGAACCCGTTTGTCAACGTCAACAGGCTCACCACCAGCAGGACAAACCACGTCGCGTACGGCTGGCCCAACGTCTGGAACGGCCTCGTGTGCAGCAGCCCCTGGCTCTTCAACCCGGCACGGAAGCGGAGGTACGTGACCATGACGACAATCCACGCGATGAACCCGGAAATGGTCGAGACGTTCATGAACCACAAAAACACTTGCGCGCCGTTCTCCGACACGTTGAGGTACGCGAACAAGCCCACGGACCAGGTGGCCAGTACCGCGGCGTAGGGCACGCCTCGGCGGGTTGTGCGCGCAAAGATCCGCGGGGCCTGGCCCGTCGCCGCCATCGAGTACAACACACGGGAACCGGAGTAGAGGAACGCGTTACCCGCTGACCATGCCGAGGTCAGGATCGCAGCGTTGATGACGTGGTTCAGGCCGCTGATGCCGGCGTTCTGGATGCCGATGACCCAGGGGCTGGCGTTGGCGTTGGATTCGGGGGAGAGGAGGCGCGGATCGGTGTACGGGACGAGGGCGCCGATGATGAGGCTGCTCACGCCGTAAAAGACCGCGAGCCGAGCGAGGAAGCGCCGCGCCGCCTTGGGAATGTTGCGCCTCGGCGCGACTGTCTCGCCTGCCGCTAGCCCGATCAGTTCCGGCGAGGTGATGAAGCTGAAGCCCGCGCGGATAAAAGCGGTCCAGTACGCCGTGAAGCGGCCTGTTGCACCAGTGCCGACGTACTCGCGGAAGGCGCCCGGGTCATTCCAGTACTTGAAGCCGATGGCCCCGCCCTCGGGTGCCCCGCCGGCCATGATGACGATGCCGACGATGATGAGACCGATGATGGTGATCAGTTTGATGCTTGCGAACCAGAATTCGGCTTCCCCGAACACACCCACGGCGATGATGTTGAGGAAGAGGCAGACGGCGAGGATGATGGTGATCCACACGGCGGTTGGGACTGGCGTGTCCCAGTACTCGATCAGAATCGCGCCGGCAGTGGCCTCGGCTGCGACCAAGATGGCGTAGGCATACCAGTAGTTCCATCCCGAGGCGAATGCCAGGCTGCGGTCGACGAAGCGGTCCGTGAAGTAGGGAAGGGTGATTCCCTTGAGGGGAAGGTACGTGGTCATTTCGGCGATGATGTTCATGACGATCCAGACGACCAACATCATGGACAAGTAACCCAGCCATAGTGGCACGGGTCCGACGATGGCCAGGATGCCACCGGAGCCCACGAAGAGGCCGGTTCCGATACTATCAGGTTGGAGGTCAGCGGTTTGCTTGATGGACGTCACCGGAGTGATACTCACGCTCCACCAAGGGCAAGGAATTGGATATGCCGGCTCTTAAGGCCGCGTTGGAGTTGCGAGTCGCGATCAAGCGAAACAGTGCCGTCAACGAGGGCCCCTTCCCTGGGGTTATCGTCGATGGCGGTTGCGTCCGAGGACTCGCTCTTCATTACTGCCGACTTTTACTATCGGATGTGAACTTGATTTCTCGCTTGAACTTGTTGGCTCCGATAATTTGACCAGTGCCTCGGGGTCAATTGATGACGAGAGACGCGCCGCGTGGGGCGGTGAGACAGATCTGCGCTGATGTATTATGTTGAAGTTTGGACGGTCAGTGACGAGACATGGACAACCATGAGGAATTGAAAGGCGTTCACTCCTGTCAACATTCCCCGGGCCCTGCACAATTTACTGGTTGGTGTGTTGACGGTTCCAAGAGCCTGCATGGCCGTGGAAACGAACTGATCAGCACATGCTGTTGAAGATAATATGGGCTGTGAAGCCGGTCACCTGGCGCCAGGTATCATAGATCAGCCACCAGACCTTCCTAAACGGCACGCCCCGAATCTCACGTTGTACGGGGTATCGGGGCTCCGGAGGTTGCATTGCGAGTTGATCTGGTGATGGTGGTTGGCCGTTGCCGGCTGCCGACATGTGAGTGTAAGACAGGGGGATCATTCCGTGACCCGCTCTTATCCGCATGCCACGCTGCCTACCAACTTCAAGACCGAGACTCGCTATCTGGATGGTATTATGTAGACAAAGTGGGATGCGGCTTTTGTGCAGTTTATCGCTCATTGTGGGTGTAAAGCTGTGCTGGGAGTACAGGCTCGGTCAAGAAAGCAACCACATCCCCGATCTCCGATTGTAACAAGACGCTTGTAGTAACGTCATCTCCATCATACTCGCCGTCAGGGACAAGGTTCTATAGGCCGACAACTCCGTCAAACAATCCTTCATTTCTCCATCCCCGCACGACCGCCACGCACTTAATTTCCACCGCCATCCTCTCATCCTCCAGCGCCATAACCTGCGCACACGTCCTCGTCGGCGCCCTGGTCCGGTCCGGCCAGACCTTGTTCCACTCGGAGTTCATGGCGGCGTAGTCGCGGTTGAAATCCACCAGGTAAACCGTCGCGTCCACAACGCTCTCCAAACCGCACACGCCGGAAGTAGCACCCCGGATCACCGCCTCGATCTTGCGCAGCACCGCTGCCGTCTGCGCAGCGCAGTCCATCTCGTGTATCACCTCCAGCCAGGTGACGCAGCCCGCGAATGTTCCGTCGGTTCCTTGGCTGGACGTTCCGGATATGAAGATTGTGTGGTACTCGCTCGGGATGCTGCGCGCGTGTACGTAGTTGGCGGGGGGAAGAGGGCAGTGAGGGAGGATGAAGCCCGTGCCGTTCGGAGATGGCAGGGAGGAGGCGTAATGAGCTGGGTGAGGAAGAGTAGACGACCTGGTCCTTTCCATGATGATGAGGGCGTGATTGAATAACTGACAATACTTGATAATCCTGTTGGTGGCCGTGGGTGTGTGGTGTTGGGTTTGGTCAGAGATCAGGAGTCGAGGGGTGACGCAGAAAACGTCTGGGTGATAGGAAGATCAACCCTCCCATTCTCAGCCAGGGAGCCTTCCGGACTATTCACAGGAACCTAGAACCGTAAATCGTCAATTAGGTGTGTATAGGAAGGCCAAGTACCATGTACGACTGGTGGTTGCCATCTTCGGACACCCTCACACGTTCGTCGGGCGCACCTTCACAATTGGAGCACAGAAAACGAGTCGTCGCTGCTTCTCTCAGCGCCATTTGATGATCATAGCCTCTTTCCCTGGAAGCCGTCTGAGCTGCGTGAGCTTCCTGGGACTTCTTCTCGTCCGGGTCTGCATTGTGCAAGCTGGTTTGCTTCCAACATGCAACATCGAACAACCGAGACTCACAGCAAAGCTTGAGATACATACGAGTATTTCATCGTTTCCTTCATCGCCTCTTAGAGACAGCGTTTCTGGCCTTGATTCTGGGATATTTTTCTTCTACAAGCAGTGATGGATGCCGTGTCCACCTTCAGCGACACCACTCTGGACCCCTTCAGGGACCTTGTTAATATCACGCACCTCTTCCCCGAACTAGGGACAATTGAGTCTGTCGAGATTCTCCTGGGTACGATCTCTCAACTGGAAACGCTGGATGACGTCAAGTATCTGCTCGAGAGCTACCCACAGCCATTCATACTCCCCAACTTCGTGCACGGCGAGTTCCGGTTCCCGTCAGACACGACCACGACGCTCCTGGACTCTTACAACCCCATGACCGGCTGCCTTATCTACCAGGTCCCCTGCACGAAGTCCGATGACGTACAGTTGGCGATTCACAGCGCGGCCGAGGCCACCCAGATCTGGGGAAAAACGAGCCCTGGATGCAGAATCAACGCCCTATACCAGATCAGCACGAGCTTCGAGATTTACACCGAGCTGTTCGCTATCTGCGAAAGCATTGACCAAGGGAAACCTGGAGAGGGCACGAATTGAGGTTGCTCATGCTCTGAGGTTCATCCGGTGAGCACAGTCCCACGGCTGGGAGGGGAGATATATCGCAGACCCCATTAACATGAGAGGTAGCTACTTCACCTCATACCTCCAGACCGAGAATTCCCGGACACAGGTGATGGATTCTGGAACAATGATATTTGAGCGGCGGTCCCCAGCCGGCGTCTTCGTGCTCATCACTTCTTCAGACATGCCGCTGTGCTCTGTGACCTCGAGGCTAGCTTCTTGCCTCGCCTTTGGTTGCACAGCTGTCATCAAGCCCAGCGAGTGTACGAGTCTGACAACTTTCCGTGAGTTCCCCTGATTCATCCCGCTGTATTCTGCATTTATTCAGTGCTTACATTGTTGAACAGTCCTCGCCGCGATAATCCGGGAGCTCGGACTGCTTCCACGCGGTACTGTCAACATCGTCATGGGAGACGGCCCGACGACAGGGAAACACCTGGTGAACTCTCCTCGGATTGTTGGCATCTCCTTCACGGGAAGTCCCAGCGTGGGCGATGCCATTCGAGATCTCGCCAGCAACCACATGACGAAACGACTATCACTCGAGCTCCGGGGAAGGAATCCAACACTGGTATTCGCCGATGCCTTGCAACCACACGTAGCAACGCGCACAATCTCAATCGCAACGTATGCTGGTTTTGTGAACCAGGATCAAATGCCTACCACCTGCGCACGGATTTATGTTCAGCAATCGATCCTTGACAGGTTTATCCAGCTATTGGTGAGCAAAGTCGCCTGGGGGTAGGGAAACGGGCAGATCGGACCGATGGTGAGCGTAGCGTATTACGACAGGATCCGGAACTACCTGATGAAGGCCCAAAACGAGGGTGCGGTCTTCCAGCTCGGTAGCGTCCCTCCAGAGTTGAGTGAGGACTATCGCTCGGGCTACTGGGTCACGCCCACCATCCTTTCTAATGTGGACCCCTCATCGACTTTGTATGAGGACGAAATATCCGGCCCTGTAGTGATCGTTACGCCGTTTCGCACTGAGGCAGAGGTAGTCCGTCTTGCCAATAGCGGCAAGTCTGGGCTAGGGGCTGTGGTTTTGACACAGGACGTAACCAGGACGCTGCGTCTGACGGAACGGCTTGAAGTGGGTATGGTGTGGGTCAACTGCTGGGGGACGAGAGAGATGGGGATGCCGTTCGGAGGGTTGAAAGGGAGCGGACTTTGGCGTCAAGGAGGGGACTACTCGAGGGACTTTTTCACCGACGTCAAGACGGTGCACCTTTCCGTCAGGTAAGGGGTTCATGGGTTCTAGGTAGATTTTAGGCCAGCGAAATGATTCATTCTTTCTTGCATTTCTGTATGGCAATGAGCCGTGTGATTGAATGAGAGGGAAAACCTGTATTGCTTAGAGACTATAAATGTGCTCAGCTGAAGGTACCGGTCCCATGTCGGAGACTCCGGCGACCCGGCCGGCCCAGCAATCGGGAATCCCGGCCTGGACCCACTCTTCAACTCCGACCCCGGGCCCACTCCCCCGTTTCCGCCGAGCTTTCCCTTTTAGGAAACCAGCTTTCGTCAACACATGCGTAAGATGGCTGGCGGTGGCTTTTTCCTCAAGGATGAATTTGGCAGAGTGCAATTTGTGGGATCCAGGGGATCTGGGATACTGTATTTCTGATTGGACCCCGGCGCTGGCGTTGGTTGAGTGGCTGAACATCGCAGATGGTCTCAGCCAGGACAGGGTTTGAGTCGGCGGGAAAAGTTCGAGAAATACGATGTGGCTTGAAGTCAGTCGAGCGTTCAGCAAGGGCTCTGGAGAGAACAGTTGGAATTGAAGAAAACATTAAAAGTTTGACGTGGACGAGATCTACGGAGTATTAGTTGAGCATCTGGATAACCCAGGATAGTCATCATCGCGAACCTCTTTAGCACAGCCCCGTAGACAGAGTTGCACAGCCTGGGAAGAGAATCTCTACATTAGAACATAAAAGGATGACGATAAATCAAGTTTCTTGTGTTTCGGAAGACACGAGGAGAATCAACATCGTTGTACAGGTACCTACTTGGACTTTGCCTTAGACCTTCCAACATCACCACTTCAAAACAACATCAACCGTCCAGCTTGTCTTGGCAACCAGCGTCGCTTCGACTTTAGTCCTGTAAAACCTGACAACCGCCTTCATAATTATAAGTCAATATTGCAAATATCCGAGGGCAATGTGAATTCCATCGCTAACATTTGGTAGTCGATCTTCACATATCCTGCGACAATGTGCCTTCAGGTCTTCCACCAGTTCACCTGCGGCCACACCGTCTTCCGGGGATGGGAGAAACCGTGCGAGATGTTTGGCACGACTCACAACTCGACGAAGGAAGACGTGTATGAGAGCTCAGTTTGCGAGGCTTGCGCCTTGGAATTGGGGGAATCAGCTAAGGGCAGTCTGGTTATTTAAATGCGACACAAGCTCGTCGCGGTTCACGTCTGGTATACTCGTATGCATAGTTATGGTATATTAATTACACCAAAGAAATTGTTGTCGTGATTAAAATGTGTGTGACTATATGTACTTACTTGTTCATATTATTGGTCGTCTCGGTCTGCGTCGGAGCTCCTCTTTTGGAGCCTTGCCAACCTTGAGGTTGTTGAGGCTGACTGCTGCCGTGGGGCCCACCTCCCCTCTCTGGAGGCTGAGCACCTCCTTCCCCTCTCATGTCCACTCTTCCGCGAAACGCAACCTCCCTTTTTCCCTCTTCAATCTATTTCTCGGAGAGCTCCCGTTGATCAATCGAGCATTTCGCCCCCATACAGCCCGTAACGATCTGGAAGCTTTGTCAACATTCATTACCATATCGACCACTGATAATTGCCCTCCCGTATCGTTCCGTGACGCGAAATGGCTGATCCCACTGGGATCGTAGGGGTTATTGGCGTCGCTTTTCAACTTGTTGAGTTGTTTGGAAAGTTGTATATCAACTGGAAAGACGCTCCTCATGACGCCAAGAAGTTCATCCTTGAACTGCAGACGCTTAGAATTGTGTTGGATGCGGTCAACAAGTTCGCCACGGTGAACGTGAAGTTTGCCCAAGCGTTCGAAGGAGGGTCTTCTGCCCTCCTGTCCGCTTTCGACCCCTTGGAGGCAGAGGGTGTCAGCACTGCGGCTTTAATTGCCTATTGTCAAAAGGAACTCGTCTTGTTGCTCGAAAAGTTCAAGAAGCGGAAGGATGGTCATAAGTTGGACTGGGAGCGACTCAAAGCCGCTTTCAACCTTGACAGGGCACGGGAGGCAGTCGAAGACTTACAGCGAAGATGCCTCAGTCTCAGTTTACTCATCAACATCGACAGCGCGACGCTTGCAGCGAATACAAACCTCGAGGTGAGGCAGGGGAGGAAGGAACAAATGCAAAACCACCGAGCTTATATCCACCGCCTTGACCACATTGCCGGTCGTATCGATGAATCACATGTTAGACAGAAGCAAGATGAGGTGCTCAACTGGCTCACTCGAGGGGTGGACTACTCCTCGCTTCATTCAAGCATCTGCACTCGCAGACAGGCTGGGACTGGACAGTGGTTCCTACAATCACCTCAACTTCAAACATGGTGGGTTACTGACTTGTCAACACCTCCCTGCACATCGTTATTACGCAAGCTTGTTCTTCGTCACGTCAGCGAGACCATCAATCTCATTATTATTAACCACCACAATCTAGGATTTCGCGGCCTTCTGAAGTTTTGTTTTGTCCTGGAATCCCAGGCGCCGGCAAGACATTCCTTGCGGCAGCAGTCATTGAGCACCTCCAGGAAATATATCGCCACTCTCCTGAAGTTGGTATCGCATTCGGATACTGCACGTTCCTGTCTGGACATCAAGATGACCAGAAAGCCGAAGACTTCATCGCCTGTCTCCTGAGGCAGCTCGCTGGCCGGCTGGATGCCATACCAGAAGCCATCACCCAACTATACGAGAGGAAGTCTAGAAAGCTGCAAGACCTGATCGAAGCACTTTGTTCGGTTGCCGAACTCTACTACCGCCGTATCTTCATCATTATTGACGCCTTGGACGAATGGGAAGTTTACGAGAGGGGGTGCTCAGAGTTTCTCTCGGCCCTTATGAAGTTTCAATCAAAGTCCAAATCAAACCTGCTGGCCACATCTCGGCCTGGGATCGCCAATATCACGGGGATATTCCAAGGACATCCTACACTCGAAATCCTTGCGCACCAAGAAGATCTCCGGGTATACTTGGCCGGACACGTTGGTAGAGTGGGAAATCTGTCCACTGTTATTGACGATGTCCCGTGCCTCCACGAAGAGATCGTCAACTCTATCGCAACAGCTGCTGATGGAATGTAAGTCGCTAGTAACCACCTCAGTTCCGCTTAGAGGAGAACGGTGGAACATGATTCCTGGGGCCTTGGCTCAATGTCTATTTTTTATATCTGCTAACTTCTAAGTTCCTAGATTCCTCCTCGCCCATTTGTTTCTTCAGTCCCTTAGTGACAAGTTGACGCCGAGTCGTATCCGAAAGGCGTTGGCACAGTTGCACCAGCAAGGTGCATCGTCAACCAGTGAACGAAGGGTTAACATCTTGAGCATTGCATACGATAGCGCGATGGAAAGAATTGGACAGCAACAACCCGGGTACAAGGACTTCGCATACCATGTTCTCTCCTGGATCATTTGCGCCAAACGGCCGCTACTGTCAACCGAAATTCAGCACGCATGGGCTGTGCATGAAAGTGGAGATGAGATCGACAACGATGATCTCCCAAGAGTGGAGATTATGGTATCGGCGTGTGGTGGACTAGTTACAATCGACGACACCGGAATTGTCCGCCTGGTCCATACTACGACACGAGAATACTTCGAGCGATCGATGGCTAAATGGTTTCCTGGTTCCCACTTGAGGATCGCCAAGGCCTGCGTCTCTTACCTTTCCTTCCGACCATTTTCGACCGGCCGATGCGGGACGCGAGAAGACTTCGAGCGACGCCTGGAGGACAACCCGCTGCTTGCATATGCTGTTCGTTACTGGGGCCATCATGCCTCTTTGGCTCTCTCATCCAAAGAAGGTAACCACACCAACGAAGTGTCAAGTCTTGAAGTCTGCATTTGGGAGTTCCTTCAAAAAACAAGAAACGTCGAAGCAGCCTCACAAGGGTTTTACCTGTGTTGGGACGGCGGTTCCGACGATTTCAGGCGGTACTGGTGGTCTCATCACGACTATGAGTATGATGGAAACGCCATTCATTTGGTGGCGTTTTTTGGTCTCCATTCTGTCTTGCAACGTCTCCTCGCCTGCCCAGCAAGCCCAGACCCAGATCAACAAGACAGCGGAGGCTACACGCCCTTGATGCATGCCTCTCGAGAAGGTCATGTTCAAGCGGTTTGCGCGTTATTGGCCTCACGCCGTATCAGCGTCGCTGGGAAAGGTGCAACGCAGAATATGCCTAGCCCTCTCTGGCTAGCTTCATGCACCGGAAAGGCGGGCGTGGTCAGCGTGCTCCTCACAACTCGGGAATTCAATGTAAATGCTATCAGCTATGACATGACGCCACTCATGGCTGCCGCGAGGAACGGCCATAACGTTGTGGTCCAACGTTTACTAGAAGAAGAAGAGGTTGATGTGAACCTTTCAGTCTCTGGCGAGACGGCGCTAAGTCTGGCTATTTGCCACCGACATGGCGAGGTACTCAAATCCCTCGTGGAGCACAAGAGCGTCGATCTGAACTCCGACCTTGAACAAACGTCTAAATGGACACTGCTTGATCTGAACGGCGATGTGGAACAGACGCCCCAATGGCCCCCACTGGTTCTCGCTGTCCGGGTGGGATACATCGAAGGTGTGGAAATTCTTCTAAAGGAGAACCGTGTGAATGTCGACATAATCGGCCACCTTGCGCTTTGCTATGCCGCAAACGACCTGCGTGGCGAAGTGGTCCAGGTACTCCTGGGCTCAGACCGAGTTGATGTCACAGCAAGGGATTTCAACGGCAGAATGCCCCTTCACTACGCAGCAGCCACAAACCTTGTCACCTTCATGGGGTCTGAGAACACATATCTAGAACGAAGCCTCCGTATTATCAAGATGCTCTTGGCTCGGAACGGTATCGACCCCAATGCAAAGGACATTCACGGATGCACCCCGTTGATGTACGCAGCTAAAGCTGGTCGCGTGTCGGTTGTTAAACTGCTCATCTCGAACCCTGAGATCGATGTAAATGCGATGGATCACATCGGATGCACGGCTTTCTTCCATGCGGTTTACCAATCACACAAGGGGATTTGTCAAGCGTTGTTATCCCGACCAGACATTGTTGTCGATGTGTTGGACGAGCACGGGCGCGATGCACTGAGCTATGCAGCCAGTCGGGGTTGGGACGACGTTGTACGCGAATTACTCCGTCATCCTGACATCGAGGTCAACGTCAAGGACAAAACTGGGCGCACCGCCTTAATGTATGCGGCTATGTCTGGCAATGAGGACACGACGAAAGCGCTCGTGGCAGTTCGGGGAATCGACATCAATGCCAAAGACAACTCCGGGAAGAGCGCCCTGATACTTGCGACTGAGATGCGCCACGAACGAACTGCGCGGATCATCCTCAGATCAGATGGGTTTGATGACAGTGTTGTCGACGAGAGTGGTGAAAACCCGTTCCTCTTCCTTGCAATCCGCAATGGATTGGAGGCTCTTGTGCAAGACATACTGGCAATGCCTGGCGGTAAGATCAAGTGCCGAGATGATAACCGAGGAACTGCTCTGATGTACGCAATTCGAATGGGGAAGAGACGGATCGTGGAGATGTTGGTGGCATCAAAGCGGGTTGATCTCAACGAGCATGACCACACTGGACAAACTGCCCTCATGGATGCTGCCAAGTTTGGTGACAGACAAACTGTACAGGGACTTGTCAAATCAAGAACAATAGATATCAATGCCAGGGACAAGGGGGGAATGACTGCTCTCATGCATGCCGCAAGTCGCCATGACGACGTCAAGAGCGCGGAGGTGATCACGGTGCTCGGGGAAACGGGTAGAGTACGTCCAAACGTTACAGACATTGACGGCTGGACTGCGCTCATGATTGCGGTAAGATCGACGGGGCCGAGTCATCGACGTGTGAGGGCACTGCTAGAGGTCGAAGGAATCGACGTCAGTATCACACATAGACCGGGATGCCCACCGCTGTTTTATGCAGTCAGCTTTGCCCTCGCTGAGGATCCCCGTCATCCAGACTCGCTGGAAAACGCACAGGCTATTCTACGTGCCATGGGTGTGGTTGTGGAGGGAAAGCTCTGCGTGAAGGAGTTGAGCAGTGTCATGAACGTAATCGAGTCATTGAATTGAAAGGACCAGGGGTTGCATTTATAGGTTTCCCAAAGTCATATCGATAAATAATAGGGACATCGAATAATTGAGGAGGGTTTTCCCAACTGCCCAGCGGAGTTTCCCCTCGTTTCCTCTCGGTTTTTTGTTTTCTTTCTCTTTTTTTCTTTTTTTTTCTTTTTTTTAAAAAAAATGCTTCGGCTACAGTTATTACTGAGACGCGGTGTAGAGAAGACTGACTCAGTAAGTTGAGTAGCAGCGCAAAGATTTGTTTTACAGACCAGGTTCATGAAAGGTCTGACTGAAGGCAATGAGGAAAAGGGGGTGGCTCACAGAATATTGTACCCGAGAACCAAGTGTCGAGGACGTGACAATATCTACCTCTTGATACCATGTATCTGTGAGATTGAAGCAATCATATTCTCGTTCGGTTCTCAGTACGCGTGCCCCGGAGCAAAGCCACGTAAGGAGGCATGGCACAGTCACTAACTGCTGTTGTGTCATCACCTGATTCGTGTACTGGAGGCTATGACATCGCCGGTGATCGGACAGGCGAGCATGGCAACGCGGGAAATCAGCCTTGGTTTGAGCAATGAAGGGCCGTTAGCCCCAGCTTGCTCAACCTGCTGAATACCCAGAGATAGGCCTGCGAAAGCGAGCTTGGTTTGCTTCTCAACGCAGCATTTTCCGTGACAGTGCTCAATAGAAGGTTCACTCACTTGTGATATCTGGTGTCATTCGGTTCACATTATTAATTATACGTCCAGCAGGGGATGCCCATCGAAGCAAAGGTACCCCTCAACAACAAATCAGAGTATGCAGAAGATGTATGATCTATTAATATTAGCCCGCCAGCTGGTGTTGATCGAATATAAGATGGTAACCGTTATCCTTGATCAGCCATCTACAGCAGACAACACTCGAATGCTCGATCTTTCAAGTCATCTTTTGCCTCTTCTGCCTCTCGTTCATTTATCTTGTTGGTACTATGGCTTAACAACACCACAAGTACAGGCAACTAGGCCATTGACGTGTTTCAGCGATGGATAAAATTATGCGAGCTTAGGTGCGCTATTCTTCGTCAAAGCGAGAAAAGGCTGCCTTGTACTCGTAGAACACCGCAACTACCAAACTCACATACAGACTGATTGTGACGGTGGAAAGGATCGCAGAGAAGTCCCATTCCTCGATGCATTTGAGAATGCATCGGCTGACGGCGAAAATGGCGGTGGTAGCCCACAGATCCGGTGGGTTTTGCATGTGAAAGATCATGACAGCCGCGTACACCACCATGGCCGTGACGAACATGGTCCTGTCGGCACAGAAACCGAAGACGAGCATCGTCTTGATGAAGAAAGTGTTTCGCTCGATGAGTGCTTTAAGCCAGGGCCTGGCGTGGCCGAAGAGGAACTCGCACACAGCTGCAATCCAGGAGTTAATAGCCATTGCCTACGTAGTTAAAGAAGAAATAAATCAGTGGACAAGGTTTCACATACCATCGTCTTGGTTGACATTGCTGAAGTAGCGGCCTAGAAAGGTAACAATACTCATCGTTGCCAACCCCCCTATCACCAAGGATACAATGGATATGAGCGGGATTTTCGGCAGCCGGGCGAGAAGTGGTTGCGATGGAGGTAAATTCTGGGCTCTCTTTTGCGTGTCCATTGTTGTTGTCTGGAACTATTCGAGGGAAGTGCGCGGGAAGAGCCTCGGACGAGGCTCGAGTCTTTCACGGTGCAAACTGGCCAGAACGTGAGGACGTCGGACGTCGTGTAAACTTGCGGAAGATAGTATCAAGAGGCGCAGGTTTGAGAAATAGATGCCGAAAAGTAGGAAACCTCAGCGCCCGAGGGAAGGTTGACGAGGCCTCAAATAATTGTCTGGATTTGGGACACAGCCTTGCGCGGGGCATGACGTCTAATTTACATTGGGCATCTTAGGCGAACTGAGTTGTGAGAACTGAGCATAGCGGCGGCTGCGCCATCAGCACCCATGGGCGACTCGCGATGCCAAGTCACTAGTTCTGCTTTGCAAGCTGCAAGAGACTATGTCAAATAGGGTCACCGCAATTGGCGCCAACGCGACTCTCTGCCTCCCAGCGCGCTCAGCTGTTTTGGGCATCTGTGGAATTGGCTCTTCGTCGGTTTGAACGAGGTCTTCTCTAACACCCGGTCGCATATTAATATTACTCCGCACCAGAGGTGCCTCCTGGGTAAACAACGCGGAAATAAACGTCGATGAACCAGAGTGGGACGACGTACGGAGGAGGCTGGTGGTCAGAACTTCATCTCCATCACTGTTGTCCCGTGCGACAAACCAAGTTATACATCATTAGGGTCTTGTAGTAGTGTGGATGGAGCAGCATTACCGTTTAATTATTATGTTGCTGACACGCCAAGCGACCGAGGTTGCGGTTGCTTCATGATGATACCGAATGAATCATCCTGATTCATCCTTAATGTGTCCAATCACTCCCACTTGTCTGACATGAACACAGTTGTGTAACCAACGTCGAAGGTCATCTCACTGATGTATATAACTAGGTAGACAGTTCTCCATCGCCCGAATCCCTCGTCCCCGGTTCCTTGTAACATAGCAGACGTTGAATCGTGTCTTCTTTCTGACCACGCAATCTAGTTCCGTCTATAGCCCGAGCTATGAGCGAGAAAGGTGAGAAGAACTCCATTTCTCCCACTCCCATGCCATGATAGATTAAGCGTTCCCGTTTATTCTGAGACCATGATCCATGGAATTGTGAATGAACATATGTCAAGAGCCGACATCATCTGAGAGCATAACAAGAATGAACGTTTTGTTGATCTGCAACGCTGAAGACACTGCTAACCTTGCTGAATACAACCGTGTCTCAAGTATCGGTATCAACGATTAAAGGGTCTGAGGGAGAAAGCGGGATGATGGTTAGGTTTGGCGGTAAGATCTGGAATTGTTTGATGACGGGCTCTGTGTGGACAGGGAAGGCTGATGTTGTCTTTATTAGTGTTTAGTATTCCTGCGACCTCTACGGCGGCCGTCTTCCTCTTTTTGATATGAGGTTTTGGAGATCTTTCTTGTCTCATTTGCTTTTGTTCTTGTGACGGTTTGCAATTTCCTATTTGCTGGACGTTTCATGTTTTCCATCCTGTCTATTCCTCTGTTCATGGAATTCTGAGATACACTGGCTCAAGGCAGTCTCTGGCTTCAACCACTGATGGTTGGGAGATTCTTGGAACTTCGGTGGCGGACAGGTTCTTTATTGACTCAACCTTGATGTCTCAAAGTTCAATCGCGTCGAATAAAGCATGTCCATGCTGAAAGGATGTGAGGCCGTCATGACTCAAAAAATACAAACGCACGGAGAGACGCTTATCGGAGACAAAGTTGGTGCGATGGAATGATGCTACTGTTATCTACTGGTGTTACGAGACTATATATTAGCCTACCGCTAACGTTCCTGGCTCTGTGACCCGTTGCCCTCAACGCCAGTATTCCATACCCATCACCTCCCTTTAGGGACTGTTCATCACACGTCACTTCATCTAGCAGCAAACCCCCTTATCAACCGTCTGTTCGATCCAGACCAAGGCGGCGGTCCCCCCATCTCCATTGTCGCATCATTGCTTGCAGTCTCTCGGCGGAGCTTTCAGGCGACTACAGTCATCAGCTACACACGGCGTCTTCAGGGCCTTCGTGTCTATGCTTCAGACAATGAATCAGTCAACGACAGAAGGGTCTGGAATGCTGTGAATAACCTCGCCCAACGTGCGCTTTTCGTCATGGAAAGCGGCAGGGGAAGAGATGTCCTGGAGGAGTTGGCGGTCGACATGATCCATCATTGGCAGAACCAGGG
>NW_027191427.1:3623836-3686533 GCF_041956435.1 Mycothermus thermophilus
CAGGGTATCGAAATCTGGTACGACCAATATGACCCTGACCTGGAGGAGCTTCGTGAGTCAATCGACACATTCCTCTCCAAGATGAGAGAGCAATTCCCGGATGTCTATCTGGACTTCGACCACGCGGACGGCATGCTCAATACCGAAACTGGGTGGATTTATGGGCCCGCACAGCCCACTGACGTCGCATTGGTGGTAACACCGGAGATGTTCTCGCGGCGCGAAGTGATGAAGATGTATCTAAACAAGGATGTAAGTGGAAAAACGAGCCATTTGGTTGTCGCCACCAGCAAATCACTGGATCGATCCTTGAGAGATATAACACCACAGTGTTAACCGGTGAGTCCTGACAGCACATACGCAAAGTCCTCACCACACGAGACAATAGCACCCGGGAAGCCCTGCAGTTCTTTTTGATCATCTTAATCACACACGAGTTGGCCCATGCGTTTGGGCAATTCTTAAAGGGCTCACCTGACAACAGAACCCAGTTGGCATAGCTCCTGAAGGCACTGAGTGCTGGGACACTAATACCGGCGAGCTGGGCTTTGCCTGGGAGGTGGCAGCTTTTGGAGGCATCGTGGACATGTGGTCTGACCCCCAGTACGGCCCTGACGAACCGGGCATTCTGGTCATGTCTGACCATAGGGGTCATGATGCTCAATATTGGATCGTGCCACCGGGATACATCAGCAAGTTTGTCATGGGCCTACAAGGTAAGTCGGGCCAAGTCCCGGTTCCCTGGGACGGGTGATGGACAAGATTACTCGTCTGAGAATGTCAAGTCGTAAGTAAACTAACGTCTTAATCAGGCCCACCTATCAAAGTCGAGGGACACGCAATGACTTGGATAGAGTTAAAGCGAAAGTTGAACGTGTTAAGGGATGCCACTAATGATGATGAAGGATGGCAATTTGACGCGGCAGGTCTGCGTCGCGGACAAGCCTGCTGGAAGATCAACAGCCTATTTGACTGGACGTCGAGACGTCATTGCAAGCGATAAATTCCTTGCCGGAAAATGCTCTCATCTGGAATGTTACAGGCATTCGGGTCATACCAAAAACAGTGCGCATGGGATTGATTTGGATTGGCGATCGCAGATGTCTTCAAAGGACAAGGACTTTCGAGAGGGGTATGGGTTGAGTTGCCAGCAGGCAGCGAGCTTTATCACTTCTGTTTTCTTGTAAAGCCTTGGATGTAATCATTGAACAGACACAAAGTAGATGTCATGCATTATGCATGTCCTCTCACATCGGCCATTGACCACCCACTGACCGCCCACGCACCAACATATGCCCACAGCGGGAATCGGCCTCCAGATAGTCGGTTAATTAGGTGAGCGCAGGCGCCCCGGATCCAGCGGTCCGGTTCTCGGCCGCAGCTCAACTTGCAACCCCGCTTCTCCGTGTGCTTGACGAGTCATCTCAGGGGCTCGAAAGTGTATTACAAGGTACCAATCCCGAAGGAGGAGGAGGGATCCTTGCCCCAGTTTAGAGATTCCATTCTCCACGTGGGCATTGCCGGCCGGGCCCTTATCAGATGATCTCTAGATCCGACGGTGCCCGAGGTCCCTTGCCCAAAGGTGAAAATAGGTCCTTGAGGTTTAAAACGTGGAACAATCGCAAAATAACTTTCATTCTACAAACTCACATAACATTCCTTTGTTTCTTTGTTCATTCATTTTACTTCAACCACCTCACATCCCTCAGCCCACCATGACCCCCTCCCCAACTCCCATTCTCTTCACCAACGGGCGGATCTTCCTGTCCGGCGTCTCCCCCGGGACCAACGCTGGGCCGCACCGCCCGCCCACGTTTGCCTCGAGCATGCTCATCCGCGGCTCCGAAATCATCCACGTCGGCGCCGAATCCGACGAGCCCATCGCCTCCGTCCTCGCCTCCCCAGAAACCACCACCATCCACGACCTCCAAGGCAAAACCATCCTCCCCGGCTTCATCGACGGGCACATGCACCTCATGCTGCTCGGACAAGCGCTCACCAAGCTCGACCTGGGCAAGTGCACCACCCTAGAAGACATCCGAGAGGCCATCAAAGCCCACGCCGCCGCCCACCCCTCCGCTCCCCGCATCCTCGCACGAGGGTGGATGCATAGCATGACTCCCGCCGGCGCAAAGGCTGTTGATCTCGACGGGCTGGACCCGACGGGCCAGGACCGGCCGGTGCTGGTCGACTCGAAGGATTTGCACTCCACCTGGGCCAACACGGCCGGAATCCGCGAACTCGGCGCCGCTGACTGGCCGGACGTTCCGGGCGGGATCATTGAGCGCGACGCGAAGGGACGGCCGACGGGAGTGTTTAGTGAAGCGGCAAATATCAACTATGTCTGGCCGTTTTTGGCGAGAGTGGCGACGATGGAGGAAAGGGTCGCAGCCATCCGCGCGGCGGTGAAAGCCTATCATGAGGCGGGGTATACGGGGATGATTGACATGGCGATGGACGACGGCTCGTGGGAAGCGCTGAAGGAGTTGAGGAAGAGGGATGGTAACATCCCGATGCGGATTGCTGCGTATTGGTTGATCAAGCCGGCGGATACGGTGGAGGAGTTGCTGACGCAGGTGGACCGCGCTATTGAAGTTGTGAGGAACACGGAGGAGTCTTCGCCGGATTGTCGCGTCATGGGTGTCAAAGTGATTTGCGACGGGATTGTGGATGCGTGCACGGCGGGCTTGTCGGAGCCGTATGCCCACGACGGACGGTCCGTGGTGCCGCTTTGGACAGAGGAACATCTGGTTCCCGTGGTGAAGCGCGCGGATGAGGCGGGTTTGCAGATCGCTCTGCACGCCATTGGCGATGCGACGGTGAAGCTAGTGACGGACGTGCTGACAGCCCACGCCAACCCTGCTCGGCGGCCGCGGGTTGAACATCTGGAGGTTACGACGCCGGAGGATGTGGAGAGGCTAGGAAAGGCAGGCATCACGGCGTCTGTTCAGCCTGTCCACGCCGACCCGGCCATTCTCAAGGCGTGGCCGCGGCTACTGGGTGAGCACAGGTGCGGAAGAGCCTTTGCATACCGCGAGTTGGCAGACAAGGGGTCACCCATTGCTCTGGGAAGTGATGCGCCAACGGCGCCGCATACGCCGTTCGGGAATGTGTATGTGGGCACGACAAGAAAGTCGTACCGCGACAGGACACTGGAGAATGCCGTCAACCCGCACTTCGCGCTGGGGTTGTACGAGGCAGTGGCAGCGGGAACGGAAGGTGCTGCGTACAGCACGTTTGATGATGGGAGGTTTGGAGTGCTAGCTGCCGGGCGGAAAGCGGACTTTGTTGTGGTTGACATGGACTGGACGAAGGAGTCGTTACCAGAGACCAAGGTGTCGGAGACGTGGTATGACGGTCAGAGAGTGTGGCCGAACTGAGGCTTGATTTTCAGGGGTATCAAAAACAGAAAAAAAGTAATAAAACAGGAACCCGCCAGAATTGTGCGGTCCTCCCTTTCGGGCCTCTGCCCATGCCTCTACCCCTTCAGTTCGGGTAGTACTGCCTTGGCCAGATATTCATAGCCGTCTTGCGACCCGAAGCCAGAGGAAGACCAGCATGAAGAGTCCGGGTATCGCCCGTGCCGTTAGGGAACAGGTTGACCCAGAAGATGGCATTGCCAGCAACCGGCCGGAAAGCAAGTCCACCATCCTCATGCTCTCTCCACAGCGGCGGCGCCAATTCCACCTTCTCCTGAACATCCTCCGGGTTCTCGCCCTCCACGCGCTTCACGGACACCACCTCCCTCTTGCCCTGCCACATCTTCTCCCTCTTCGGGCTCGGACTCATGATCGGCTCCGCATACGGGAAGTACGTCTCGCCTTCGGTGCAATCGTCCTCCAAAATCGCAAAGAAGCTCGCCACGCGGTTCCACCGGCGCGTGTCGTCCGGCCTGGTCGGCCACTGCGGGAACTCGAACCAGTCGTGGTGGAAGTTGAAGTGCTGGCCCTCCTCGTAGCGGACGAGCTGCGGCGCGCCCATCTCGTCCCACCCTTCGCGGATCATGGTGCCCAAGAACGTCCGCGCGCGGCCCAGCACGCATTGCACCGCTGGGTCGTCGCGAGGGAGACCGGCCGAGACAGAGGTGCGGTCGTTGGTGTTGGTGACGCGGCCGTATTTGGCCACGCGGGATGGCGCGAAGCGCGGCTCGGCGGTCTCGAGGAGGGAGGCGATTTCATTGGGGGTGATGAAGTTGTGGATGTAGATGATGAGGGGTTCGAGGGAGACGAGTTCGGTCGTGTAGGAGTGGGTGGTATCGCAGACGAATGGGGTGGGCTCCGTGGTGTTCGAAGCGGGAGCCGTGGTGTTCACAGTGATGGCGGACTTGAGGAATGGGAGTGTGAATGCGTTCTCTGGCAAGGGGAGTTTGCTGACAAGAGATGTGAGAGGCGTGGTGGAGAGCTGGGAAAGATGAGGCAAACCCAGACCAAGGAGAAGCCCTCCGGCCCAGATGCCAGCGGCCTTCGCCACTCCAGAAGCTGTCATACTGGCGTGTTTCTTTCAATCCCCCACGAGAGATGTCGGCGTCGAGACGTGGTGAGAGTTTCGGGTGCGCCTCTGAACACCCGAGAAACAAAGCGCAAACATCGCCCGTAAGAAGAGCGGGAATCCATCATTATGTACTACCCTACGCATTGTCTTTTTTAATGTCACAACGCGCCGTCAATGGCCTGATGCGGATCTGTTATGCACAGCCAGGAGCGTAGTCCTCCGAGAGAGGAAATTACCCAGACGGGCTTGGTTGGTAGATCGATGGGCATGCCGGAGTTATGGAGCGTCCCTCCTCGCCCGATCGGTGCATTTTGCGGAGGAGAAAGGAAAAAACGGTTGGAGAATTCATGGTCTGGGCCCGGAAGACGGTGTCGGAATGTAACTGTGCTAGGTATGGGCGCTTCTCCAGCAGAGATGCGCTGCATGTGAGGTGTGGATGGTTGCAAAGAGACGGCCGTTGACAAGAAAGCCAAGCCGGCTAATCGTCCGCGCATCCGTTTCTTGTCGGTGCTTGTCCCGCTTCTTGTCGTTGCTTTGCTGGCTTCTTGTCGCTGCTTGTCGCGTCTTGTCGTAGCTTGTTCGTTCTTAACTTTTCTTGACTCTTTCTTGTCATTCTTGTCATCCGCTCCAAGGTTCACGTTCGTGTCGTCTTCGCTCAACACTCTCCGAGAAGCCGGGTTTGGGATTCTCACGGCCGCTCAACCGGGGTTGTGCTGCTTGGCAGCCGTGATCAACCTGGTTTTCGAAATCCGTCTGCTTGGATCAGGCGACGCTGGCACGGCACGGTTCGAGTGTTGCTTTGGCCATACCGTAGTGGATATTACCCCAGTATTCGCTTTGTTCCGTGTGTAAATTGGGAATTGATCGTGGCAATGTGCAGTGGTGCAGACGGCAGGTATTAGCGCTTGCTGAAGACGTCGGGTAAACTTGGGATTAAATTAGGGGTGACGAAACAGTGTCCCAACAGTGCCGTGGACGGTTCCCAGTAATGCCGGAGCCACTAGAACGTCAGTTTGGAATCGGCGATCTCTTCCATCCATAGCAACAAACCAGCACCTACCCATGAGGAAGAAAGCCGACGTGAACAAACTTGTCTGCTTGAACCATGCCAAAGGCCGGCTTGATTATTCCGGGGCCCACCGGTGCCGACTCGGCAAAGTGGGGCCCGGTACCCCCGGCGCCCCGACTGCCGCAACCTCTATTGGTATTTACTGCGGAGCAGAGTTGTGTTTTCGTCAACCCTTGAAGAGTTGTCGCCGATCATTTCTATTCCAAGGTAAGGTGCAGTGCTAGAGTACCGACGTATTGGTCGTGGGTTTTCTGATTGTTTTGAACTCCAGCCTCGCGATGACTCCCGATTTGCGCAGCGAGGCTGAGCGCAAGGGGGCTTGACAACACAGGCAAGCGGTAGGCAGATCAGAGGCAGAACGCCCAGGCTGCCCAGGCTGCCCAGGCCAGGGGTGGGATGGCAATACGAGCAGTTGTTGAGTTGGATCAAACATAAACTAGGTATGTACATCCCTTACCAGGCCAATCATTATTGCATTTTTCACGTCTTTTTTCCACACTGCGTTTCGTCGCTCGCCGCCTCTTCACTTGATGCCAGAGCTTCAACCTGTCCTTCGCGGTCCCTCGTGACTAGGATTGTCGACCACGGATCTACAACCTGGCCATGGCTAACTCAGTAATCACGAACTGTTTGGCTTGGTTCACTCTCCTCTTGAACATTTGTAAGTGGATCGAGAATTCGGGGTCAATCACCTCTCATCGCTGACAGCGAATATTATTGATTGCCCGAATCAGCACTATGGCCAGCCAACGTGGTGCTTCTTCTCAGTTGCCAATCGCCTTCACTGAATGGCATTGGACTTTACTACATCGATGTTCACGACCTGACAACGCGCCTGGAGGCTGCGGCACGGGAGTTCAATCCTGCATATAATTCCAGTCTCAGTGGTTCCGAGCGCCTGCTGCCGACATACTGGCACTTTGGCATCAGTGGTAAGCCACCCCATCCATGATTTAAAGCTTTGCTTCTCGTATATACTTGCGAAGGAATGCATCGGACCTGACCACTTGTGCCGGCGCTACGAAAAGGGATATGCGATATTTTCGACACGACGGGCGAAGTCTATTGTCGTAGCGCCTTTTGTCCAGACCTTAATATCATAAGCCTGGTCCGACACTCACTTCGTGACGCCATCGGCCGGCTCCCCGGTCCCGACAACAACACAAACAGCAATAGCGCAACGAGATCTATGAACGAAGAGCTCTTCACTAACGCTGTCTCCTCTTGGAGAAGTTGCCTCGGCAGTATCCCCGACAATCACATTCCGAGCAAGGCATCCAACACATTTGTGATAATATTCGCTGTATCTACAATAATCCATATATTCACGGATATCTGCACCCTTCTAAAATTCCGCTACGCTCTCATCACGTCTGGCCTCGGCACCACCGCATCCTTAACTGCACTAATCGCTTTCGTGGTGTTTTCGAAGAATACTCGCCAGACAGGGGCTAGAGGTGGTTATTTCGATGCCGACAGCATAGTTCTTCTGGTTCTTGTCCCAGGTCTTGTTGTCCGTTTGGTTTTCGCTCTCCTTGGAGGGGCGTTGTGGTCGGATTTACGCAAGGAAAAGCTCGCTGAAGCCCAGATGCCGCCAGCAGAGGACAACCCGAAGCACCCCACAGAAACGACGGCAGAGCCGGGCGGTACTACGACCAGGGAGAACTCGGTGGAGGTTGTTGGGACAATCGATGCTCCGCGGACATACTATGGGCCATGATGAGCATACCGAGATTGTAACATTGTTGTATATACTAGTAATACAGGACATTTCCATCTTGAACATGTGCAAAATGCAACAGGTCATTGAGTCGTGAAGTAGTGATGATGCTGTGTTTGGTTCTACTTATACCCTGCTCTCTGATCACGCTGGCTGAACTGAAGGAAGCCTGACGGCACTAGCAAGCCACTAACTACCTAGCTTAGACAGATTAGAGGAGGCAGTTACCTTCGCTAACCAGTCTATTAGGAGCCAGAAAAAACGCCTGTGCTGCGGCCCCAAAAAACAGGGGTTGGAGGGCTTTGTTGCTGGACCATGCAGGTTGAAGGCTTACCACTCCAGTGGGTCCAACAGTTATATTCTGCTCAAGAACTGCACACACCCCACACACATGTCGTGGATCGACCGCTTAATACGCTCGACTCTTAGTAAAGTCCAGGACTCCGAGGTACATCTTATGCAGCGTACAACCACTTGACATTCCATCTATCCTGTGATTTATGTTGTCGACCACGAATCTAAGGCAGCATGCTATTATTTTGCATCGTTATCCTGATATATCTCGGTGAGTTTCCAGAATACTGATCATCTTGGGGCCATTTATCCAACTTAGTCAACACCAAATCACTAACTCAGTGCCTCCTGTGTAGCACTTTTGCCGACTGACGTCGTGCTTCTCCTGAGTTGTCAATCTCCGGCAATGAGTGGGATATCCCTTCACCAAATCTATGTGCACAACCTCACCAAACACCTGGAAGCCGCAGCGCGGGAAGCCAACCCGGAATATAATTCCAGTCTGAACGACTGGCCCGAGCTGCTGCCAATATACTGGCGGTTTGGTATAAGTGGTAAGTCGCCTGTTTATCCTTGACGTAAGCCGGCATCCTACTACTATCTGGCATTGCACCAATAAAGCTGGAGTCGAATAACGTACATTGTGGCGCCCACGCTAACAATTCACTCTCTGGTATGTAAAGGAATTTGCGACGTATTTGAGACGACAGGTGAGGTGTATTGTCGTCGGCGCTTTTGCCCGAACCACGATATAATGACGGTCGTCCAAGACTCACTTAGCCACACCCTCGCCCGCCTTTCTTCTTCCGAGCGCGACACAATCAGCAACGGAACAGTCCCAATATCTAGAGAGACTGAGCTTTCCATTCTCTCCTCCTGGCAATATGCCCTTGAGAGCATCCCCCCTGATCAACATCCCAAAAAGGTAGCCAATACGCTGGCTATCATCATCGCCGTATGTACTATAATCAACGCCGTAACGGACGTCTGGCCATTTTTGAACCGATGGGCTTTCTTCGCGTTCGGCCTCAGTTTCGTGGCGTCGCTGATAGCGTTTGTGTGCATTAGCGTGTTACCTTCTAAAACGATTATCCAAATTGCGGCGACTACAGATTCAGGATTTCATGTATTGTTTTTGGGTGTCTTTGTCCGCCTGGGCTTCTTTATTATTGGAGCAGGAGGGTGGTTGCTTTCACGTAAGGAGAGACGAAATGCGGGAGTGAACGCGCCACCGGCTAGCAGGAATCCTGACCGACCTCGAGAGATAGAACTGTCTACAGGCGTTGCTGAGACTGTTTCCGCGGCGAACCAATCTGAGGTCATTGGAACGATCGATGCCCCGCCAGGTCACGCACCAAGATGAAAACGATAACTTTGTAACCAGACGCAACGGAGGCACTCAAGTCAAGAATATTTACGAGACAGTCATGTCATGAGAATATATACATCATCTGATTCATTCCAGCTTGACTTTTTCGCCACCCTTTTGCCATCCCAATCCGTGGCATTCAGAACGAATCACGCCCTCAACATCTCAACTTTCATGCCTCCTCGTCCTCCTCCTCCTCCTCCTCCCAGCAACCAGCTCCATGGCGGACGTACACCGAACCCCTCGACGACGGTTCGTTTAGTAGCAGCACTGGACGTTGGAAGGACCAGGGCAGCGGCCACTACAACCCATCATGTCAGCTCCATCACTCTCAAGACAAAAAAAGACCGCAACAGAATACTTACGCCTGGTTGTGGCCAGGGCCACGAGAGCCGATGCACCTATCGACCGTGGTGCAGAGACCACCAAGGCCGGTGGTGGTTGTGCAGCTGCGTCTGATGCAGCAACGGTTGTTGGAGCCTCCAGGGCAGCGGTCCGCCACCCAGTAGCCCATGTTCTGGATGCAAGTGTTGGGGTTTCCGCAAGTACCGTAGACATTCTGGAGAGACGTTGTTAACCCTCATGGACGGCGATCATCATGAGTCCCGATGGGGATGATACTTACGCCGTACTTGGCGCCGTCCCAGTAGTAGCAGGACTCGCCCGCCGCGAGGACGGACGGCAGGGCGAAGAGGGAAAGACCGAAAGCGATGGTGAGCTTCATGATGAGCGTCGCGGTCCGTGCAAAACCGTTGGTTGATGACTTCTCAAGGTCGCAAAGTCTAGTCAAGATCGAGGCCTTACATACTTGTCAAAGGGGCAAGATTCAAGCAAGATACACCGCCAAGTTGACTTCCAACATCCATTTCCCCGGATCCAAGTGCGTCACCGAGACACCTGTCTTGGGGCGACATTTAATATACGCTGCGCAGGAACAACCTGACTATGCTTTCTTCAATGGACCTATCCACGTCAATTCTGCGCCCACTAACGGGATGTTGTGTGTGTCGTTGTAACTGAAGGTTGAATGTCTGGTGATTGATGTGACTTCGGAGAGGGGTGCCGAGACGTCTGCCACCCGGGTAATACCTGGTAGCGAGACACTTCACTCTATTATGCAGGGATGGGTCAACTCAACTTTTGGCCGGGCTTACCATCTAAACAAGCTTCCAAGCCAGTTATCAGCTGACATGAAGTTGGAAGGCAGGAGACTCGAGCTGGTGTCCTTGGTATTCTCATCAGACATGGCGCTAGGAAACTTGCATTGCGCGTATCGCCGCCCGCACGTATAAGGTCAATCAGGTAATTCTTGCGAAAGCTACCGTAGTCTGTGAGGACAAGGGGAGAGTAGCTTAATGATTGACTTCATGCAGGAGAGGGGGAAGTGATGTTGTAATGGTCATGGTCCCTGACAACATGGGTTCATCAAGACACAGCCCCTTGGCTGTTACCGCAGGTATATTTAGGCATTACTACAGTATACATATCGCCAAGAAAGTGTCTAGGGAGTTGTCTGAACATGAGAGGGCCGGTTAAGAGAAGAGATATGCAAAACACACGGAGCGTACGGAGCTAGTAGTATGCGAGACGAAAAGGGGTGGGGTTTTCATCAAGATTTTCATCATCAGATATGGCCCATGACGGCGCTGGTCTTTGAGGGGTCTGGAGTATCCTTGGGCTTTGGCGTGAATCGAGACCCGTTGATGAACATGTTGATGTCTCGATTTTATAGATGAGTGTTCGTTCTCAGCTTACAGACGCAAGGTGGACAGGTTTTAGAAAGCATGGATGACGTCGCACGTGGGCGGTTTGTGATTATAAGTTTGAAGTTCAGGAACAGGTTTTGCAAACATCATCTTGGTCCTTGCAGGGAGAGAAGACTTGTCTCATTGTTCCAATC
Source organism: Mycothermus thermophilus (assembly GCF_041956435.1). Lineage (NCBI taxonomy): Eukaryota > Fungi > Ascomycota > Sordariomycetes > Sordariales > Chaetomiaceae > Mycothermus > Mycothermus thermophilus. The sequence goes on from NW_027191427.1 coordinate 3,634,680, forward strand.
AAGTTCTGCCATTACTCAGCTTTGTATTCGTCAAGAACATCGAGGACGCACATCACACGGCGAAACGATGGGTCTTGAGTCATTTCGAAGATATCCCATAGCATGGCCAAAGCTTCGTGAACGGTGCCTCTGAGGTCTCTGAGCATCGGTTTAGCGTACTACTGAAGATCTGAGGCCAGTTCTTGATCAATTGATGGATAGTGGCTTCGAGAAATGCAATAGGCGTTCGTCTGGTGCCACCCCTGTCGCTGAAGAAACAAAATTGACAGATTGGTAGTTTTCTCTCTTGAAGTATTACTGCAGGAGAGCTTTGCGAGAACTGTTTTGCCCATGCCCGGAGAACTGCTAATCCAGAGAGAGCGTGGAGAAAGTGTAAGTGCCAAACCTAATGCTAGAACTGCTGTCATGCCCTCCAAACCGTCAGCTTGACCTTACAGGTTTGCTTGCTCCTCTACGGGGTGCCGCATTCAACCTGCTCTCCCACCTTCAACCCTCCTCTAGCTTCGACCCTCTCTTTAATCCTCTGTCTTGCCTTCCACCGTTCTGTCGTTACAGCCTCAACCCTGTCACTTCCATTTTGACGCTCTTACCGTACCTTCTTGGCTTTCATTTAGTCTCTGGCATTCGATTTTCGCGAGCTGCAGCGATTTTCTTTCCCCCAGGGGCTGCGCCCCCCTGGAGCCCTGTTTTGCATGCGGCGCTTTTGTCCGAGGCGCCACACTTCAGCCACTGAACCCACGCCTCTTTCCACTGGACCATCTCAAATTGAAGTTCTTGTCCCAAAGCGGCCGACGTTCCAACGCTCAGATCACCACGAAACTACGATGTCGATGAACAGAGATCGATATTCAGAACCCACGAGATCAGCGCTTTCAAATGACACCACATACATTATGTCAAACGGTTTCTGGCCATTTCAATACGTCTTGAAGAGGAAACCAACACCGTTCCATCCTCGTAAGCATAATTAACTGGCCAATCCGATGACACCACTCGCCAGGATATAGAGATGCGGCTGAGGGGGACGGTCAGTTGCGGAGATAATGCGCGAGGCAGATGCATGGAGCGACGGGACTGGCTGTCGGCAATCTGGAGGGCGGGGTATGTACACCTACAGGACTCGAGGCTCTTGTCTGCCTCGGGTGAAACTCCCCTCTTCAATCCTCCAGACGACTTCGTGTTCTGGTCTCAGGCCTGGCAGGCACTTATCCGTCTCAGCCTCGGCCATGAAGTCAGGACCGTCGGCCAGGCCCTGGAGGCCATTCTCGGGAGCATCGTCATCGATCCCATCCCCTGACAAGTCACGTTTCTCGCTGCCATTCAAGCGCGCAAAGAAGTCCCCTCCAGAAACTGCTGGGGAAGGTTCAGAAGCACCTCTTAAGGATGCTTCCAAAGTCTCGCCGCCATATGAGAATCGCATAGGCCTGATCCCTCTCTACACCCCGAACCCGGAAGAACACCCGACCGTGGCGGACCTCGTCTTCGTTCACGGCTTGAATGGAGGCTCTTTCAGCACCTGGAGCAAAGGTGGCGATCCGGATTGCTACTGGCCACGACAATGGCTCCCGTGCGAAGATGGCTTTCAAGATGTGCGCATTCACGCCTTCGGATACCCGGCTGCCGCCACCCGTGAGTCGGTACTCAATATCCGGGATATGGCTCAGTCTCTGTTGGCTGCTCTCCACGACTCGCCGTTGTTGAATGATGGAAAGAAGGTGAACTGAAAATGGCCTCGCCCAACGCAATGGCAGTCGGCTGACCCGATCAGGTACCTCTGATATTTATTGCACATAGCATGGGTGGTCTTGTGGTGAAGCAGGCCTATCTCCTGGGACACCGAGAGCCGACCTTCCAATCTGTCGTCGACCGTATCTGCGCCATGTTCTTTCTGGGTACTCCTCACCAGGGGGCCACCATCGCACAGACTCTGTCTCGTCTGACTGCTGCGATCGGCACACGTCCCTTCGTCGACGAGCTCTTTCCCGAATCCCCCCTGATCCAGTCCCTGACTGAGGACTTTCCTCGCCTCTGCGGCAACCTCCAACTTTTTTCCTTTTTTGAGACGCAGCCCATGCTGGTTGGCTTCCGCCGGATGCTCATTGTCGACAAGTCGAGCGCCGTCATGAACCTCACTAACGAACGCCGAACCTTGCTCGACGCAAATCACCGCAACATAGCAATGTACTCTACGAAAGACGACCCGTCCTACGTGACTGTCCGGAACGCTCTAGGGACCGTTATCGTGGCCCAAAGAGCATTCCCCCGCACCAGTACCGATACCCCCGCTACAGTTCCGACAGATGTCGTGCCACAACCTCCATCCCCACCGCTTGTAACCATCTCCCCGGAAGATCGGGCTGCCCTCCGTCAGTTTCTAGGAATATCGCGCGATCCCGAGAACGACCTCAGGATGCACCAATTTGTGAAGCTTCGCGGGTCCTGTGAGTGGCTGGCCACCCGGGAGTGTTATCAGGCGTGGATCTCCTCCCAGTGCCCATCCTTCGTTTGGCTGCAGGGCCGGCCAGGCGCTGGAAAGAGCGTGCTGTCTGCTCATATTATTGATCAGTTATTACACACACAAGGTCTCGATTGTTGTTTCTTCTTCTTTCAGGCCCGCGATAGCCTTAAGTCCTCGGTCAACCATTGCTTGCAATCCATGGCATTCCAGATGGCGATGCGGCACCCTAGCGTCCTCGACAAGCTCAAGTCTATCATGGCTGATCATAGCGATGCCTCCGCAAACGGTTTCGGATCATACTCCATATGGCATAAGGTCTTCCTCTCCGGGATCTTGGACGTTGTGCTCACCAAACGGCAATACTGGGTCATTGATGCCATGGATGAGTGCAATAAGCCAGGCGAGATGGCAACGTATTTAGTCTGGATCCAAGGTCGCTGGCCGCTATCGGTCCTCATCACCTCTCGAGATCCTCCAGACCTCCACCGACATAGCGCTAAAGCAAGAATCCAAAGCTACGTGCTTTCTGAGGAGGATAACTTTCAGGATATCAGTCTTTTACTAGACGAAAACCGCGAATCCCTGCCGTGCCCTGCATCGGAAAACTGGCCAAGCCGAGAGGCTCTCACCTCGCAGATTCTTAAGCGCTCTAATGGCTGCTTCCTATGGGCCTCTCTTGTGTGTTCCGAGCTTCGCCAAGCAACGACGGACAGTGAGATCACCGCCGTTATGAACAGCACGCCGTCCGATATGGACGCTTTGTACTCTGATATCCTCTCTAGAATGGAGAAGGCGCGGTTTGGGCTGGAGACAACAAAGGCTATTCTTGCGTGGGTTACTTACGCCTTCCGACCTCTCCATCTGGCAGAGCTTCAGGCAGCCATTGAGTTGGATCTTGGAGACAAGGTGTCCGCTATCCGCCGTGTTATCGAGACACATTGCAGCAGTCTTTTGTATGTTGACCAATACGATAAGGTCCAGCTCGTGCACTTAACAGTACGCGAGTTTCTCACCCGTCGCGAAACCAAGTCGACCTTTGTCGTGGGTGAGTCAGACGGACACCGCCGCCTGGCTGCTGTGTGCCTCCAACTTCTCTGCCAGGCCCAGCCCAGGAAGCACGAGTTGACTTCTGGAACTTCTCCCCTTCACGATTATGCGTCCACATTTTGTTTTCGACACTTCGACTCCGTGGTTGCGGACTGCCACGATATGGTTCCCCTCCTGGAGCAGTTCTTGGGCACCACTTGTGTCCTCCATTGGATCGAGCAAGTTGCCACCAACGGGAATCTCCGGGTTGTCTACCAGGCTGGCAAAACACTCCAAGCAATTCACAGACACGCAACACCGGTTTCGTCTCAGGACATCGGTCATACATCACGGCGTATTTCAGTTCGGAACCTACTTGAAAGCTGGGGTGACGACTTGCCCCGCTTGATTCTCCAGTTTGGTCGACGGTTGAAAGAGTCGTCTCGGGCAATTCATCAACACATCGCCCCCCTATGTCCAACCAACTCGGCCATTCGACGACAGTTTTACAAGCCATCTCGAGGCCTCTTTGTCACTGGTCTCGTCAATGAGGACTGGGATGATTGCCTTGCCGCGATATATCTCCCCGACGCCACCACTTTTGCCACCGGGCGAGGCTGCTTTGCTGTTGCCTCGTATCACTTCATACAAAGCCATCAAAAGATCACCATTTACGATGACGAAGTCCTTCAGGAACAAATCCTCTTCACGAGCGACAATATCTCCAACGGTGACCCTCCCAGACTCTTGGAGTTTTCGAATGACGGACGGTACCTCGCCGTGGGTTACCTCTTTACTGTGCGCATTTTCTCGGTATCAGACGGGCTGGAGCTGTCGTCATTCGACCTTTCAGGCCCATGCAAGTGTCTGTCTTTTCATGAACACGACACGCGCCTGCTCGTAGGTACAGCGGATTACCGGCTGGTGGAGTGGGATCTGAGTTCAACACCTGTGTCAGGGATCTGTCGATATCCTGGGCATCTTATGCGCCTGGGGAACATTGCAATATCGGCGCGACGACTATCTCGCTGAGCCCTTGCAACACCCTGCTTGCTTTTTTCAACAGGCACCACGGTCTGGTCATTTGGGACCGGGCGGAGTGGAACCTACACAGTATCTACACGCCTGATACCCTCCAAGAATGGGTCTCAAACTTATGGTGGCTCTATGTGGTCTTGACATTTGGCCGCGGACGCAACAGGCATTTACTCGCCGTCCTTCCTCTTGACAGTGACTGCATAGTTCTGGTCGACCTCAACGAACATAAAGCCCTCGCCACTGCCGACTCCATCAGATCCCGCTTCGCTTCCGAGAAGCCATGCTTTACCTCTGCAGCCTCAAGCCATAATGGCGAGGTTCTGGGTGTTTTTGACGGGTATTCGCGCGCGTATCTTTTCGACTTCGCAACTCTACGCCTGATCTGGATATCTGAGCTCGACTGGGCGAACCTCGGCCCGCGATATGGGAGCCTCGCCTTTACCCGTGACGACCTCCGTGTTATTTGCGCTCTAGACCAGAGACTTTGTATCGTGGAACCCCGCATTCTTCGTGACCGCGTCATCCATTCCCATAACACCCCTCCCAAAATGGCCGCAGAGTTTGACATCACCAATGCAGCCCGCCAGGAAAATAAGGGGCGCCAAGTCATCGAGTCATCCGTCTATTGCCCAAAACTCAATGTCATCTTCTATGTGGAAATGGGAGGTCCGGTCTTTGCGTGTGACCTTGATGAGCCTGAGTCGCAGCCGTGCTGGTTGTTTGACTGGAAACCTCGCTCCGGATTCAGACAGGTCCTTGCGTGTGATGAGGAAGGAACGATCCTGGTCATGGCGAACGGGTATGACCGAGTCGCCATCTGGGCCATTTCGCGGCAATTAACAACGTCGGATGAGGTGCAAAAGTCGACGTGGAAAGTAGGACAGCCCTTGATCGGAGTGTCCGAAAGAGGCATTCCACGGCCAGATTCGCTGCTCGTCTCGTCTCGCCACCAAAGACTGCTTTGCGCCTCATCGCTCTACACGGTGATACTAATGTCGATACCCCAATGCCATGATGTCGGGGAGCTGGAGACCCAACTTTATGACCAATGTTCCCCATATCAAGAGTGGATCAGCTGTCCTTGCCCGCATCTCGAAGCAGACCTCTTGATTCGGACTCAGTGTAGTCGGCTGGCAATTGACATTTTTGACTGGAGAACACTTAGCCAAGTAGCACGGATCCAGTCTTCGCTGGGGGCCAATTTTGTCTTTACCGGCCTTACGCCCTTCCTGTCCCATCCGCGCTGTTTCGCCGCGTTTATTTCGAGGAAAGCTGAACCAACGAATGACTGGGGTGTTATGGGTCCCCCGATCGACCACTCCGTGGCACTCTGGACATTCGACGACCTCGAGGCGGCTTGTCTTGGCGGGAAGAAGCCTAGGCCTCGATGGCAGATCATCCAGGGTACACAACCTTACTACATCCGCGCCATTGTCGGCATCTTTGGAAATCGCATCGTCGTCTGCACAGAAGGCGGATGGATCGCATCTTTTGAGCTCGTCATGCTCCCATCTACCACCAGCCCCGACACCACCATCCACCCCCCGGAAAAGGAGCAACCCGAGGGTGGCGGGCTAATGGCAGACGAGAGTTCATTCGTACGGCACTTCTTTCTGCCTGACGACCTGGTGGCCGAAATTAAGGCCTTCTACACAAAGCATATCACAATTACCAACCACGGCGACGTCATCGTGCTCGCGCGGCGTGGGCCTGTGGTGTTCAAGAGGGGTCTGGAGATGACTGAGGATGGTACGCCTTTCAAGCCGCAGCAGCGGTTGAAGGGTGAACAGGAAGGGGATTGGAAAGGGGGCTGGACGGGGATGGGGCAAGGAACTCAGGGCCGGCCGCCTGGATTCTCGTCGCAAAAGTGGTTTAAAGAAAGACCATGGGGAGACGTGGAAGAACTACATACCGAGAGGGTGTTGGTCAGGGTGATACAGAATGAAGAGGAGGAAGAAAGGGTGTACGAAGAGGAGAAGGAAGCGGAGGAAGAAGAAGAGGAGAACGAGGAGGGACACGGAAGGGGGTACGAAGAGGAGGAAGAAGAGGAACAAGAACAAAGGCGGCTAAAGGGCAAAGGAAAACAAGACGGCAGGGAGGATACTCAGGCACCTCATCCCTTTTCAAGCTTCCTTCCGTAGCACAGGAATCTGCAGCAAGAAGTAGGTTGTCATCTCCAAGACGATCGAAGTCAATGAGACCCAGGATTATCGGCCATAGCCTCGTGATATGAACCTACGCTCCAGGCCAACTCACCAAGCAACAGGTTGACCCGTCGATATGAAGTACATACAAGAATGTGCATGTGACACTCAAACCCTTCATACCTTCATCCCGTTCTCCTCCACCTTCCTCCCATCTGGTCGTACACAATAACACTAAAAGCCTCACAATCATCCTCATCAACAGGTCGTGCCGCGTCCTCCACATCGGGAGTTAATTGTAATGTGGGGCCGCAAGCGGGGCCGGCATCCGGCATCCAGCATCCGGTCTTCGGGGGCGTTATGGGGCCGGTCGGGTGCGGCACGCTTGGGGATCCGGAACCTAGCGACAGCAACGAAGGGTGAGATATTCATCGACAACTAAGTCTACAAAGTTTTGATGAGAAAACAGCATTGTCTTGGCTTACTGCATCGGCACTGCTATTACACCGGCGATATTAACAGACGAAACGGCAAGATGGATGACGACCTTTTGTCCTGGACGTCGCCCAGATGTTGGAGGTGGTTGTTCCAGTACGAATGAACGATTCTGTACCCCTGCCAGCTTTGGGGCCGCCTTTCTGTTTTGTCAAGCTTGGCGGTGCCTCTGCTCAACTGTGCAGATTGCCTTGACGCCACAACCCAGGGTCGTGCATTAGCGCCTGTTCCCAGCGTTAGTTAGCTCGTTTAGGGCCATGAGGAAATGAGGCTCAGCAACATGTTTGGGCTGGTCTAACTGCCTGAGCACCGCCCCCCAAATAGTCGGAGTGCCTACCGTACTGATGTTGGTGTTTACCTTGACAATAAAACGTCAAGAATACTGGCCTTCTCAACCTTGAGCACCTTGAAAGCCTTATTAAGGGTATTAACTTTCACCACGGTTTCAAATAGTCAGCTGTTATCGAGGTTTCCTGAGCTTGTTCTACTCGTTTGTCAACAAAGGGGGTCTTGGCGGTGAAAAGGTCTACGGCGTCGTTGGTTGTCAGATCTCTCATCATTTGTTTCCGTGTTCCTCATTCTGGCCCCATGATATCACCATGGCTCGAAGAGGCATGGTCTGGTGCGTGTTCTCGCCTGCGATTCTCTGTTCAGGTTGTAGGTGGACCATCCTCTCCCCGTCCAAGATAAGAGTTACGAGGCTTACTAGTATTGCTCCATGTTGTTGCAGTTCACTGCTTGTTTGGTCTGTTCTTCGTCCTGGGATGCGCCACGACTCCTGTGGCCCAATACAGGGCATACCACGTCAATGTATCAAGGCTTGCGCAGAAGCTTCAGTCCTCCGCCTTCATTGATACCGGCGTTGAAGTCTCACCACTTTTGCCTCCCGAGCTGCCCACGTTTTGGTACTTTGGAATAAGCGGTATGCCAATCCCCGGAGACAGTTTGATTAGTCTGTAACCAAGACAACCTTGGACTGACTACTGGAAGGTATCTGTGATAATTTTACATATCCCGACAGGGAGGGAGAGATATCCTGTCGTACCCGTTTCGCTCCATCTCAACACGTCTTAACGGTTCTTGAAGACTCCCTTCAAGACACCTTTCGTCGCCGTGGCGAGTGGCAACCCAACCATGACTCCGAGGCCCTAGCTGAGGAATCCAAAAATAACACCGAGCTTCTGAGAACCGTCCTTGACTCCTGGAACCAGACGCTCGCCAGCTTGTCGCCGTCAGGGCTCCCTGGGTTACAAGAGGAGCTTGACTTTCTCTTCCATGCCTGTGGCGTGCTAGCTCTATGCACAGTGCTGTTAGACGCCGGTGCAATCGCTGCGTTTGTTTTCAAGCCACTATCTCTCATCGGGCCTTTGGTGTTACTCTTTGGAGTAGCCACAGGATTTGCGGCGGCGGCTTGCGAGACATGTGCCTGGAAGCTGAGCATGGCCGGGCCTCTCGGCACCAATGAAGGTGTGCACGAAGAATATCTCCTTTACTACTTCAGCTCCATGCGGTTTCTCATCGGGCTCTCCTATTCGGCCTGGTATTGCCTTGGAACTTTCCGCTCCCTCGAGGAAAGCCGGACAGTTGGCGTCGTAGTTCCATCCCAGGCGGAGGTGGAAGCCGGCACTGCAGAGACACACACCGCTCAGACACCACCGATTCCACTTGAGCCACTCGCACCCCCTTCAACGAATAACGATTCGTTCACACTTGGCAATCCTGGTGGTCCTACGCCGCTCCACTCTCCATCGTTGGTACCTGATAACCCGGGCGTACCGGACAAGCCACCAAGCATCAGACGCTCTCTGGACCGAGGAACGAGTACGACAAGATTACCAATGTGACAGGCGACGAAGAGTTGGAGAACAGCGATATTGATTACCTGGGACAACGCTATGTATGTCTCGACAAGCTGCGTTCCTTGTTAACAATGGGCCGTTACTTACGATATGACTCGGGTTGCAGGTGTACCGGTGGCTCGAGGATTGCAAGCTGCCCAACTGGTCATCCTACAACTGGACCAGCATTCACCGGACCAAGTCCGGGTTTGCGCCCTTTACTTTTCATGATGGCGGCCATACGGATTCCACCTACACAGACCTTAACGGGGAGATGGCGATTGTGCTGCGAGCCCTCGGACTTCCCTTTTATGCTCCAGATACAACATATCACCTGAAAGTTCAGGCCACCCTCGGCCCTTCTGAGAGGGACATGCGTCTGAGCGAAGCGCAAGTGGAGCTGGTAAGTACTCATATCCCTCATCGGCCCAAAGCGCCGTGGCATGCGTAGTATGGTGGGATGATTAACCGCGATGCGTGACAGATGGAAAGGTATAGCAATCCGGACAGTGGCCACGCTTACATACTCCTTCGAGTGTTCAACTTGAGGGACACTCCGTTCATGAGGATTCTAGCCAATCCTCGTTCGAATTCTAGCCTGCGTTGGACTGGCCCGGTGGATGGGTATTATCGGGTCCAGACGGTTTCGCAGGACCCTGGGATCGACATTCTCTTGGAGTTTGCCGTGCCCGCCGGAGAGGGGTATCAAGGAGGTTATGAGGTGTACATACCTGGTAATAATAGGGGTACGACTGTCAAACCAAAACCGCTCGGAATGAATCAAAAAGGCATGCACCTCGCGACGACCCCAGGGATGCAAATCTCTTTGGCGACCATTCAAGCGCTTATTATTTATGTGTGACCGCACAGGGGACGATTCCGACGACGAGTATCTCGCCCTCACGATCGGGTCTGCCGCCATGCCAAGGCAGCTAATGGCCACTCGACGACACTTCAACGTCATCAGACATCTAACCGAAGTGGTCTCGACTGTGAGAAATGGCCCTGAAGGAACGGGACAGATGATGTCGAAACTGGCTCTCAGGAACGAGAGCCCAAGCGGGAAGTCCTGCGCTATTAAGCCATCTCTACAATAGAGAATTGAAGTAATCAGTGGATGAAGAACTCTAATAATACTTGAGGCAGCCATCTGTACGTTCTGATGCTATTCCCCTCTCCGCCAAGTCCAGGGGGCGTGTACCTGTACACTGATCAATGAAGATAGATATGCTGCTGGCCCACGAGCCGCTGGTCGTTTGAATGGTCACCCAAGTCTCACTAGACGCATCGCTTGCGCTCGAGAGTCGGATCCAGGAGGTCCGCCAATAACATTCGGCGAAGAAATTCCGAGTTCCCGCGCCGAATTTACGCCACGAAACTGACGCCGTGTCTCAAAGATGTGGGCGTCATATCTGGCGCTCTGGGAAACGAAAGAAAGGTACTCGAGCAAGCATGTCATCGGACTTAAGGCAATAATAATACGCAAGCCCTGCAAGAAGACGAGTCTGTGCGTGTACATATGTCCAAGAAGCGGAAATGGTGAGTCAGGATGGACAGGCAGAAGCAAACCCGATGAGCGTCTACGTTGTAGCGGCTTGAATCTGATGACGTGATCCGGATATGGACGAAGCGGACTTTGGAGTGGGGGACCAAGGTTTTAAGTTTCTAGTACGCGTCCTGGACTGGCGTCGCACAGCCGTTGATGAGGTATTTCACGAACCCGCGATGTCACCCCGACTTGGTGTGGGGAAAGCTTCAAACGCGGTACTACATTGTTAGATCTAGGAACGGAAGCCTTTCAAACATTGCCAATCCACCACAGAAGATGAAGGCTTGGGCGAAGGAAGGGTCCAGACAACCGATGGACAGCTGATCAGTCAGCGAGCTTGTTTATTTGCTCATGTAACATACGCCTCGTATATTGGTGGGCGGACATTCTTAAATCATAAACCTCAGCAAGGTTACAGCAGCTTATCTGCCTCAATCCATGATATCATTTTGTGATGAAACGGTGGGCAATGGCATTCGAGTTTGCCTCTGGCGTCCTCTCCGGTCTCATGTTGTCCATATTTCCGGATTGGGCAACAAGCTGCGGTGGCACGGGGGCGCCGTCAGCCCAAGCTGCGGCAGCCAATGACGCAACTCGGCCAAGCCCACCTACGTCATATCTTATCAGGTTGCAGGGCCAAGTTGTTGGGGGAGAAGGGAACACGGTTCTTGATTTGCATGCAGGTTGCACGACGTTCCAAGCTGAAGATGAACCGAACTTTTGTTCACCTTGACTTGTGTCATTCTGCTTGACGTTCCATATATCTGAGTTAACACCCCCATGACCACCGCCATCCTTTGTGCATGAGAAAATCTTTTTGGCTGTCCATCCGAGTACATACGATCTAGGGCCGAGATCGCTGCCAATCCTCTTTTGTCCTCTTTCAGCCCTCGGCGTTCCCTTGTTTTGGGAATCTGGAAGTCCTCCAACTTCCCAGGCAGGGTGTGTTTTTGTTTGATTTCAACGGAGCAGGCTCCTCTCAATCCATCTCATCGGACAAAAACGCCAGCATCCTCCCTGGCCTGACCTCGAGTCTGCCTGATACCATTGACCAAACCACAGCCAACATCTGACTCTTTCTCTCCCGTGTTGTTGGTTTTTGGTCACATGCAGTCTAAACCTTGGTCGCCCATTCCTTTTTAGCCCGTTTTGGCCTTCCCACCCGCCGCGTCCTCCGTTCCCAGCCTTCAGACCCACACCGTCATCCTTTTCTTGGTTCGCGCACCCACCCCTCGACCGCCTGTTCGTCGCTTTGCTGGGGCCTGCGAAACACCATCTCTTCCCCTCTGACGTCAACAATCCATTCTCCATATCTTTTGGCCCGAGACCCTCTTCTCGACTCTGTCGCCAAACACACCAGCCGGATATACTTGGACAACAATACCCATACGCCGTTGAGGAATAGGTATTGGCACGAGATAGTGCCACGCGAGGCTCCACAATGTCGGCCTTCCAACAGATCAAGAACTTCATCCGCCATGGTATGGTTTTCCTCTGACTCTCATTCCCGCGGCGGCTCGTGCCGCTGCGCATCGGACGAATGAATACACCGCTTCAGACGGGAAACTAATACGACATGCGACGATACAGGCAAACAGTCCCGCTCCGACGAGCCGGCTCCCGCCAAACAGCAGGCCGCGACATCCAAACACCATCAAGAACAGCAGCAGCGACAACAACAGCAAGCAAGCGCCAAGGGCAGCTCACAGAATGCTGCCTCTACATCAACAACCCGCCATGACGCCGTATCAACCGACGCAAAAAAATCGACACACGAAGAATCCATCGCCGCGCGTCTCGCCGAGGAGACCGCGAGACGGAACAAGTTCCCCAATTACCCCGGCCTCGAGCGGTGGCAGCTGCTCGAGAAGATGGGCGATGGCGCATTCAGCAATGTCTATCGCGCTCGGGATCGTCAAGGTGCCTGGGGAGAGGTTGCCATCAAGGTGGTGCGCAAATATGAGATGAGCAACATGCAGGTACGTTACCACCCTTAGCATGCTTGTTTTGTTTTCGATATTCGACATCCCATTCCCTCCCCCTGTTAAACCATCCCTATCACTTGACTTCCCTTTGGTCTCCTGTGGATCTTCTCTCTGGACCACCAAATACCAACCGTGAATGGCCGTCGCAGGGTCATAATCATCTCCATCCAGACTTCAAACAAAGAGCACCAAGGGCAGCAGAGGTGCGAACACTCCCTTTCTTCATGTACTTGGGATCTTGGGCGGCCACGTTATTGTGGCCTCGGTCGATAGTGGCGGGATCAAACGTGGTTACCGTGAAAAAAACGCTAATCAATATCGTGGCGGCAGAGAGCGAATGTGCTCAAGGAGGTGCAAATCATGCGTCAACTTGACCACCCCAACATCATTAAGCTCATCGACTTTTCCGAATGCTCACAGTACTACTACATCGTCCTTGAGCTTGCGCCAGGAGGGGAGCTGTTCCACCAAATCGTGCGCTTGACATACTTCAGCGAAGACCTCGCTCGCCATGTCATCACGCAAGTGGCCAAGGCCCTCGAGTACCTGCATGAGGAGCGAGGCGTTGTTCATCGGTATGAGAATCCTGAGACGTAGGCAATTCTGCCTTAAAGCTGACATTGATGTTTCTCAGTGATATTAAACCCGAAAATATTCTGTTTGTCCCCATTCCCTTTGTGCCGTCCAAGCATCCCAAGCCTTGCCAGCCTGGCGACGAGGATAAAGTGGACGAGGGTGAGTTCATTAAAGGCGTTGGTGGCGGCGGTATTGGCCAGGTCAAAATTGCCGATTTCGGTTTGTCCAAGATCATTTGGGAGAACCAGACCATGACCCCATGTGGCACTGTCGGGTACACGGCTCCCGAGATCGTCAAGGATGAGCGATACTCCAAAGCCGTCGACATGTGGGCTTTGGGCTGCGTGTTGTACACGTTGCTTTGTGGCTTCCCTCCCTTCTACGACGAGAGCATCGAGGTGCTCACAGAGAAGGTAGCCAAGGGGCAATTCACTTTCCTGTCGCCCTGGTGGGACGACATCAGCCAATCGGCTCAGGATCTCATTTCGCACCTGCTGTGCGTCGATCCGAACAAGCGGTACACTATCAAGGAGTTCCTCGCCCATCCATGGATTCGCGAGTCACAACCAACTCCCCGCGAAACAAAGAAGCCGGTAGACAACCCCCTCCGCGCCTTTGCCCTCGACAAGTTTGTCGAAGACGACAAGCGCTACGACTTCCGCTCGCCGGGTGCCATCAACCTCCGCGAGGTGTTTGACGTGGGGTATGCCGTCCACCGTCAAGAGGAGGAGGGCAAGTTGCGGAAGCGGGGTGGGCAGCTAGGTGGGGTCGAGGAGACCGTCCACGAAGAAGAGGAGGAGGAGGAGGAAGAAGATGAGGTAGACGCTACGGAACAAATCTCGCGCGGCATGCGCGAAGCCCAGATTCGCGACCAGGAGGAGCAAGAGCGCGGACGCAATCGCAGGCAGAGAACAAACCCACCCCCCGCGGCCGTCGAGCCTCGGGGTGGCGGATACGGACAGCACTCTGCCGCGGTGGCCGCGGCGGCTAGGCAGCAGGTGCGCGAGCGCAACAGGCAGAGGGGCGTGTTTGAGCTCAACCTCGAGGGCGCGACGCTACTGAGCAGGAGGGGGGTCAAGCCCGCCGTAGCTTAGGATGTTGCGTACGGGGAGATGGCAAGCGGTGGTGCGTCGAGGAGAAAAATACATGCTGCTGTTGGTGATGGGACGCTTCCGTTAAGGAGGTGGGGGAGGGCGGAGGAGGAGGCAGGACCTCCTGTCTTCGAAGAGGATACTAAAACGCATCCGGGACGGGATAAGGAGGTACTGGGCGAGGAGGAAAGGGGTCATGGTTGAGTCACTGGCGCATGGAGTTTGGCGTTGATTGGATGGATGCCCAGATAACTTGGGAGGTATGTTGAGTTGGGTGTCGGTTGTCTGGGCTGTTTTGCATTTGCGGTGTTGGATTCTGTATTTTGGCAGTATCTCTCCTCTGGGACACACCTCGATTCGAAATCGTGGCTCCAGAACCGTTGACTGGGTATGCATGAGATTACGTCATACCCGAGATGTAATGACATCTTGATCGTCTCCATACTGACTGCGTCATTAATCACTGCTTGAGGTGGTCTTGCTATCACCTCTGCTCGTTTTCTCCGTCTCTCTTCCAATCTCCTTTTTTCAGGGGTTTGTTGACTTGCAATTTGACGCCCCGGTTGCCCAAGCAACTTCAGAAACAATGGAAGTCAATCGCATATCTGCTTACAGGACTCTGGGTGTGTTTATGACGAGGGAGGTCGTAATTGACCCTATGGACGTTCGAATGCAACCTCCAAACCCTACTACATAACAGACTTGAGTCTCTCCCATACAGATGCTGACACTTCGAGCGCCCTGGCCTACACACCTCCCTTCTCAGCCAGCCCCTGGGCCACCCACTTCTTGACAATCTCAATGGCCTGTTCCTGGACCTTGACAACCTCTGGATTGACTGGCAACCCCATACTCTGCATGCCCCGCGCCGTGAAAGCATCATCGGCGTGTGAGGCGTTCTTGATGACGAACGAGTAAACGTTGCCAGACGACTGCAGTGGGCCGCCGGGGCGGTTCTCGCTCGCCATGCTGGTTTCGCGCCAGGGGTCGAACTCGCTGGAAACATTGGAATACATGTCAGCAATGCATCCCTTGAATCCAAGTAAAGATTATGACTGGACAAAACGTACCCATTCGTCCAAATAATCCTCGCCTCCTCCCCCTGCCACCTCCTCAACCACCCGCCCGTCTCCTGGTTCAGCGACGCCGGCGTCCTGCGCCCGCCCGAGCTGCCGTACGTCTTGTCGCCGACAGGCGGGAAGTGCATCTCGCACTGGCGCTGCCAGTACGACGCGACAATCTTGCGCGAGACGATGGACGGCTGACCCGGAGGTGCGCCGGTGGCCCACGACGCCAGGGGTTCGTTGCACAGGAACCAGTACCACGTCCGCCACGGGTTGCCGAGCGTGCGCGAGATGAAGAAGGGGTTGTAGATGTCGTGCGTGTTGACACACCAGAGGGGGTCGTCTTGGCCCCAGGTGTCGAGGTAGGTGCATGCTGGTTGGGAGCGTTAGTATCACTGAGAGGGTGGCGATGTTAGGGGAGAGGGGACTGCGTACTGTTGTCGCGGAAGTGCATACGGAAGTAACCGGCGAAGGCGACAACAGAGGGTGGAATCGTGCCGAGGTCGGGGTCGTCGACGGTGTCGCGGGACCCGACGATGCCGTCGCACATGTCGAGGACACGGCGGTAACCGCCGGTTTCTTGCCAGTATCGGAAGGGGGTTGCGATGGCGCTGGAATGCCTGTTAGTGACTATACCAAGGCTTGAACTGGGAATAATGATCATACTATGCAAAGTCATCATCTTCAATGGGGAAGCTGGCACCGAAGAACTTCTTGACGGCGTCAATCTTCTCCTCGTCCCGTTCCTCCGCGAGAAGGTACTGGTCGACAAAGTCCACCACTTCGCTCAGCGCGCGGGTACACTCGGTGTCTCCACGGAACGCGTCAATTCCCTTGCGGATCGTGTCGTAGTAGTACCAGTTCTCGGTGTTGACCTCGACGCTCGCGCCACTGAGATGGTAGCCGTAGAAGACGCCCGGATGGAAGTGCTCAATCCAGCTGCCAAGGGTGCCTGCGTAGCCTGTGCCGAAGTAGATCCACGGCTGGACGGTGTGAGTGCTAGGTTCAGATATGTACATCAATATCAGGCACCAGACTCACCGTCTTGGAAGCGACACTGCCAGCCTGGGGGTCCCAAGGAAAGACCACGTTCTGTGCAAAGTTGACCATATCCGACGCCGCTTGTTCCATGGTGAGGTATTGGAGTGTGTTGGAATTCAGTCCATCGTACGGTGACGATCCGCCAAAGTATCGATCTAGGTATTTTCAGCTTCAGAGCGTCATTCAGGGGTATGCTCCCATCTCAGGGAGATCAGCTGGACGCACGCTCAACCACGACCACAGCCGCACCGACGGCCTCGGCGTATGCGCCGGTAATGGTTGTGTTGCTGAGGAAAGAAAAACCATTGTAGGTGTAGACGTAGGAGCTGATTGGGTTTTCGCCGGGTGTTGTGAGGATAACCTAGTTGAGTCGAGGCATGAGCGACAGGTCTCCTAGACAAAAGCAGGCCGGTATTGTTCAAGAAGGTCGGCTTACCGGTGAGCCAGGACCTTCCCAGTACTGTGGATTAACACAATAGACCTGGTTCCATCCCCCAAAGCTCGGATTCTTGTGGTCAATCGGCTGGCGAAACCGCTCACAAGTCGCCGACGCACCGGCCGCCTGGATGACAGCCCGGGCTGATGGCCGCGACAGGTCGTCCTGCGTGAGTCCGCTCGACACTGCCCTAGGTGATATCCATGGCCCGAAAGAGAGGGTCGCCCCGGTCAGGGCACCGGCGGGGATCTTCATCGCAGCCGAGTTGGTCTGCTGCCACGGCTGTCAAAGGAAAATGTTGTCGAAGGGACAGTGGCCACCATCCTCGGGGACAAGACGCCACAAGGGGTTTATCAAGCGCATGATATATCCAGGAAACCAGGTAATAGTGGCAACAGAATTGCTTCCGCGGCTACAGGCGGAGGGATGTTTGCGGGGAAGTAATATAAACACATTCGGAGGATTAAGGTGCCCCATGACTCTGTAGCAACCTAGACTTATTGATGTGCTGTATGCGGCTCTAAATCTGGTATGATATCCATCGGCGAAGTATGGGGCCTGAACACTCCGGCAGTGCGGTTAAAGGCTGTACTTCTACGTGCCGAACCTGCATGGTCCTATCCGTCCTTATTAAAATCTATTGTCCTTCCACCGAACCCATGCCTCATTTGCTCGTTCTTATATGTCTACAACCATTGGTCCGGAGACAGAGACAATTAAATACATACCGTTGGTGCTATTAATGGGAAAACAAGAAACCGTCCGCGACACTACTCTGCACCTGGTGTAAGAGCGAGCGTATAATAAGACCAAAGCATATCACCAACCAACATCATAGCGCCGCCCATAAATTCCTCTTCACATAAAAAGCTCGAGAAAAACATCTAAACGATGCGACCGCCAGGTGCTCATATCTTACTTACCGGCCCCTGGTCATGAGTAAAGCGGGCGTGTCCGCTATCTTTGGCTGCCTTGCATCTTGACCCGACGTGACCACACAAGGTATGTGTGACAGCGCCAGAGTTGTGGGAAGCTTATGCAACTGTTCTTTGATACAAGAGCCTACCTAGATACCAGTTTGGTGAACAAGTCATCTGCCTACCCGGTAGGTACCGATGATTAATACCTCGTCTTCCTACTCCGGGTTCTTCATAGCGAGCGCATAGGTGAAGCAGACATCACATTCTGGTCAGCTAATTATTCAGCAAGTCTGAAGCGTCTGCTCAATGTAGTTGAGACTCTTCCCACCCCAGGTGATGATTGTTATCGATCTTGCCCACTCCTGGTAGACCCCTTGCGAGATATGTTCAATGCAATGCTGAGCTGATGGAACTTTCAGACAACGAGCTTAATAATCTATCTTTTACACGCATAATCAGTTTCTAGAAAGAAGCCCTACATGCTGTTCCAATCCCCTTGTCGACCAGGGAGATGCCGTGAACAGCAATAATTGTCGCGGAGTGTTGTGTAAACAGTCCAACCCCACGCACCACGTGTGTACATGCGTACGAATGTACAAGTCTGCAGATTGCATATTTTCATCGCCAGAGCCGCAAACTTGGCTGAGTCAAGATTACTTCGCAGTACCTACTGCTGCTCATTATCAGTGCCAACATGCGGCCTCGATGATGCAATGCCGGAATGGCAGCCGAAACGGGCTGTGATCCCCGGAATACGGACAAAATGTCGACGTTGCATCGCAGGCACGGCAGCATTGTGCCGGTGATGCAGCTACCCGGACCAAGTACCGGTGAGATTGGAACTGCATCGAGAACACTCAGCGTCTGCGAGAATGGCATCCCCGCGGATGGGATGCGCCCTCAACTCATCGGCGTCATCACTTGCGTCATGGCAATGTTCCATCGAGAACAGCATTTGGGGATGTCATCATGGAAAAGATAAAAGGTCCAGACGCGCTCGGTATCGTAGCAACATGAGCAAGCCTCACCTCGACAGGCATCGCTCAACCATAGCCAGCTGCCGAGTCTAATTGCTAGTAATACTGAGTGGCCATGAAGCTCTCCCACCTTACCCTGGCCGCGACCGCGACGGCCGTCAATGCCGCTTACAACGGCGATATCGTCTACTACTGGTCTGAACCTTCCCCCTTCCCTCTCCCATCTTTCACCCCCATAACTAACCTTTCCTCCAGGGTCGAAACCTCCGCCCAACTCGTCAACGGCACCCTCGGCAGCGGTCTCCAATCCCCTCCCTCGGCCTGGTTCCCCGCCATCGTCCAGGGCGCCGTCTACCAAGCGGCCGTCAAGGCCAAGAAGGAGCCTCTCGACGTGCAGCAGCTCGCCGTCTCCCACGCCGCCCACGACGCCCTGCTCTGGGTCTTCCACGGCACGCGGCTGTACAACCCCATCAACGCGGCGCTGCGCTCCGTGATCCCCGCCATCGGCCTCGATCCCAACTCCCCCAAGGGCAAGAACGCGGTCAAGATCGGCCGCGAAGCCGCTGTCAAGGTGGCGCAGGCCCGCGCTGCGGACAAGATTACCAACTTTGTCGACTTCGTCTACGGTCCGCAAAACGTCGGCGTCTACCAGCAGACGCCCGGGTCGCAGCCACTGCCGGATACCCCGCAGGCGCGCTACGTGACGCCGTTCGCTGGGCTGGGTGACATCTCCAAGTTCCGGGCGCCGCCGCCGCCGAAGACCAACTCCAAGGCGTACGAGGAGGATTTGCTGTTTGTGAAGGAGTACGGGTCGTTGAACTCGACAAAGAGGTCGCAGTATGATACGGATACGGCGTACTTTTGGTTGGAGTCGTCTGTGACGTACGTTTGGCCTCCCACACCAGATTCAAGTGCAAATTTGTCTGTCTCGGTACTGACTGCTCTGGATGTTCAAGTGGCTGGAACCGCTTCGCCGGCGCTGTCGTCGGTGACAGGTTCAAGACCAAGGTTGTCGACTCGGCCAAGTTTTGGGCCCAGCTCAACTACGCCCTCGCCAACGCTGCCTTCGCCGCCTGGGACACCAAGTCTGTATCCCCCACCCATCCTTCCGTTTGTCATCTCAACCTCGAAACTAACCTCCCCATCCCAAACCAGGTACCACTACAACGCGTGGCGTCCTGTGACCGCCATCCACTACCCCGGCGTGTGGGTTCACTCGGGCAAGTCGGTCACCGACCCGAACTGGACTCCCCTCCTGCGCCCGACGCCGAGCCACCCGGACTATCCCTCGACGCACTCGACCTTCGGCGGTGCCGCCGCGCTAGTGATCAAGGAAGTGCTGAACAAGGGCAAGGACACGCTGAATCCTCCCGCGACTCTGAGCTCGACCGTCTCGTTGGACAACAGGGGCGTCATCACCCGGACGTACACCAAGTTGAGCGATGCTGTGCTCAAGAATTCCAAGAGCCGGGTGTTTGGTGGGGTGAGTTTCCATTTCTTGAGTTTCTAATATCTGTCTTTTTCCGAGCGAGCAACAATGCTGACGAAGTGGTTATTCCAGATCCATTTCGGATTCGCGGGTACTGCAGGTAATGCGCTGGGCGAAACGGTGGCAAAGGAGACTCTCAAGAAGTTCGATGCTCACTGGGACAAGTTCTAAGTAGTTCGTAGGAGCTAGACGGACTTAAACTATGTCAACTTAATAAATCATAACACATTGTCTGTCACTTTTTCTTGATGTTCATCCCGAGGGTTGGCTCAAATCCTCGCATTGATAATGGCCTTTCTAAGAAAGGAATAAACCATCCCAGTAAACAACAGACCAGAACCCAAGGATGACGGGTAATGACCGTCAAACTCAACTTTCTCTAACACAAGAACAAATTTTAACATTCCATGTTTTATTCCCAGCCCAAAATCCATAAATATCTTTTTTGAAACCACCCCTCTATCATATCCCGACCCATAACCCCAATCCCAAGTTCCCAATCTACGGCGCCGCACCACCCCGGCCACCAGTCCCACCAACCGCCAGAGCGGCCTTGACTTCAGGCTTCAGCTCCGGCAGGGGCCGGCCACGCTTGGTGGGCTGGCCCACAAACTTCACCTCGGTGAGGTACGCCAGGTACCTGCCGACATCCTCCCGGCTGATACCATATCCAGTGCTCTCATCAACGCCCGTCCAATGCTCCGCATCCGCCTTGAGCACGGCGACGGCATTGCGATCATCCATCTCCGGGGCACGAGTGTTCGCCGGTAGGTCGTTCATGCAGAAGTGGTAAAGAGGCATGAGAGCATGCTGCTCCTGGTCCTTCTCGAGAGCACCGGCAGACACGAATTTCTCGAGCTCCTCCTTCCAGGCGTCGTACGACACCTCGGGCGTGTTGTAGCCGTAGTACTCGAGGATGGACAAGTACTCGCTCATCCGCAACCGAGGGTGAGCAGTGACGTGGACGACGTGTACACCACCGGGCAGCGGGTTCAGAGCCGAGGCGACGACAACACGCGCGACATGGTTGACAGGCACCGCGTTGACTGTGTTGACGATGTGCGGACGGGCAGACAGTTGGATGCAGCCCTTGAGCATGCGGATGAGGAAGTCGTCAATGTTGGACACGCCAGTCTCCGAGTCGCCTAGGATGTAGCCTGGGCGCACCACTGAACCGAGCAAGCCACGCTTGCCCGCCTCGCGAACAAGTTGCTCAGACACCCACTTGCTCTGACCGTATCCGGTGCTGAGGCCCGTCCGGCTGCCGTTCATATCGTCCTCCTCCAGGATAGCGCCTTGTCCCGTGCTGATCTGCTCGTCCGACAAGCGGATGTAGTGAGGGGTGTCCAAGACGCTCGTCGAGCTCACAAACGTGAAGATCTTGGGCTTGCCTTCGTTGCAGAGACGCATCGCGTCAATGGTCGACAGAACGTTGGGAGCCAACAGGTCTTGATACCGCTTGACCCAGTGGACAACGGCACCGTTGTGGATGACAACGTCAACCTCCTGGGCGAGGGTCTGCCAAGTGGCATCATCGATACCGAGCTGCGGCTTAGAAAGGTCACCAACGACAGCGCTCAGCCGACCAGCCCACTCATCCTTCCAGAGGCCGTAGCCCTGGAGCGAGCGCTGGAGGCGAGCCAAAGCGGCCGAGGAGTCCTTCACGCCTCGGACATGCGCAATGAGCCGAACATTCCGAGCCGTCCGCTCCAGAACATCCCGCACCAGGTATGATCCCAAGAAACCTGTGGCACCAGTAAGGAAGACAGTGACCTGCTCGGCCGAGCGGAGGGCTTCCCCATCAGCAGACTGGTACTTCTCCGGCAGATGGGGCAACAGCTCGTCGAGGGACTTGGAGTACGCGGCCTCGCCAGCTTCAGCGCCAACCCTCGAGGTATCGTGGTTCTTGATATGGTCGACTTGCGCACTGAAAGCAGCCAGGCTCGAGTGCTCGTAGAGGGTGCCAATAGGAATGTCGGTCCCCAGACTCTTGCGTACTGTCAACAAGAACTGCTGCGCCAGCAAGCTGTGGCCACCAAGATCGAAGAAGCTGTTCTCCCGCTTGATCGTCTTGGGGTTCAGACCGCGGATAAGGTCAGCCCAAAGCTGAGCAACTGTCCGTTCCGTTTCTGTGAGCGACTCCCAATCCTTCAGGTCCTCCTCCGAGGCGTCCTCGACACGCTCTGCAACATCGGGGAAAGGAAGGTTAGGCTTGTCGACCTTGCCGTTGGGGTTCAGAGGCAGCTTGTTGAGCACAATGTAGATCGTCGGGACAGCGTATGCCGGAAGTCGCGTCTTAAGGTGGTCGCGCACCTCCGTCTGCATCCGCCTGTACTTCTTGAGGTAGACTTTGACCGGACCCATTTCCACACCCTCATCCTCGACGTCTTCCAACCCTCTGTCTTGGAGCCACCGCTGCCATTCCTTGAACTCGGGAACGATGTAGCTGACAAGAGTTGGCTCCTCGTTGCGGTCTCTCCGCACAAGCGTCTTGCAGTCGCGGATAAGAGGGTTTTGACTGAGATTGCTATCGATGTCGTTCAACTCAATGCGGAAACCGCGGATCTTGACCTGGTCATCAGCGCGGCCGACGCATTCCACGTCACCAGACTCGAGGTACCGACCGAGGTCACCCGTCCGGTAGAGTCTGTCCCTGGGCCCCTTGTAATAGCGGCGCCATGGTTCATTCTTGTTGATCTTCTGATCTGCCTCAACCCACTTCTGGTTGTCGACAAACCAGTTCATCAAGAACTTCTTCTCGTTCAGAGCGGGATCGCCCAGGTAACCTTCGGCAAGACCAGCTGCACGAACGAAAATCTCGCCCACTTCCCCAACCTTGCATTGGTCCCGGCCATTCTCCCGGTTGACAACGAGTAGCTGGACGTTCTGCATACCCTTGCCAGCCGGAATGGTATCCTTGCCGAGACGGTCGAGGAAGTCGGGGTCCCTCGCACGACTCGGGATTTCGAAGTAGCTGACGGCGCGCTGTGTCTCGGTTGTGCCGTACATGTTGATGATGTTGGCATTGACGGCCAGGCGGCGGAGAGCACGGCAGTCCCTGGTGGTCAGCACGTCACCGACGAAGAAAACGTGTTCCAGTGCTGGGAACTCTGCCGTAGCGCCACCCACAAGAATTTGACCCATGGCGGGAGTCAAATGGGTAACGGTAGGCTTGTGCTCCCTGAACCATTCAGCCAGCTTCTCATGTTGAATATCCTCGCGAGATGGGACAAGGAGCTGGGCGCCGAGGAAGAGTGGCGTGAAGATATCACGCTGCACAGGGTCGTGAGCAATGCCTGACAGCAGGGTGTACCTGCTCTCCGAGGAGAGATTGAAGCGCTCGGCCATCCAACCGAAGTACTTGACCAAGCTGTAGTGGCGGCCAAGCACGCCCTTGGGCCGGCCCTCACTACCGGAAGTGAAGGACAGGGTGGGGTTTGAGTCGGGGCCAACGATGACATCTGGAGGTGCTGAGGCGAGGTGCCGCACGTCGGCGAAAATATCCTTGCCGTCGACCTCGCCGCCGTACAAGAAACCGTCATCTCGAAGCCGAAGCTCAGGGACATCGGCCTTGAGCGTCAAGGAATCGTCGATGTACTTCTGGACAAGGGGAGCGAGAGGACCGTTCTCATCGGTGGCCCGGCCAATGCGGAGCAGGGCACTGGGTTGGGAGACCTCGAGGTAAATCTGCTGGCGTGCTGGGGGGTAGGCAGGGTCCAGGACAGTCATGGTCGCGCCGGAAGACTAACAGTACAGTCAACATACATCATCCAACATGGCATGGAACGCCAATTGCACAGGAGCCGTACCAGAATGCCCATGAGGGCCACAACGAGGTCGACGGACCGATGGGCCCAGATCATGACCACGTCGCCATTGGTGATACCAGCATTGTGGAGGTACCACGCCAATGTGTTGGAAGCCTCGTAGATCTGGCGGTAGGTGAAGCGGCGCTCTGGAGTTGTGGACGACCGGGTCTCAATGACACAGGTGCGGTCGGGGTGGGCCTCAGCCTGACGGCGGAAGTGTTCCTGGATCGAGCCCACGTAGCCCGACCAGTCGAGGTCGATGGTGGGATCAGGGAGTTGAGCCATTGTTGCTGGATGTTGGGGGAGAGAGAATCGAGTCCACCCAGCAAAGGCAGGGAGCGGCGAGGTCAAGGGATTAAAAAGACTTGACCTGGTTTTTCTAAGCTGCAGGTTTCCCGGTTGAGGAATTTTCCAGGTCCAAGTCCAATGACTCAATGGCGCGAACATCAGGGACCTCCAGTTCCTTCCTCCGCAGCTCCGACAACGGCATCAGCAAATTTTAGTGGGTCCCATGCCCCTCCCCCGCATGACGCAGGTCAACCTGGGAGCCCGAACTGCGGTGATCCATGCATGCAATTGGATCATAACTCCAAATGTCAACAAAACTACATCCACCAGTTCTGATGCCGAGGAACGATCATGAATCGTAGTCGACAATACTGTACATTCTGCCAACGGATGTGCAGGTGGATATTGACTAGTCCGGCCGTTAGCAGCATACACTGTCTTTCAAGTAGTAAGCAAGTCTTCGCCAGTAAGCAATCTCTCAGCGCATGTCGACCCAACCCAGAAACATGTTGGGAGACTTTGTCTCTTCTTCCCTGCAAGTGGCGCGTGGAAATCTCAGATGTCAAGTTTTTATTGGACATAGTAACTTCTGCCGTGGCTTAACACTCATCTTCCAAAAGTCCCCGGTGAGGTCTCACTGCGTCGGGTTCGGCCCGGGGTCAGTCAGTCATCGCCCTGTCATCAATCCCAAAGTCTGGGACTCTTGTGCATCCATGTCGTACTGTACCCATGCAGGGCGAGCCGCCCATCAGGAACCAGCATGGAGGCACATCCTTTTCGCATCCAAAACTCATGCTCATCTGACCCAACATCAGGGTTCTTGCCGTAGAGTAGGGAGGGAGAGCCTTTCGCCTGGAGGGTTTTTCTTCATTCGGCCGGCAACCGGGCATGGAGGGCCGGCCCCACATCCGTCTTGGCCCGGAGTGAAGGACCGTCCAAGCACCGGAGTTCTCCGGCTGGTCCCGAATTGGCACCGACCACATGTCTCCAGGGCTCCATGACCGAGTTTGGTCCAGTGTTGACTTTGTTTCTGCTTAAAGGACCTTGTTTGTGGCCTGAGTGAAGCATAGATTGGGTTCCAGATAGGTTTGCTCAACTCCGCTCCTCGAAGTTAAAACAACTTTATGAGATGATGATGGTTTGTAACTTAGGTTCAACACCTTTTCCCTCAAGCCCAGACACTTCAGAGTCCTAAGGTTCTGGACCTCTTTCCTGCCTGGGCCCAAGGGAACACACGTGGAGTATCGCACAAAGAACAAGATTCTCTCTGAACTTTCCCTCAGAATGGTTACACTCGTAGTACTTTTCCATCTTTCCCCTCCTCCCATCAGAACCTAGAGCCATCTCAACCACTTTGGACAACAACTTTCACTCAAACTTAATGCCTTGCTGGCACCCGACCATTGAGTCACGGAAAAACGCCATCGTGGCTATTCAGACCTCTCATAATTATAAAGATGCCTCCTGCAACTCAACCTTGGGCCGGCCTCGGCTGGATGATGGTGCCAACCTCCATCTTTGGATTCTATCCACGGGCCCAACAACAGGCACAACAACCTCAACCCTCTCAACTCACCATGGCGTCGATCTGCTGGCGCCTCGTGCCAACGGCAGTCGCCCTTTCAGCCTTCGTGCTGACCATTCTGACCCTCTTCTCCGGTGACAAGCCCGGAGTCCTGACACACAATGACATTCTCACGGTAGGTATCATGACACATTTTTTGGTGTGTCGTTTTCTGGACCCGGACCGCTGATTTACTTAGGTCGACATCACCGGCCTCCACCCCCGCCTCATGGAACGACCTCACTTCGAACAGCTCTTCCGCCGGGAGAATCCCGACTGCAGCGGGTCGGGAATTCTTGCCCATTGGTGCGAGCAGATGACTGAGGCCGCTGGCACCGCTCCAGCCGATCATCTTTCATCGAACAACGGGACCGTTCCCGAGCAAAACGCTCCATCCAACAGCACCAACGACGGCAATGAGGACGACGACGACACTCTTCCTCCGGTCGTGATCAAGAAGCGCTACGTCGACTTCTACTCCCATTATGCGCTTGCGGTTTGCGAGGGGTTCTACTCCGAGACGGGTCGTCGGATCGTGACCAAGTGTCACTCTTATTTCGATCTGGGTAACCATATGACCGATCACGAGCTGAAAGCAGACTTGATCACTAACTTACCATGTACCCAGACTACCCCTCGAACATCCCAGAGTTGCTCAACAACACCATCAAGGTCAATAACGATGCCGCCCTTGAGAGCATAAATGCTCTACTGGTCGACAACGACGACGACGGTAGAAATAAAACCGTTGCCGCCCCGATTCCGTACCCGTTGCCCGAGTCCTTGACACAGACGCTCCGCGCTTTGACACCGCTGTTCAAAGCAACAGCCATCATTCTCGCCATTGCCGCTGGCTTCGTTTTCCTGAGTGCCATCGCCTCAGGCTTCGCTGCCCCGGTGAAATCAGACCGCGGAATCCCCTACACTTGGGCAGTGTGGACAAACGTGATCTTCAGCTTCTTGGCCTTTTTCTTCCTGGCTCTCGGTGGCCTGGTCGGGTCGGTCGGCGGCAAAGTGAACGAAGGGAATGTCAAACACCAGGGCACCATCGTCGCGGTGACCGCCTATGCTGGCACCGGATGGGTGAGCATGGTGTGGGCATCCGCGGCGATTATGCTTTGCATCCTCATGTACTGGACCGGCAGGGCCCTGAGGATGAGAAGGAAGCTCAAGCAGGAGCAAGCTCAGGCTGCTGAGGAGGCCGCGGCTCCTCCCCAGCCGGCTCCTGCGATGCCGATGGCCCCGGGAGTTGTGCCTGCGATGCCCGCCATGCAGGCCGCTTATGTGCCCATGGGTTATCACGCCTGAGTGATTGGCCAGCGGCATGGTCGGGGAGGGAGGAAGAGGGACCTAGGTAGGCTGGCAAGATGGCAGTGACATGGGAGAGGAAGTTACCTTGACATGATTTAGACGTTAGACGTCCAATCTCTGCTCTGTGAAGTTGTGGTTCTAAGAGAGGGGTGTTAGAGCTTCTCATCACACTTGACATCAAGGTCTTTAGCTTTAGCGTGATTTCACCAGATTTCAAAGTGGAGGTTCCTCGGCTCATGTAAGTGGCTAGCTAATAATTCAGGATTCACAATTCAAGCTTTCGGGTTGACATGATCTGGGTGGTGACTTGCAGTCTCATCGACCATGAGATGACTCCAGATGTGATTCACGGCCCGCTGCAAGGCTGAAGAACGGGTGGGTCCATGTCTTGGTCTTGACCAATAGAAGGCAGTTACCCCAGCCACCCATGGCAAGGCTGATAGAGGGGCCTTCCCAAATTTCGCAACGTCAGTCCGATCAGTCATTGAGCTTTCAACACCACCAATCAGTGTGCTGATTGCCATTCCAATCGCCCTCGAACCACGAAATTGAAGTCACCGATTTTCCCCCACGATTCAATAAGCACATTCATTACGTCCGCCATACCCGCTTGCAGCAGCTCGTCGCCAACCTCCCGTCATGGCCTCGGACAGCACTGCGGATGACGCCGCCAAGCTCAAGACGCTCAAAGATGCACTGTACGAAGAGATGAGGCAGCACGGGTCCGAAACCCGCCTCTTCACACAACGCGACCTCCTCGACCTCAATGTCATCCCCAATAACAATGTCATGCTCCTGGTCCGCGTCGTCCAGGGCCTCTGCGACGACAAGCTCCTCGTCGGTACCACCAACCACCATGCTGGGCTAGCATGGCGATGGCGGAGCCGGGAGGAGGCGAAGAAGTATGTCCCATACCCAATGCCTCCCTAGCAACACCAGCATACTGACGTCTCCTGTGCAGGTACACATCGCTCCCTAACGATGAGACGGTCATGGTGTACTCCATCATCGACGAGGCCGGCGCCGACGGCATCTGGAACCGGACCATCAAGAACAAGCTCAACATGCACGAGGCCGTGGTCAAGAACTGCATTAAGTACCTCGAAAGCAAAGGCTACATTGCCAGCATGAAAAATGTCGAGCACCCCAACAAAAAGATGTACATAAAAGCCACGCTGCGGCCATCCGAGCGCGCGACGGGCGGGCCGTGGTTCACCGAGGGCGAGCTCGACACAGCCTTCATCTCCGAACTCGAGGGCATTGTCTTCGAATACATCAAAACCAAGTCCGCCTACCGGGGCACACAACCACAAGCCACCCCTTCTTCCACAGGCGTGGCCCCAACTAAAGCCCCCAAGAAGGGCACCATCCTCGGCGACGCAACCACCGCGCGCGGGACCAAACGTTCAGCGACCGAAATCTCCACCGACGACGGCAGCAGCCCCTCCCGAACCGCCACCCCCAACAGCACTACTACGACGACAACCACAACCACCAAATCCCGCACCGTCTACCTCCCCATGCCCGCAGGCTACAAGCACTACCCCACCGTCGCCGAGATCGCCAAATTCATCCACGACACGGGCATCACCAACAACACCACCCTCAGCCAGGCCGACATCCAGCAGCTGGTCGACGTGCTGACCTATGACGGCCTGGTCGAGCCCGTCTACTACACTACCGGCAGCGGCGGGGGGCGGCGCCGCGTTCGCGGGTACCGTGTCACGCGCGCCATGAAGCAGGACACGGTGCCCTTCCACAAGCGGCAAAAGGAGCGCGAGGCGGGCGTCGGGCTGGATAAGCCGCTCGTGGTCGGGGCGGAACCCCTGACCAACGGGCTCACAGAGGCTCCGTGCGGGCGGTGCCCCGTGTTTGATTTGTGCGAGGAAGGCGGGCCGGTGAGCCCGAGTAAGTGCGTGTATTTTCTGCAGTGGTTGGAGCTGGAGGACGCACCGGCTACCGCACCCGTGGCTGCGGGGGTGAGCGGGGGGTTACCTCCGTGAGGAGTGATGAGTGTTGGGGTAGATCTCAGAGAAGAGTGGATTCCGTTTGTCGTTCATCAAAAATACCTTGCCTATACCCGGAGTTGGAGGGAACAACGCGACAGGAGCATCTTCATGGCGTTCGACATGTTACGTAGGAATCAATTGTATCACATGGGCTGGGAGCTGGTAGACACATTGCACAGTATTGAATTCAAGGAGGCGCACAATCATTGCAAACGGCAACGCAGAGATGCCCAAAGACACTTTTCTTTTGTGGTCGGGATTCCACCGACATCAACTACCTGCCTTCCTGGAGCCCATTCCGCCAATGTACCCCATGGCCCGGGTTACGTTGATGTGCGGCTGTTAAGGAGAACAAATGGCGGTTTGTATGCTTACTCCTCAGCGAGACCGGCCTCAACAATGGTCGGCTTCTTGCTGTACTGGATCGCACCGCTCCTCGAGCCAGTTGCTTCCAGGGACTTGACGACCCTCTTGGACTCATCGTCGGCGACCTCGCCGAACACAACGTGCCTGCCATCGAGCCAGGAGGTGACCACGGTGGTGATGAAGAACTGGGAGCCGTTTCTGCAATTGGGAATAAATGTTAGCGTGTGCAATGACAGAGGGGTCCAGTCGTTTTCGCAGGCTTACGTGTTCGGGCCGGCATTGGCCATGGACAGCAGGAATGGGCGGTCGTGCTTCAGCTTGAAATTCTCGTCAGGGAACTTCTCGCCGTAGATGGAACGGCCACCAGTGCCCTGTAATAATTGTTAGTCAGGCCCTGTGATCAGAGAGAGAGGACGGAGCAGAATGGACTCACATTGCCGCGGGTGAAGTCACCGCCCTGGAGCATGAACTGAGGAATGATGCGGTGGAAGCTAGAGCCCTTGTAGCCGAAGCCATTCTGGCCGGTGCAGAGCTCGCGGAAGTTGCGGGCGGTCTTGGGGACGACGTCGTCGAAGAGGTTAAGGTTGATGCGGCCCTTCTGGACTGTGGACCACGTTAGCAAGGCCCGAACGCTACTGGCAACATCACCGACTACTGCAAGCTGGCTTCGTGACACAGGTTAGGGGGTTTCTCAATGCTTACCTTGAACATCACCAGTCACGTTGCCGGCGATGTCGACGACGGGACCCTCCCACTCAACGTCGAGGAAGCTAGATGGTGGTGAGTAGAGCTCCAATTGGGGGTGACGTCCCTGAATCAGCACACTTACACCTTGCTCATGTTGCCGGATGTGATAGAAAACGCTCTGACTGTGAAATTGATGGATGACCGTTGGAAGGACTGGCGAGCCGAGATGAATTGACTGGAGGGAAGTTTGTGAAGAAGAGAAGAAGGCCGAGCAAAAGAAGAGCAATGGCGGGGTAGGAGGGGTCGAAACATTTTCCCTTCTTGGGAGTGGGTTGGTTAGCACCACGCCCAGCCAATGAAACCAAAACAACAGCAGGAAGGCACGCAAGTTCCAGGGGGATCCTCTCACGTGAGAGGTGCGGGGCAGAGGGGTAGAGCTGGGCCCTACAGCGGTGTCCGGTCCAGATGGAGGGGGAGGGGTGCAAGAGCGGCGGCTGTGGACCAGGGATGGCGGCCGGCCCGGGAGTCTGACGGTGGGGGACGGGAGGTCGCGTCAAACTGGAAGCTATTCTGGGGAGCTTGCAGAGCCCCGGGTGTGAAGAAGACCAAACTTGACGAAGCTCCATTCGGCCATTGCCAGCTTGTTCGAGGTGGAACAAAAGATCTCCGTGATAAACCCAGGCGGGGACGACAGCAACCGCCCCTTCTCGGGCGTTTCAGTGTTGGGCTCTGTGAGGGACATGCGTTGGACTTTGACATCCCGTCCACCGACCCGAGCTCAACGCCACATGTGGGATGAAAGGTAAGGCAGGCGTGGGATTGCAAAGCGGGATTTGAATAGTGCCATTGGCGAGAACTGTGCCGAGTCTCACCTGCAGATGGCCTCCCTTGAGCTACACCAAATGTACCTTGCGTACAAGGTGCTGTGTGATGCCCGTCTTTGGCCGCACTTGAGGCAATGGCACGGCGGGGTTTGCTCGACGACCCAGCTTGCCTGGCCGAGTTATGAGTCTGAAATGACCCGCGCCCACCGGTCAGCTGCGCCGGTGGTGCGCCGGTGGTGCGCCAATGCAGCAATGGAGCTTCTGAGACTCAATGTCGAGAGGGGGAAGAGAAAGGGTGTCAGACGAGGAGATGATTTCGAGGTTTCACCATCGTCACTCGACGGGGAGAGCCAACGAGCGTTGTGTAAAACATATGGAAGGCGGGGAACCAAGGTACAACACCGCAAAGTCTGGTAGAAAAACCCACTTACCGGGCCTGCGGCAGGTCGTTTAACAAGGCGAGTAAGTGTACAGAGAAAATACAAGATGGAGAAGTGAAAGGGTAATAGAGCACGACTTCCCGAGGCGATGAGGTCACGAAGACAGACTGCTGAAATTTTACTCCTTTGCTTCCGTCTGTCTCGGCGGGCCTGAGGCGCTGAACCCGGAAGCTCCCAAAAGCACGGACCAAGCTTGCCAAGTCGGGATTCCGAGGGTTAGGGTCATTGTCAAGTAGCCGCCGCCACCCTGGCCTCCTGGCTGTCTTGGCTGTAGCTCAACCGTCGAACCTCCGACATCCAACCTGTTGCCCAAAGATCGCGAACCGCTCGCTGCCCGGCCATCCATCGCCGCCTCCAACCATCGGCGTCCTCGAACCTTGGACGTGATCTAACACACCCGAGGGGCCCTGGAAAACCAAAGTCGTTCCCAGAAACCTCATCATACCATTGGTCCCTCATTCGCCGGGCTCGTCGTGATCCACGATGGATTTGAACAGTCTCAAAAAACAAGTGTCCAACCTGACCCTGTACGACATCAAGGCCGGGGTCAGGAAGGTCCAAAATGGTGGGTTCCTAGTTGCATCGACAATCGCTGTTCCGGGACGCTGACACATGAGCA
Source organism: Mycothermus thermophilus (assembly GCF_041956435.1). Classification (NCBI taxonomy): domain Eukaryota; kingdom Fungi; phylum Ascomycota; class Sordariomycetes; order Sordariales; family Chaetomiaceae; genus Mycothermus; species Mycothermus thermophilus. The sequence goes on from NW_027191427.1 coordinate 3,666,724, forward strand.
TAGCGGTCATGAATTACACGGAAATGGAGGCCAAGGTTCGCTCACACACACCCAGGGGGCATTCCGAAAATGGGGCGAGTCTCTAACATGTCAACTAGGTCCGAGAGGCCACCAACAACGAGCCATGGGGCGCGTCCTCGACCCAGATGCAGGAGATTGCCGACGGTACCTTCAACTAGTATGTTTTCTGCTTTGCGCTGTGCGCAGAATTGCCCCGTCTGACAATGTGCTCTCCAGTCAAACACTCAACGAGATTATGCCCATGATTTACCGGAGATTCACGGAAAAGTCGGCCGAAGAATGGAGGCAAATCTACAAGGCCCTCCAACTCCTCGAATACCTTATCAAGCACGGATCCGAGCGTGTCGTCGATGATGCTCGGGCCCATATCACATTGCTTAAGATGTTGCGCCAGTTCCATTACATCGATCAAAACGGCAAGGACCAGGGCGTCAATGTCAGGCACCGCGCAAAGGAATTGGTCGAGCTGCTTAGCGACGTCGACCGTATCCGCGCCGAGCGCAAGAAGGCCCGTGCAAACAAGGGCAAGTTTACAGCCATGCAAGGAGGTGGAGGGTTTGGCAGTTCGAGCCGCTATGGAGGGTTTGGGAGTGATTCATTGGGCCACGCCAGCAGCTCTACATACGGTGGCTATTCCGGAGGTGTTTACGGCGATGGTGGCGGTTTCGGTGGCCAGTCAGATGAGTTCCGGGGGACTCAGCAGCGATCTGAAAAGTTTGAGGAGTACGACGAGTTTGAGGAGGGCGAGAGGCCGTCGGCTTCGGTTTCCGCGTCGCGGTCAACGCGCACCACGACAGAGCGTGCTTCGGCGAAGAAGTCTGCAGAGGCGCCCAAGAAAGAGCCCGAGGTGGATTTGTTCTCTTTCGACGACCCTGCTCCTTCCGCGGCTCCCGCTGCGACGGCCACGGCCAAGTCGTCATCGGGTTTGGAGGCGCTTGCCGGCGGTGCAAATGACGATGATGAGTTTGATGATTTCCAGTCGGCCACCCCGGCGCCGCAAACGACGACGTCCCTCGCAGGCGCTATCCCCCCGCCAATCTCAACATCGACGTCCAACATCCCCCTCGCGGCCCCAAAGCCCGTCTCCGCGCCCCAGCAGGCCAACCTCAGCGGGATGGTCGCCCTCTCCTCTATCTCGCCCCAACCAACTCCGGGAGGCTCGGCCAGCAACTTCTCTGCCTTCGCTACGCCGCTGTCGCCCACTGGCCAAGCCGCCAAGCCTGCCTCAACGCTGCCGAGCGGCCCCAATTACTTCTCCTCGGTGCAAGCCGCGGCGGCCACCCAGCAAACCAAGTCGACTGGGACTGCAGCCGGCAAATCCGCGGGCGGTCAGGATGCGTTCGGTGCCCTGTGGTCCCAGGCTGCTGGTGGTCTCAAGAAGAACACGCAGAGCGGTCCGGGTCCCAGCATCGGCCAGCTGGCCAAGGAGAAGAGTGCTGCCGGTATTTGGGGCGCTCCTGCTCCGTCGTCGTCTGCAACCACTTCCACGACGACCGGAACCTCTGGTGGTGCAGCCAAGCCCTTGGGCAATGGCTTGGATGACCTGCTCGGCTAGATGGGAAACCAGCCAGCATGGAATTTGCCGCTTTCGCTGATCCGATTAGGGTTGAGTGGACGACAGAAAGCCTGATGGCATGAGGCTAATTATGGTCAACTTGGTTGTTTGTTGTTATGATGTCTGGTGTTTGGGCGGCCTCTATTCGTAGAATGTTCATTCGTTTCAATCAATAGTAGAGTTGGGCGGTGTAAATGCGATGTGTTCAATCTTGCTACTCTCTTAGGAGTGGTGACTCGAACATATTTCCATCTATAAAGACTTGTCGCCTGTCTGAGACTGTCTCAGAAACCCGTCCTGCCAACCCATTAGAGATGGACATTTCGCCGCGACCTTTCCCGGGTACCTCCTCCGTTCATCTGGCCCGAACCGGCTTCCGCCGAACGGTGCCCCACAGGTCTGGCCGGACGACTTCCGATGTTCCATTCTTGAAGGGGTTAGGCGACCGATAGGTATGGGCGAGAATCCTCCATTATCAATATCGAGCCACCACGGCCTATAGTCGATCTGTGATTGAGTCTTAGAGAGTGACAGTGGTGATGGGGCAGGGGCGGGAGGGGGTTGAGGGTGCGGAGGCTGGAGGGCCTGGAGGGTCGTAGAACACTCCGTGCTTGCCAACGGAATGGTAGGTTCCCATAAAAATAGCCGAGCAACCTCAATCGACCTGTCTACTGTCTCTAGAAAGGCAAGTTGTTCCTCATGCTCTGCAGATTCTCCGTGATGATGCCCCTGAGGTCGAACTCTGAATGAGCGAGAAGGTGCCTGTAAATGCGGGACGCCGACGGTGATTGTTAGCAAGCTCCGGTGTTCTTGATCTCAGGTGCATTTTAAGACGCAAGGCAATGTCAAGTCACACCACAGTATAAAAGTCAATCGATCTTGCTCATGAAAGGGTATATGTGTTGTAAGTAGGATACGAGGGACAGAAGAGGACAAGAGAGCAGGGTATGTCTGGATCATCCCGAGGCCAAAGCAATTCACATGTCATCATTCGTTGTCTCGTATATGGGGCCTGTTAATCTCGTATGATACCAATGTCCAAACCATCCAACCCAACCGATCAACAAACTCCTGTCCCTGCCTATACGACAAACCACAAGTTTATTCCTTGGCCTGGTTCGCCTTATTACCAGGCCGGAACACCCACAACTCCTGGGGTTTCCCAGACGAATCGCACGACGAAAACCTCCAGAACCCCGAATGCCACGCCCCCGCGAGGTTGATCAACCCCCACTTGATTGGAGCGGGCATTGGCGGCCAGTTGGCCCACAGGCCGTCCTCGACCGTGCGGTCGAGGTTGAGCAGGAAGAAGGGAACGACGTCGGTCATGCCGGCCTTGGTCACGGTGCTCTTGCCCCACGTCTTGAAGGTCAGGCCGGCCGCATCGTACTCGGGCGTCCCCTGCTTCGGGGCGTTGGGGTGGTCGGCGAACTTGGCGATGGTGGCGATCTCGCTGTGGAAGTGCTGCTCGAAGGGGTCTTGGAAGGATTTCATGATGCGGAGGAGCTCGTCGCCGGAAAAATCGGTGGGGGACTTGAGGGTGGTGAGGTACTTCTCGAATTCGGCAAGGCCGGAGAGGAATGACTCTAAGACGTACAGGCAGTTGTTAGGTTTGTTAAGATGTGACAGGGGGAAGAAGGCCTCGGCGTGTGAGACTCACCATGCTCCTTGTGCGTCTCCTCGAAGACGGTCTTGTCCTTAACCACCTCCTCGACCTTGGTGAAAAGGTTGGCCTCCTCGTCATCGTGGTGCGACTTGACAAACTTGAACCATGTCAGGCAGTACCCGATGAAGTCTGCCTTGTCCTGGTCGGAGATTAGGGGTGCTTGGTGGTAGATGGAGTTGTAGCCACGGAGGATGGAGTTGTCTACGGGGATAGGTTAGGCCTGGTCCGGCTGGCAGGGACAACAATCTTAGAGTGGACAAACATACGGAGAAGAGCCATGTGGGTAGCACCCGTGGTAAAGATATCGGTCTGTGGGAAATCCGTCAGTATTCGGCATCCGGGTTGACTTCTATCTTCCCCCTGTGATTTGTCCTCGTATTACCTTCTTGGTCTGATACTGGGGAGTTGTCACCAGCTTCATTGGGCCATCAGCCCATGGGTTGGACGGGGGGACCGAAGACATCCTTGCTGGAGAACGGCTGAGAAGATAGGCAATCAGGATCAGCGGGATTGACAGAATCACTCTTGTCCGCAAAGCTTCCATCTTGATCTCACAGATGGAGGAGAGGAGATGGAATTGGAAATGGGAACCTTGCGAAGCTCCCAAAGGCTAAGACGGCAGCTCCTGTGGGGCAGTCTGATCAATCGCCGTGCTCCGATTGGCTTGGGTTGGTATTCCGTAGCTTACATAAGTAAATCCTGGTTCGATGCCCAATCCCTGCATCCCTTCTCAATATTCCGAGTTTCTTTGCTCTGTCTACCTCGAGCATATAATCATAGACGGCTCATTTAGCAACCTACTTTCTCGGGGTTTCATTTGCCCGTGACCTTCATATCAATTGCCGGGTCGGAAAGCAGAGAGTTGAAGAATGCCATGACCTGTTATGACAGCTCCGAATGTGGACCCGGCGGATTGGGACATCGACGTCCTTCCTTTCCGGGAAAGCCCTCGGCCCCGCTAACCCACGGCGCCGGCTTCTTGACCTTTCCTTGACCTCTGAACTTAGCGCAGAAGTCCCGGGCTTTTGCGGACTGGAGTCTCAATGCATCCGAGGAATGCGAGGCGCAGTCGGCCCTGCAGTCCACCGAGGTCTTTGCCCGACTGAGTCATCTCCCGGGCACGTCGCGCAAGGCTGCCGTTTTCTTGCTAGATATTCTTGAGACAAGCGATAGCCGGGCTGCTTCCAATTCCCATTGACCCTCTTGTCACACACACACCCAGCAAACAATCGCGAAAATAGTTCGGGAAACGAACACAAGCAAACACAGCCATGGCCAATTCCTCGCCCAATCCCCGGATCCGTGTCCGCGAAGCCACTCCAGCGGACCTGGATGCCATTGTCGACGTCCACTTCAGCGCATTCAACTTCGCCATCGATCATCTCATGTATCCTGGCGGTCCGTCGGAAGAGTCAAAGCGGAGGTTTGGCCAACGGATCGCCCCATGGGCCGCCACCAACGGAAACCCTCCAAAACGGAAGCCCTTCCTGTATGTGGCCGAGTACCTGCCGGAGGATGGTGCCCCTGAGATCGTCGCCTTTGCGAAGTGGTCACTCCAAGCCGAACCCATGCCCGAAGAGGAGTGGAAAGCCATGACCTTCAACATCACCGCTGACGAGTTCGGCGACGACTGTAACATTGAAGTCGTCAATGCTTTCATTGGTGACATGAGGCGGAAAACACACCAGCACGACAAAGGAGAAGCTAGCTTCAGTAAGAGTCATCCCAAACCCCTCTGACCAGTCTGTCGACAGACAGCCCTGACTTATGTTCCAGACCTCGGCATTCTCGCTTGCAAGCCGGACAGGCAACGCCTCGGGGCGGGCTCGGCCCTCGTCAAATGGGGCGTTGACTACGCCGACAGCCTGGGTTTACCTTCATGGGTTGAGGCCTCACCTGTTGGGTATAAGGTCTACAGGAAGTTTGGGTACCAGGACGTCGACGTCCACGATCTCAACCTCACCGAGCGGTGGGGTGTTTCCAAAACTAGCAGTGATGGAAACTGGGGAGAAAACAACGCCGTCGAGATTGCTGGGCCCGCGCCCGACGGTGTTCTGCGCACCGTTATCATGCGGAGACCCGCCAAGGCGGCCAGTTCTTAGGTGACAAGAGCAGCCTCGAACAGGGCCGTGCGATGTCGCCGTCCGTCGTACGTAGCGCTGTCCTCGAACGAGGTTCGAGATGGAACGGAGCACCGGAAGGGCGGTTGCTATGTCGACGAGGAGCTTGTGGACTGCATGTGTGACAGTTAGGTTCGATACTTTTGGGTAGAGGTCGCGTGTCTTTGTTGACGTCTTACCGCCCATGCCTAGCTAAGGAAAATAATTGTAGTCCTTTTCACGACACATATGAAGCTGGGACAGGCATCATATCTGGGGCAGCATAGACATAGACAGCATATCTGAGGCTCGGCAGTTCATGGTCTTGCAGATGTATGGTGATGCCACATCCAGGACTTTACAGTAGACTATAAATAAGTCTGACCCATTCTTCTGAGCATGTGATACGCCACAGCCTCTCTCTGCCTTGGTGCGGTGATCCAGAACGAATGGTCGTAACACCTTCTCTCCGGCTACTTGCAGGATGTTGTGGCACAGCGTGGTGTTTCGTCGATTCCTTGAACGCTCGGGCATGAGCCAGGAAAAGGTATATGCTGCGAGACATGGACTGGAGCTCCTTGCCCCCTTCCGCCAGGATAAAGGCGAGGGGGGATCTCAGGATGATTATAGGTCCCTGGACTGTCTCTTGTTGGCCTTCGCTCTTTCTTCGCCGCATATACTTCTAGTTGTGTCATGACTTAGCGCCATCATGGAGGGTTTAGGCGTCGCTGCCAACATTTTTGCCGTCATCCATGCCGTTCAAAAGGTTGTGGTTATTCTCAATCGGCTCCATGAGCTCTACCAAGATGCTCCCTCAGGCCTACGCATCCTATTGACAACGGTAACAACCCTACAACCCCTGGTAGAGGACCTAGAGCTTCAGATATCAACCCGCCGCACTCCGTCGCCCCTTGAAGCACTCACCCGTCAAAATCATGATCAGGATTCGATAACCGGATGCAAACGTGCCATCCAAGAGATCGAGGACATACTTCCGTCTCTTGAGTTTCTTGCGACAAAGTCGAGATTCAGAAAGCTTATCTTGTTGTCGAGGTGGCTCTTGAAAGAGCAGCGAGTGAAAGTTCTCCTCAGTGAACTGGACAGCTACATACACCAGTTCAACTTCGCGCTGAAGCTTGATACTTCGTAAGTCCTTGTTTCCAAAAGGAAGTACATGTTGTCCTGTTACTCATGCACCCTTTCGCACCAGGAAGCAAGTGAGAGACATCAAGATGGACACTGAGGACCTCCTCAATACCATGGATGGTACGTGGTCCTGGCAGCAGGTTGAAGATGACTATTAATAGTTCCTTAGACAACGAGAAGAGAGAGATCCTGAACTGGCTTCTCCTCACGGACCCTACTAGTCTGCACGAGAAGTCCCAGGACTGCTACGAGCCTGGCACCGGGGAATGGGTCTTTCGCTGTTCAGAATGGAAGTCCTGGCTGAAAAAGGACACCCCGACCCTCTGGATCAGCGGCATCCCTGGGGCTGGTAAGACCGTCCTCGTGTCGCACCTGATCGAGAGGGTCAAGGCGTACTGCGAGCCTCGGCCCAAGTACGCCTGCGTATACTACTACTGCTTCTACGGCCATGCGCAGGACGAGGCGGCTCCGTTCCTGAGGTGGGTGTTGCTGGAACTCTGCCGCAATATTGACAATATCACCCCTTATCTCCGCAAGCTTTACCGCCGAGCCGGGCAACCCACCCCTCGACAGCTGATAAGCGTTCTTGTGAACATGCTTGGGCTGTTTGAGAAGGTGTACATCATCATTGACGCCCTCGACGAAAGCCTCGAGAGAGCGAGCCTGCTCCGCGTCCTCAGCCAGATGGCCTCACAACCGGAGATCGTCAAACGGGTACGCCTGCTCGCCACCAGTCGGGAGTACGTCGACATCGAAGAAGTCATGAAGCCCATCTCGAAACCGATATCCATGACCAACGAGTTCCTCACCCAGGACATTGAGAAGTACGCTCGCGCGAGGGTGAACGACAACCCCAGGATCAAGAAGTGGCCCGAGAGCGTACGGGACGAGGTGGTTTCGGTGCTCTCCTCTCAGGCAAACGGGATGTTTCGTTGGGTGGTTTGTCAGCTCGCTGCCCTGGAGCGACTGCGTCCTGAGCCTGCCGTGATCCACGCCGCGCTGTCCAACCTGCCGCGCACTCTTTACGAGACATATGAGCGCGCGTTCGCCGAAGTACCCGAAGACGCCCGCGTCTTTGTACGCCATGTTCTCAGTTGGATTCGGACTCACAGAATCGTCCAGCGCGCCGACGGGCGTGCCAGTTCCGACGCTACCGCACCTTGCTGCCGGGGGTACGGGCTGAACCTGGCGGAGGTGTCATGCGAAATCCTCTTTCGTGCCGTGAGGCTAAGCTTGGCGAAGGAAGATCCGAAGAGAGCAGAGGAGTTGGAGAGATATGTATGGGATGCGGAGCTGCTGAGGGAATGGTGTGGGTGTTTTCTGAGCGTGTCGAGGTCCGAGGTACGCGACTGGAAGTACGAAACCCGGGACGTTCTAGGGGAGGTCGAGGTCGTGTCGTTCGCCCACTACACTGCCGTGGAATTCTTGGAGTCAGAGAGGCTCAGGGAAGGACCGGCTGCCGTGTTGGCGTTGGATGATAAGAACGAGGCGTTGAAGGAGCATGCGGTAATCCTGTTTGACACAGCAGCTGCAAGCGCGCCTCGCTGGGGCGAAATGGTGGAGGACAAGTTGGGCCCAGAGATATACACAGACTTTGACAGGTACTGTGTTTTCTCTGCCGCGGCCCTGTTATACCGGCATGCTCAGCGGCTCATTTCATCCTCGTCAGTCCTTCAGAGCGAGCCGTGGTTTGGCGCAGCTGCGAGATTCCTGGAGGCATGTCCAACAAGCACAATGGGTAATTATTTCTGGTCACCTACCGAAGAGTTCCGCGGATGCCCGCACCGGGCGAGTACCCCGATGGTTTATCGAGCATACAAGGTCAAGATGTTGTCGCCACCTCCCCTCCCGCATCTTCCGCTCCTGTTGCGGCTGTTGCAAGCAAACGAAAGCGGCCATCTCGCACGAGGCTTTCTCGAATCCCTGGGCAGATCCAGCGCCGACTTGGCCTCTGTGATTGACATCAAGTTTTCCCCGCGCGGCTTCTTCCTTGAAGTCGAGGACCTGAGCCGGACCCTGGCCGCGATTTCTTTTCAGGGTACCGCGTTGGAGTACTATGCCCAGCTCACACCGGGCGAGTCGCTAGATCTCTGTCGAGGGCTGTATGACATGTTAGACTACGCCGCGGGACAGTTTGATCCTTCGACAATTATGTTGTATGTCACCGCAAACCACCACATCAGCCACTTTTACAGTCATGGAGGATCCTGCCCAAGCTGTCGTCTCATCAAACGGCTCCTGCAACTCGGAGCAAAATCCACCGTTCCCGGCTATGCGGTCGGAGCCCTGCAGATCGCAGCGGCGATGTGGGACCTCGAAGCCGTCCGCCTTCTTCTTGAGGCCGGGGTTGACCCCAATGACATGGGAGACCCACAGGGTGAGATCGGAACACCGAGTCACGGCCCGAGTCTGAGGGGCTTGCAGCAGTTCCGCGGCCGGAGCCCGCTGAACATTGCGAATCAGCCTTCTCGCACATGCTGTCACTCAGTATACCCAGTGCTACGTCATGCCGGAGAAGTTAACCCAGACCTAGTCAGACAACTTCTCATGCAACATGGTGGCAGAGACTTCATTACAGCGGTCAATATCGAGAAACAGAACGAAGACAAAGAAGAGCCAAGCCACGGACAGGGAGGAGAGAAGGCGGAAAAGACGATTGAGGATCTGATCAGGCAGCGCGAGGCCAGGTGTAGGGGGTTTGGAGAGAGGCTTGTCAGGAAACCCAGAAGGAAACTCGACGAGATCGCATCGTGGACGAGGACAGGTCTCCCTGAACAAATACCCCTTGACCCCGCGCGCAGCGAAGATATTACGATGTGGCCTAACCGCCAGCAGCGGCGTTCACGGCGTTGACCTCGCTACCTACCTGGCACCTCACAAACATTGCCCGTTACTTATGCAACCGGCCCGGACCGCATGACAAGCCCGCAACCGTTGCCCAGAAATTTCCCAAAGAGGTAACATCTTGGCGACCGTTGAGCGCCGGAACCCCTGAATGGCATCTCCGCATTCCCCGCTGGTGCATTAAGTTTCGGGAGCACGGGTAATACTAGCTAACCCCAAAGCCCACTAGGGCAGAATGAGTTGCGGCTCTTGACGTTCCGAGAATGCCACCTTGCCTTCAAGATCCCGTGCGTGTCGTTCACTTAACATCGGCTTGTCGTCTCAATGTTGGGGACGACACATCTGTCATTATCTCCGGGTGTCATTGGGGTTGTCGTCATCGAATTCTTACCCTCTTGAGACATCGCCGTCGTCTGCTCACACTGGGACGACATTATCTTCCATTGAAACATCCAGCAATAACGATACCCACCGGACAAAATGGCTGTTGTTGTCCCCGCTCCCGGCTTGCCCGTGACCACGGACGCGCCCCCGGCGACTTCACCTTCAACCACCAAGAGGGTCACCTTCAAGAGGTTGACCAAGGAAGAGCTCCTGAAAACTCACCAAGCCTACCTCAAGACCCAAGACAACTCACCAGATGCGCCGAGGCCAGTAAAACAGCCAATCCTGTCTGAGGCATATCCTGCATCGACCAAGTCCATTCGGGAGCTCGAGATTGTAAGCCGTTGAGCGACTCACCCTTCTTCATAAATACCAGAATCAATGACTCTAACCAGACTCCCAGATCCCACTCAGCGAGCTCCGCCCAGAGACTCATCACCGCGGCAAGGGCATCATCGTCAAGGCGGTGAGCGCGCCGTTCCTCGGGGCTGGCGCCGTGAGCATCGTGGAGGACGAGTTTGGCAATGCCGACAAGCTCGCCATCTACAACCAGCCGGACTCCTCCATTCTGTCGGGAGTGCCGGAGGGTTGTGTTATCGCCGTCAAGGAGCCGTATTACAAGAACAACGGCTCCGAGAACGACTTCATCATCTGCGTGGACCACCCTTCGGATGTCATCCTCCTCCGCTTCACCGATCCTATCATCCCGGAGCCGTTGCGGCTGGGTCCGCTGCTCAAGTCCGCCGAGGAGTGGAAGACGGCTGGCGACCATGCGTTTATTGAGAAGGACTACCCCACGGCGGTGTTTTGGTGAGTTCTTGAGGAGAACTTCGATCTGATCATCGCGTAGCATTGGAGCTAACTTTCTTAGCTACACGGAAGCCATTGAGGCATCCGAAGATGACGCTTTCAAGGCGCCCATCTACACCAAGAGGGCCGGTGTGAACCTGATCTTGGGCCGCTATGACACGGCCAAGGCGGACGCGCTGGCCTCGCGCACGGGAGGACCTCAGGACTGGAAAGCCTACTACAACGCCGGGCGCGCCGCGTACGGCCTCTGCAACTACACCGAGAGCATGGAACTGCTGAGCAAGGCGCTCGAGCTCAACCCGACTCACGATGGCGTGAAGAAGGAGCACGCGCGGTGCGCGGCGCGCCTGCGCGAAGAGGAGACGGGCGAGTACGACTTTGACGAGATGGCCGCGTCCCTGACCGCCACCCACGTCCACCTTGACCGCGCCAGTTTTCTGCGCAACACCCGCATCGGCCCCTCGCCGCATCACGGCCGCGGCCTGTTCGCCACGCGCGACATCAAAGCCGGCGAGGTGATTTTCGTCGAGAAGGCCATCCTCATGCCCAACCAGTACGACCCGTCGCGGGCATCCGCGGCGCTTTACGCACTCATGGTCCGCCAGCTGTGCGAGAACCCATCCCTCTCGAAACAAGTCCTGGAACTGTACCCCGGCAAATACGAGCGCAGCGGACAGGAGGGGACCATCGTGGACGGCGTTCCCGTCGTCGACGTCTTCCTCCTCGAGTCGATCCGCACAACCAACTGCTTCAGCGCCCCGCGGACGACGCTCTCGGACACGCGCCCGAACCGCGTCGAGGGCCGCATGGCCAAGGGCCTGTGGGTGCACGCAGCGACGCTCAACCACAGCTGTGTCGCCAACACGATGCGCTCGTTCATCGGCGACATGCTCATCAGCCGCGCCACGCGTGACATCAAGGCCGGCGAGGAGCTGTTCCACCAGTACGTGCCGGTCAAGTCGCTGCCCGACATTCGCGCGTTGCAGCAGCGTGAAGGGTGGGGCTTCGAGTGCGACTGCGACATGTGCACCACCGAGCGGAAATCCCCCGAGGCCAACCTTGCCAAGCGCAAGGAGTTGTTGGCCGCGGTCGAGAAGCTGTGCAACAAGAAACTCCCCAGCCGCGAGCTCATCCCGGATGCGTCGATCCGCGCCGTCGACAAGCTAGCCCGGCAGCTGGAGGATGCGCACGAGCCCAGCGTCTACGGCGAGGGCATGCCCCGGCTCACTCTCATCTACCCGTGCAACTGGCTCGTTGGCGCCCACCGCGGACGCAAGAACCACGCCAAGGTGGTCAAGTACGCTCTCAAGGTGCTGAGGAACTTTGGGTTCCGCGTCCCCGAGGAGACCGAGGTCTGGGACCCGCGCGACGTGTACTCACAATCGGGTAACACGACGCTGATGAGCCTCCACGTTGTCAAGGCGCTGCGGAGGTTGGCCGAGGCGTATGAGGCTCTGGGACACAAGGAGATGGCGCAACGCAGCCTCGAGGCTGCGGAGTTGGGGTACACAATGGTGACGGGGTTCAAGAATGACTTGGCTTTGCTGGATCGGTAAGGAAGGGCAGAGGGTAAGGAGGAATTGTACAGGTAACGTCACTCATGATGGTTTGGTTCTTTGGCGAAGGAATCTCGGGACAATGTTCAGGTAGTTGGAAATTGCATATCTCAGGTTTTCCCAATACTAGCACACTTTGTTTTGTTGTCATCATTGGCCGTATTCCAGGAGGGATTGAGTCAGGGACAACAGGTTGGTGGCCACAAGGTCCCCTCGGTGAAGGCGTGAAACTCTGCAAGGACCTTTCCACCTTAAACATCTGTTGACATTGATATGTCTGATCTACGGAAAGCCGAACTGGTCTTTGTTGGCTTTGTGACGACAGATACAATGAGGCGCCATAGGGTCCTGACCGACGACCATTTTGGGTTATGGACTCAACTCGTCTGAACAATGCCATTCATACATATGGGATGGGGAGTCACTGCCAGCCTCCAATGTTCATGAACTGCCCAGTCAACACTGTCCCTCCAATACCGGGTCACCTTAGCATGTGGCCATGGCGGAGCGCGCTCCGTCACGCCTTGGATGCCGTCGTCCTAACACGAGCCCGCAAGAACCAGCAGGGAAGGTGACTCTGGTTGCAAGAAAGTACCGACAGCTCAGGGAGTGAGATGGGATTGTATTTTCAGGTTCCTGCGTTGTCACCACGTTCTAGTCATGAAATCATCAACGAACTCCTATTCTCACACTATAAAGAGCAGCGTTGCATTTCCAGTGAGTCTGCCCCTGAGCCATTGCGAACCGTAACTCTAAGTCTACCAACCAAGTCCTGTGAACCCCTATTCACCATGTCTCAAGACCCCGACATACGTGAAGGCGACGGCGATAGCCAGCTACCGACCTACTCCCAACTCACCGGTCCCCGACCTCCCCCCTTTGACAATGTCCCCGACTTTGCCTCGGGACGTCCCAACCAGCTCGACCAATGGGATTTCATGCGGTTCTCCCCTCCAAACAGCCTTGACGATGCCACGACGGTGGGCGACGATCCTGAGGAACCCAAGCTCACCTACTTGTTGGGCAACACCCCTGACCAAGGACCCTTCGAGTTCCGTAACTTGCGGGATTTCCTTCTCGACCCCTTTACCAACCACCCTGCCCACGGCAGACACCTCGTTCTGAAGTGCCGTGCAACCATTTGCTGGCTGCACTGTCATCACAAGGTGTTCCCGCTGTGGTGGAAGTGCTTGGCCGGCTGTCCGCCACATGATTGCTTTGACTGCTTCAACCTGATTGAACTGACTGGGGACCGAAAGAACTACCGTCCGCATTGTTCACGCACGGGTTGTGGTGCTCCGATTAACCCCAACGTCGTCCTCCTCAACGCGCAAAAGGAGGAAGTCATGACGGCCGCTGGGGAGAACCTCATGCCCAGCAGGCTGGAAGAGCCGCTCATGTGGTGTTGCGCCTGTTACAACATCCGAGGGCACAACTGGGGTTGGAGGATCCGGCGAGACAACGGTCAGGAGACGCCCGTCTGCTCCCACTGCGAGAACTACCAAACCAGTGCCTGCCCGGACTGTATCCGGTGCAACAAGTTCCTCGAGCCCGTCCGGTTTTGCAACGGGGATATCGTCAGATACGGTGTCCTGCATGTTCACCAGCTGGCAACGAGGTCGAGGCAGGGTGAAGTCCGCGCGCCGGGAAAGATGATAGTCGAGAATACTCCAGATGTTGGTGATCCGGGGGAGGAGATATGGGAGATTGCGGTCTCGGCCATGCTCCTGCTGGTTGAGCTGCGTCGTTGGGCCAGGGAACTTCGGGCCCAGCAACACCGCGAACAGGGCCAAACGTCCCAGGAGGGTCATAACACGCAGGCCCATCGGCCGTCGTCCTCGAACGGTCAGGAAGAGACGCCTGTAGTGTCAGTCAACGCGGAACACCAACCAACCTCTGAGCAAGGCCCTGCAAACAACCACATCCCCAGCGAAGATGACGAGGAAGATGACGATGAGGACGACGACGACCACACGACCCCATCTCCTCCTTCATCAACCGTCCCTCGTCGGGCAAGCGAACCCCTTCCACCCCTCTGCCCAACCGTATCCTTCACTCACTCCCCTGCCAACACAACCACCACCTCCCTCCGCTCCACTGTCCCAACCCCTTCCCCCACCCTCCATCGCCAAACCTCCGTCACAGTCACCACGCACCACACCACCCACCAACCCCGAACCCGGGTATTCATGAACAATAATACCCCAATCCCCCGCTCCACCACCTCGGGACACCGCAGCAGCCCTATTATCACTCCGACATACCCACGACCCTCGCGCTTCTCCTCTCCCTCCTCTCATCGATGGGACAACAACAACAGTGGACCAGAGCGTCCGCCAAACTATCGGCCGCGAAGCTGGCACATCCCACAGCCACCCCCGGACCTCCGACGGGGACAAACGACCGACAACAGGCCGGGCGGGGCCTGTCCACACTGCGACCGCCACAGCGAGCAGCAGCCGGCGTGGTATTCACCGGGTCGGTTCGTGTCATTCCTCAGATGGGTGTCGGGGAGCAGGCAGATGCCGCCGCAGACGGGGAATGATGATGGGTCGGCGATGGTGCGCTGCCCGGCTTGTGAGCGTGAGCGTGAGCAGGAGGAGGAGGTTTTGGGTTGGTGGTTGGCGAGGGAACCGGAGGGTGGGTCAGATGAGGAAGAGGAGGAAAGGGTGTATTTGAGCGATAATGAAAGGTATGAGGTATTTGCTGTTACGAGGCGTTAGGTAGGGAGAGTAGTGGTCGAAGGGAGTTGTTGGAAGCGTTGAGTTTTGAAGGCTCGTGGGTTTCGTGTGATTGCTGATGTAGGGATACAACTTTCAACGAGTAGGCGTGCTGTTTCTGGGGGTTATCTTGGGTTTGTTGTTTATTTTCCTGTTTGTTTTGTTATAATTTTCTTCTCTTGCTTGTTTAAATTAATACTTCCGTCGTTGTTTTTATACCTAGTGCTTTAAGCTTTAGTATCGGACCCAGACATTCTATTTGGAATGTTGGACAACGAGGAAGGGTATATGTATATGAGTTCCCGAAGGTTGCGTGCTGCTACCATAACCTGAGCCATATCTAGAGTTGCTGGTATGTGTTTCAACACGTCAAGAGTGCGCTTTACATGTCTTGAAATCGTCATGAAAGGAGATGCCCGCTCGAAGTGTTACCTGTAGCGCAAAGTCTCAGAACGATGAGGGATCAATGTTCCGTCATCTATAGTGTTAATACTTCGGTGCAGGTACAGATATCCCAGTACTACGGCAGTTATATATTAATGTCGTCTTGGCCTGCTACGCTGTTTGGCTACCAAGCCTGGAGATGTTTCGTCCGATTGCTGCACTGGTTGCGGCACGGTTTGCTTCAGCAAGATTTAGGCAAATGTCAACCCCGTCACTGGCCACGTTCCACTTTGGCTACTTCCCTGTCCGCGATGCTGGGTCTGGTGGTTCATAACCTGTTGGAAAGCCAAGTGAATTCTCTCCAAGCACCTTACATCTATCTATCTGGTTCACCCACTCCTAAGCTGAGGTCCTGCCTGAGGTCCGGGTCCCAGGAGGTTTCACGATGTTTACACTGCCGTTGCTTGCTGGTTTATCGGCTGCTGGGTTAGCAGCAGCCTTGCAGACTGCTGTTGATACTACAACCTCCTGCCTGTGGAGCCCTCTCATTCGCGATCAACTCACCTGCACCGCACCGAGGCCAATATCAACTTCCAGAACCCAACCAGGGGACGAAAAACCGAAACTCTGGAAACCTTCGCAGAAGGCCAGGCCACGAAAATATGATCTCCCAGAACCCTGGACTGGGCCAGAACAATGCCACGGAGAATTCTGCGTCTACTCCAACCCAGAAGCTGGAGATGGCCTATCTCTGATCACTTCAGAGCGAATTGTTTCGGTAGTTGCCGGCCTGTCTTTCCCGCCAAACATCGGACTCGAGCCAGGGGCTATCTACGAAACCCAGGTCCCAGGGAAAGGGGCTGGGTTGTTCGCCAACCGGACCATCCGCAAAGGCGAAATCATCATGCAGCGGACACCAGCCTTGCTGATACAATCAGAGCCGCACATGGACCTGGATCCCGTAGTGAGGGAGGAACTGTATAAGCAGGCAGCGGAGTTGCTGCCCCCGGCCACCAAAGCACGCTTCTACGGTCAGATCGGTGACACCCTGTTCGACAAGGTCGAGAAGAACTCGTTCCGGGTGTTTGTGGACGGCGAGAACTTGCACTCCCCTCACCTTGGCGTGTATCCCGAGGTCAGCAAGATGAACCACGACTGCCGGCCAAAGTGAGTGTTCCGCCTCTTCTCAAGCCCTTGTCACGAAAGGCCTTCTAACATGCCACCAGCGTCCACTACCGCATCCGCGACATCACCCACACCACCGTCGCCGTCCGCGACATCCAGCCGGGCGAGGAGCTCACCATCAGCTACATCTTCGGCAAAGACACGCGCGACAACCGCCTCTCCCAGCTGCAAGAATGGGGTTTCACATGCACTTGCAGCCAGTGCACCTTGCCGCCGGACGAGGCCGGCGCGTCGGACAACCGCATCCGCCAGATCAAGGCACTCGAGAACGAGATCGAGACGCTCATGTCGCGCGCCCGCGGCGAGGGGATCCGCCCGGAGATGGGCGCCAAGCTGGTCGAGCTGTACCTCGCAGAGCGGCTGGACGCGTACCTCTCGCCGGCGTACACTCGGGCGGCGCTGATTTACTCCATGTTTGGCAACGAGGAGAAGGCGCGCGAGTATGCGCGGGAGGCCGTGGGCGCGTTGGAGCGGGAGACGGGCCCGCACGCGACGGATCTGCCGTCGATGAGGAAGCTGGCGGAGGATCCGAAGAAGCACTGGTCGTGGGCAATTAAGGCGACGAGCGGGACGCCGGTGATGGCGAGGGCGGCGAACAAGACGCATGCGAGGAAGGGGTAGGGGTGGAGAGGAGTGGAAGTTGAGGTAGTAGGTACTTGGTGGAGGTGAGGAGGTAGTTCGGGCCGGCAGTTCTAACGGGATGTGTATTTGTAGCTCCATCTGTCAAGCGTGTGAATACGATGATCTATGACCTTATTACCCCTGGGACGGATGATAAGGGGCACCACCAGAGTAATCGAACCAATCGTTCGTCCGACATTGATGCCGTTATGGATGTAGACAACAAGCATGATCCCAACGCTGCCGTGGAGCACGCCTCATAGGGCAGCGGAGACGGGTGTGTTCTGGATTCTGGATTCCGATGCAAAACAAAAGCAATAAATTCCAATCAACATCCCAAATTTCCCGTCATTTCTCTCCTCATCCTCTCTTCTCTCTTTCTGCTCACCAGTCACTCTTTTACTTGCTCGATCTACGGGCATAGCCGCTCTCTTGCCATCCCACACTCGTTCTATCGTCAAGATGCATGTCCTGTCACTCCTTACCGCCGCCATCGCCGCGGTCCCCCTAGCTTCGGCCATTCACTTCCTTGAGCCCGAAGCCGACGCAAATCTCCAAAAGGGCCAGTCGTACCCTGTCCGCTGGGGGTTTGTCGACACCGACCCGGCCACTCTCAGCCTGTATCTTGTCAACTTTGTTGACTGGCCGCCGTTCTACACCCAGCTCGCTGCCAATCTGCCGACAACGGCGGGTGAGTTCAATGTCACGATCCCGTGCGATGTGAATGCGTCGTGGGGATATCAGATGTATGGGTCCACCCCTGATGTTGTGAGGAGTCGTGTGAAGGAAACCAGGCTGACTCGGAGGCACAGCAACGCCATCAACGGAACGAATGTTTATGTCATCTACGCGCAAACGTCGAGGTTTCGTGTCCTGGGTGCTGATTGCTCTGGCCCGCTTGCCTCTGCTCTGAGTGATGCGGGGTGTCAACCACTCACAATCACGCAGACTGTTACCGCCACTGTCTCTGCAGCCACGTTGTCAGCCTCCGAGGCAGCGCGATGAACAGTTAGGCTGAATGAGGCTCATCAGATGCGGGGTTCATGGAGTGCCTTATGCCTGAAGAGAAGTCAGGTAGGGTGAGCCGAAGCGGATTTAACGTAAAAGTCACGAGAATTTTGTCCAGGTTGTGAACGACCTTGTTGCGCGTGAGGAAAGGGAAGTCTTCACACCGCAGAGGCATCGTGCATTTTTATTTACCTACCGTATGACCAGCCGCTACAATTACTACCGAGTTCTCTACTTACTAGCTCCCTGTTTCTTGTCAATGTTTGTGAGAATGTGTCATTTTGCTTCAATAATGAGATCATGAGACTCATCAACGTGCAAACCCGGAAGATCCACGAATTTGTCTCCGATGCCGATGTCGAGCCATACGCCATACTCTCTCACACCTGGGGGGAAGAGGAGGTGTCCTTCGAGGACTACCAGACACTCTCGCCCGAGGCCCTTTCGGCCAAGAAGGGCTACAGGAAGATTGACTACTGTTGCAAGCAAGCGGAGAAGGACGGTTACCTCTGGGCCTGGGTCGATACGTATGTGCCAACATTAATATTCCCGGATGGTGAATGTTGGGCTGACGCCGAATCAGCTGTTGCATCGACAAGCGAAGCAGTACTGAACTGTCTGAAGCAATCAACTCCATGTTCCGATGGTATCAGCAAGCTGCTGTGTGCTACGCATTTCTGGTCGATGTGGATCCTTATATACCTCGTGTGGTCGACCACGCCGCATTTGCCTACCGTCAATATCGCTATGGCCACTTAACTGGGTTCGACCTCGCCAAATTGTCCTACGACCAAGGTCACTATGACCACCTAAAGAATGCCCGATGGTTTACCCGCGGGTGGACGCTGCAGGAGCTTCTGGCACCTCGCGAAGTCATGTTCTACGCGAAGAACTGGACCCACATAGACTCTAGATCGCAGCTGTCTCGGGTATTGTCAGAGATAACGGGCATCAACAAGATATACCTGCGGCATGCTCAACCCCTATCGCGCGCCAGCGTTGGGGAGCGTATGTCCTGGGCTTCAAGACGCACAACGACCCGCGTCGAAGACATGGCGTATTGTCTGCTTGGAATCTTCGATGTCAACATGCCCCTGCTCTACGGTGAGGGGAAGCGCGCATTCCGCCGGCTTCAGGAAGAAATTCTCAGGTCCAATCCGTTGGACCATACACTCTTTGCTTGGGGTGATTTCGACAAAAATTGTGGCTGCGGACGTGAACTGGAACTCGAGGATCTGGCACGGCCGGCCGAGCCCGTGTTCATAGAGCAAGCCCAATGGGATGAGGCGAAAGCAACGTCTGGACTGAATGAATTGTTCGCCGAATCTCCAAAGGATTTCAAGGCGACTGGAGGGTTAAGACCCTGGCGCGGCACTGAAACCTTTTATATTTCAGGGGGACATCCTTCGACTGGGGCGATAAATTACCCCACGGTCTCTGGGCAGGGCGTGGTTCTCGCACTTCCGGTCTTTCATAACGTCGACTACGAGGTCGTTCACTGGCAAGACCCAAAAATTACCCAGCTACGTCCAATCACATACGCCATTTTATTGGCCGTTAAACCTTCTGATGATGGGCATCAACTTGCCGTTATAGTTCTCATCCCTTGGGGTCATGGTCGTTATGGAAGAACGCCCTGCCTGTTCTACATTCGAAGCCATTTTGTACTCAACATGCTTCTAAGCAGAAAGCAAGTTCTTCAAATCGAACCCCGGCTGCAACCACCCTTCTCTACCGACCAATTTTTGGTTCGGCGTTGGGGAAAAACCTGGATGTACGAGGACGAGCTAGTGATCTACAATAAGCGTGCT